>NC_133659.1:126463908-127063908 GCF_037893015.1 Macrotis lagotis
TATAGTTTATCTATCTCTGTGTTATCATAATAAGGTGATACAAAATATGTCATAAAAATTCATTTTAGTCTAAATCCCTTGTTAAATATGGGGAAATTGTTTAGGCTAACTGAAAGGCTAAGTGCCATGTTTTAAGTCATAGTGTTCATAAGTGATAGATTAAATTAGAAACATTGGCTACAAAAGTTGGAATAAGAGCTCTCTTGAGTTTAAGGGATTTTAAAATAAGGAGACAGGATCCATTTCTGCTTTCCCCTTTAAATTCCTATATTTAGTGGCAAATGCCTACTCCAAAGAATGATTATAACGGTGGTCCAACATTCACACTGGAAAGGAGAAAAAGGGAAAGGCAAAGTTACAAAAATTTTAATATCCAAAAAAGTGATTTGTTGCAAGATTTTTTTTAAATAGATACCTGGAGACAGGAAGGAAAGAAATGCACATTACCTGCCATTTCATGTACAAATCTGATTTCAGATGGGAGTTGGTGATGTGGCAGTTGTATCAACTATGGCTTATTGGCTTCTTTGTTTTGCACAGTCTCATCTCTAAAAATGGATTAATTATGTCTTTTCCTTTTCAGGTGTTTTAGGAAACTTGATTCGTGAAGAGTTATCTCTCCACCAGGGGTTATCTATTAACTCTGTTTCCTTATAAAAACCCTTTGGCATCTTTGGGTAGAATAAAAATATGACATTGGAATTGTTCTTATTTCCTTAAAATTGGATAACAAAGAAAATATATAAAGAGTCTGATCTGTCATCCCAGTTTGTCTGAGATGTTTGGATCCAGATAGGGCCTTAACTTTGGATTTAAAATGGAGAAAAAGGGGAAGACCCACTTAATTGGTTTCAGAGGTGAAAATAAAACAAACAATTCCATTTACACTGACATAGGTTCTTAACCTTTCTAATCATAGAAAAACCCTTTGCCAGTTTGATGAAGCCTAATTTTATTGTGATTTGTTAACCACTTCATAATTTTAAAAAATGCTAAATTACAATTAAAAACACTGTGGAAATACATTTATAAACTATATCAAATGGCTAACCTGCTCAGTGAGAGGGGGGAGGGAGATAATTTTGAACTCAATTTTTAAATGAATATTAAACATTTTTGATCAAAATATAGGTATGATTTATTCCCATCCAAGTTCACAGATCACCTGTAATGCTTTCACAAACTCCTTTGGGTTCCAAATTAAGAATGCCTAATACAAAGGATAGTAGTAGTCAATTCTAACCGCCAATAAGTTATTCTCTGAAATTAGGATCAAAATTGTTTATAAATGTTTTCTTTGCAATTCTTTAAGTGGTAGAACTTTGCTGATGTTCTATATTTAGGTGGACCATATTAGCACGTGGGTCAAATCAAAGTCAAGAATTATTAAGTGCCTACTATATTTAAGGTACTGTGCTAAGTATAGGGAGTTACCAAAAAAAAAAAAAAAGACAAAAACAGGAGCAGTTCTCAAGGAACCTACAATATTTCGAGAAGAAATGCAAATAGCTAAGTTCAGACAAAATATAGACAGGATAAACTGGAGATAATCTCAGAAGATATTAGCAGTAGAAAAGGCTGCTTGAAGAAGGTGCCATTGAAGCCGTGACTTGAAGGAAGCCGGGGAAGATAGGAGGAAGAGTTGAGCAGGGAGAGCAGTTCTAGACATGGAGTACAGTCACTGAAAAGGCACAGAATAGAGGGGAGAGACAGGTGTCTTGTGTGAGGAACAACTAAGAAGCCAGGGCCACTGTATCACAGAATATTAAAAGAGGAATAAGATGTAAGAAGACTGAAAAGATGGAAGTGGGCCAGGTTATGAAGAGTTTAGAGACAGTTTATATTTCTGAAGGAAGCCATTCACCCAGTGTTTTGATGCTTTGAATTCTTTTGGGGGCATTTCTAATTAGGGTGCCATTGCAAGGGCAAATGCCTGAATATTGGCCCTACACAAAATCAAAATCTTTACTCTTCTTTCAGCAATCCATTTGTAGATGATGTCTTCCAGCTCAGGAAATAATGGTTGCCAACCTGATCCATACATGCACTTCTTAGCATTTCCCTCTTCCACCTGTTGACTGAAGTTATACTATTCAACTTGCCATTTTTGAACCATGAGGAGATCCAACTTCTTCTATTTGTAGAAAGTCAGAAAATTCTTGCCCCAGGAATCCTCCATGATTTCTTTCTTGTACTTAAAGGAATAGCTCTTTTTTGCACTGATCTTGTCTGGAGGCAAAAATATTATTCCCTTTAAATCTATTCAAGTGTTAACTGAAGATTTACAAGACAGGAGTGGCAACAAAAATGATGACAGTTAAGAATGACAGTCCACTCAAAAGAGAAGAAAAATTGCAGGCACGAACATTCAGAAAATGTTTCTTTATTTCACATTTTTCTTTATTTCTTCATTACAATACACCAATATGTTGAATTGTAAAGATTCACATGAGACACAACCATGTCCTTTCATTATCCAGTGTGTACATTATTCCTGCATTGTGTCTGTGCTCTGGTCATTTGGCAATGAGTTTCAAGTTCATCTGCTTACATATGCATTTACCTCTCATCTAAAGGTACCTGCTTGGGTGTTTAAATATACTTAATTATAATTTATATTTTTATTTTAAGTATTAATGTCAATAATATTATTTGTTAATTTTTAATTATATATTAATCTTATTTTATAAGTCAATATGTCAGTCATGTATTTCAACAGACAAATGTGTCTGTCTGGTTGATGACCTTAACTGGTGCTTATTTTGAGGGTAGTTTATATTACAATCACCCTGAAAAAATCATATCAAGGCTTATTTGGGGGAAAATATGGTACCAAAAGGGAGCACCTTGCAATGACACCTTTTGCAGAAGGTAGAATTTGAATTGAGACTTACAGGGAGCCAGGAGTGAAGAGGGAGAAAATTCTAGAAGGGGCATGACTCATGAAAAGACATCAAGTCCAGCAATGGAGAAACAGCAAGATCAGTGTTACTGTACCATAAAGAATATAAAGAATGTTAAAGTAGAACGGGGTCCAGATTGTAAAGGATTTTAAATATTGAAGAAAAAGTTTTCTATTTGATACTAGAGAGAATAGGAAGCCACTGAGGTTTAATGAGGTGGCATAGTAAGACCTGTGCTACAGGAAAACTACTTTGGCAGCTGAATAGACGCTAGACTAGGGAGAGACTTGAGATGGACAGAACAACAAGGAGGCTATTGTAATAATCCAAGCAAAAGGTGATTAGAACCTGCACCAGGGTTGTAGAAGGAGACATTAGAGAAGAGATATGAAGGGAGAAATAATAAGACATCAATAGATTGTATATGCATAGTGGGTGGAACTGAGGAGTTGAAACTGAAACTAAATTTGTGAAAGTGGGTACCTAGGATGATGGTGATACTCTTGACAATAACAGGAAAGTTAAAAACAAAGAATTAGAGGGGCTGGGGGGAGAGGTGATGATATGTTCAGAAATGTTGAGTTTGAGATTTCCATATTCATCCAATCCATGATATCCAAAGATACTTGGTGGTAAAAGATTTGAGCTCAGTAGAGAGGTTCAGACTGGAAGAGTGCCCAAGAAAAATTCTTTGGAGATATCCCTGATTAGTGAGTATGACTTAGATAGAGATCCAGGAAAGGAAATGGAAGAGGAGCAAGACTAATTCTTTGGCTTGGGTTTCACCAGATGATGGCTGGCTTCCACCTCAATGAAGAGCAGCGACCAGAAATATGGTAAGCTATAATAATACTATGGATACCAGTATGTGTGGGACTCTTTTTATAAGTTATTCCATTTGCTTCAACCACAAAAATTAGAGAACCCAAAACTTCAATGTGTTCTAAGGTAAATATTATTATATTAGCTTGCCAGAGAGAGCTGGAATTCCAAAGATACCTGACCTTAAAGATGCTGAAAATATCCTGAAGTTCTTCCTTGAAGAAACAGAACTTGATGAGGAGTTATTAGCCCAAGGTAAATAGAAAAAATATGTCAATCACTTGACAAATGACATTACTGTCTGTGGGTAACTACAGAAATTGTTGCAAATTTTACAGTAAACTTCCACCACCAGTGTTCCAGGTGCTTCTGACTAAACTACTAACAATTAATGAGAGAATATCAAGTGTACAGAACTTGACTGAAGATGATGTGAAATGAGAAACATGTCAACATAACATAAAATTTTAATAATTTTTAGATTCTTAGCCTATAAGATGAACAGTGCTATTTATCACAATTAAATTTACAAAAGTTAATTTTAACTTGTATATTTGATTGGATTTCATTTTAGTCTCATGAAGCTATATTTTGATTTTTTAACATTTCATTTCATAAATATACTGAATAAATTATCTAAAATTTCACTAACTTAATTTATTACCAAAATATGCAATTACAAAGCACATTTGATAGCCCAGTACCTAGAAATAGCAGGTAATAAAGATAAATGTTTTTTAATTGATCTTGAATTACTCAATATTCATTTTCAAAGAAAAACAAAAAAACAAACATAAAACAAAAAAAAAAAAAACAAAGTTAAGGTAATAAAAAGAATCCTGAGCTTTATGTTTTAAAAAGGGACAAGAACAGGGAGACTGAGAAAGAGCAGTCACATAGTTAGGAAGAGAACCTAGAGAAAAAACTCACAAAAACCTAGAGAGAAGAAAATGTCCAGGAAAGAAAATAATCAACAGTGTCAAAAGCAGCAGAGAGCCAGAAGAATAAGAATTAACAAAAAGTCATTTGATTTGGCAAATAAGACCTCTTTGGTGATTTTGGAAAGAACAGTTTCAGTTGAAAGTTAAAAAACCTCTAAGATTTTTATACAACAAACTCTTCACTCCCCTCCCCACTCTGAAAAAAAATTCCTTTAAACAGATCAAACAGATCTAGAAAACACACAAGCCCAAACCATGACTGAGAAATCCAAGGGAAAATAATCTCAGTAACCATCTTTTCAACTTTGGTTGGTACAGGGAGAAAGATTGAGAGGTCTTGGAACACTGGAAATTCATCAAAAATCCTAGTGTGGAACATTCCAAAAGAGGAGCAAGTTATGCACCTAGTCAAGCTGTACCAAATTCAGTTTAAATTGGTGTAGGACACAGAAACAGGTACCACCTGAAAGTTCTGTCATTCCTTATTCAGTTCTGGGTCATAGACCCCAGGACAGGCTAAAGTGGGAAAGGACCTGAATTTAAGGGTGGAATTCCAGAGTGCAGTTACATTTTAATATTTCTTATGGTCTTGTGGAGTGATTAGTTTCTATTTACTTCCTTTCTAATTTTCAAGGAGTTTTTTGCTTGGGCAAAGTTTTACCTCTTCTGCCAAGCTGTTAATTGCCTTTTCAATTTTTTCTTGCAAAGTTCTCATTTCTTTTCTATTTCCCCTCTAGTTTTTTATTTATAAAAACATTTTAAATTTCTTTTAAAAACTCTTGTCTCATTTCCCCATGGAATTCTAGTTCAACTTTTGTCCAGGCTGTATTCTTCCTTAAGGATTTGCTTGCAGATATTTTGGATTCATTCTCTTCTTGCTTTGTGACTTAAGCATCCTTTTCACCATAAAAACTTTTTATAGTGAGATTCTTTTCTTGTTTACTCATTCTTCCAGTATGCTTTCTGGGTTCAAAACTAATGTTAAAGTCAAGCTCTGTGAACTTCTAGATGAAATATCTATACTGATCCTGCTGCTTTCTTGGAATATTCAGTGCTACATTATTCCAGGATCACAGGGTCTGGGAACCTACAAGCTTCCAATGACTAACATTTACCCCAGTACCTGGCAGATTGTAGGTGTTTAATAAATGTATATTGAGTGACTGACTCCCAAAGTCTGATCTAGGGCAAGGTCTCATTACTGCCTCCCTGGTCTGAACTCTGCAAGTTCCTGACTTGGGCTTGGCTCTGAGCAGCATGCAAGTAGGCTTACCCTCTTTGGAATTTCAATAAACTGCTGCTAGATTCAGCTACTATCAGTCAGATGGAAAGTTTGGCTAGTTCAAAGTGGTAGAAATGCAAGCTTCCCTTTGGTCTCGGATTTCTGCCCTAGTTATTGCTCTTCAGACTTCATATTCAGCTAGAACTGAGACTTTTCTCTGACAGTAAAAGATATGTAAATAATACTGTAATACAATATAAGAATTTCTTACCCAAAAAAATAGTTCTATGAATATAGTTCTATGGTTGGAGGGGGGGATGAACCCTCAATGAAATAGAGGACTTCTCAGCATTCCTGGTGAAAAGATCAGAGTTAAGAAAAAATTTTGAAGTGCTAACACAAGAGTCATTAAGGATACAAAAATGTAAACATGAATTTATAACCATAAGAGATTAAATAAAGATTAATGCCATATATTCTAATTTGAGGAGATAATATAGGTGCTCCTCTGAATTCTATCTTCTTTAATGGCAACCAAGAGAGTCTAATTAGAAAGAAAGCCTGGGAGTGGTTTTGTTATGCCTTGATGATCTTAAGAAAAGAATGGAAAAGGAGAGGAAAAATACACTAAGGAGCAAAAAGGGAAAAATATTAAGGAAAATTCTCTCACATAATATAGATGTACAAGTTTAACAAAGGTAGGGAAAGCAGACAACATTTGTACCTTGCTTTCAATTTAATTGCTTTAAAAACAGGAAGTATATATATATATATATATATATATATATATATATATATATATATATATTTGTGTGTGTGCATACATTTGAGTATAGACTACAAGGAAAAGAAGAAGAGAGAAGAGGAAATTAATGAAAGTCTACATTAAGGGTAGAATAGTACTAGGTCAAAAACTCTAAGGATGTGCAAAAATATTTATTCCTCTTTTAGTGGTGGTAAAGAACTGGAAATTGGAAAGGGCAAGGGATGGTGTTCCTCAACTAGGTAATGGCTAAACAAGTTATGGTATATATGAAAGTGATGGAATACTATTGTGATGTAAAGAAATGATGAAGGAAATTAGGAAACAAAGGTCTAAGTTTCCAAGAATACCAATTTATTAAGTAATGTATGCCAATTACATAGCAAGTTGGGACCAAGCCTTCCTCAGTTTGGCAATGGCCCCCAAATACTGGGTGAGACAGATTTTTATACATTATAAGAAAACCATATATAAATTATTAAACAGGTCACAAGAATAGTCACTCTGATTTCTAATGAGAAGAAAGATTAGAGGCTTTCAAAGTTGGAATTCAGATAAAGTGAAAAGATGCAATTTCCAAAAATTGGAAAAAGAAGTGTCTCATTCCCTCAAATATCTGAATTCAATCAAAGGAATATGGAGATGATAATTTATTGACTAGTATTGGAGGGGGGATCAGTTTTCAGATAAGCTATATATGAGTTACTTGAGATGAATAATTGTGAGAAAGCTCCATGTATCCATTTTTAAATCTGCCTGGGTTTCTGGTTAGCATAGCCACTGTCCTAATTAAGGGTCTCTCAGCAATAGATAGAGGTGGTCCAGTTTCTCAGTCATTCAGAGCTAGGTTCAAACAATTAAATAAAATTTTTCTCACAATTCTCATAACTGAATAAAGATTTTTCACACAAAAGAAATTGGACCAGACTTATAAGTGAATAGAAAAGGAATTTGAGCTAAATTCAAAATTAAGTTACAAGATGGAGTTAGTTTGATTCATTCAATTCTCTCAAAAGAAACCTAGGAAGATTTGTATGGACTAATTAATGCAGAGTGAAATAAACCAAACTAGTATAACAATTCTTAATAGAAAATTATAAAGACAACTTTATAAGACTTAGGTACTCTGATAAGTATAATGACTAACCACAATTCCAGAAAAATTGTGATGAGACATACCATTCATCTCCTGACAGAGAGATGAAAAAGCCAGAGAACAAATGAAGCATTATTATTTTTTTAACTGACAATGTGGAAATTTGTTTTACTTGACCATACATGTTTGTAATGTGGGGTTTGTTTTTCTCTCTCAATTGGGGTATAGAGAGAGGAGGATTTTTTTCTGATTGAAAAAGAACTTATTTTTAAAAAGAATAGGGTAAAAGGGAAGGAAGTCTATTTAACAGTAAAATGTAGATGGTTTGAACTAATTGAATTGTCTTTCAAAGGAAGTCTCTGCCCTCAATCACAAACTTCTTGGGAGGGAGGAGAGTGGTTTGGCTCTAGTTCATTAACCTTAATGCTAGTTATAGAAATAAAGGGATCAGGAAAAAAATAGAAAAAAAACTTTTAGTTTCTAGCCTGGTTTCATCAGGAACTCAGGGTCTGACATTAAGAGCCCAAGATTTAGGTACCATAATGCAGGAAAAAGGAGGTGTACCCCTCAATTGTCTTCCATGATAGTTTGAACAAATCATTTTATTTTTACTTGTGCCATAGTTGTCCTTTGCCTAGGATTTTATCTTTTATCAAACTTTTATTCCAATCACTTATGTATCCTTCTCTAAAATAGTCTGTATATCTTTTTCTTGAATCATATTAGACATAAATTCTTGAAAAGTTGTCTGTGAATAAAATTTTTGTTAATGACGTTCGTATTTTAAAGTATGGAAGAGAGCTACTTATAGGTATCTGATGATGAGGTCTTTTCACAAAATTTTTGCAACCCTTTTGCAATGTTAATAGGTCACTCCATCATTTACTCACTTTACAAATTCAGATTTTTGAACATTATGTTCCCAACAGATCAGATTTTTACAGTTACATATTTGACTGAAAAGCACAGAGAATACAAGATTCCACTGTGCTTATTGTTTAACTGTCAGTTTGCATTTGGCTCATAACAGCAAAAAGTTATCTAATGGCTCTCTATTCAATATCTCCCATGCACATATCAAAATCATATGAGACTTAATGAAATAAATAGCAATAGAGATGATCTTTCTTGAATAACTTTGGTTATTAATAACAAGTGAGGAATAAAGGAGAAAAAAATAGCCCCACCAAAAGTGCTTGCTACTATAGGAAAGATACAGAATAGTGTCCAAATTAATGAGATCCTCCCTCTTCTATTATACTGATATACTATCTCAAAACATTGCAAACCTATCTGCAATGCTCCTAAATGCAAATTATCTACAAATGAAAAATCAAATTGGTTGGAGAATGTCTATTATCCAAATAACAATATACAGTTGTATGGATGTACACCCACAGTATATTTATCTTAGACAGAAAATGGATACTGATTTGGTCCTAGAACTAAGTAGGAGAATGGGTTGAATTTCCTTTGAAAATTGTGTAATCCTTTAAATGTTCTCATTTCTCCTTAAAACAAAGACCCTTCAAGGAGATGGGAGGAGAGAGGGGATTGAATGGGGTAAATCTCATTACACTAAGAGGTACAAAATACCTATGGTAATAGAAGGGAAGAAGTGGGGAGATGAGAAACATCTGGATCTTCTTCTCATCAGACTTGGCTTAAAGTCAATTTACACATACTTAGTTAACTTAAAAAAATCTAACCTTTCAAGTATTAAAAGGGGAAAATGGGAGGGGGACAAAGAAAGGGAGGTGGAGTGGGGGGAAAGTGGAACTAATAAAAAGAAGGGAAGGGAAAATGGAAAAAGGGAAAAGGGAAAGAAAGGTGAGGGGGTGATATAGGAGGGCAAACACACTGAAGGGGGTGATATTCAGAAACAAAATACTGGGGAATACGGATAAAGGGGGGGAAGGGGGGAAAAGGCAAACAGAGGGAATATAGCATGGAAATCAATAAAGAATTAGTAATCATAACTTTGAATGTGGATGGGATAAAGCCTCCCTTAAAACATAAGCAAATAGCAGAGTGGATTAAAAACCAAAATCCTACAATATGTTGCTTACAAGAAACTCATTTGAAGCAGAGAGATACATATATAGAGTAAAGGTAAAAGGTTGGAGCAAAATATATTTTGCTTCAGCTGAAGTGAAAAAAGCAAGGGTAGCAATCCTTATCTCAGACAAAGCAGCTGCAAAAATAGATAGCATTAAAAGAGATAAGGAAGGAAACTTTATCCTCCTAAAAGGTACCTTAGACAATAAAGTTATCTCAATACTGAATATATATGTACCCAATGGGATAGCATCCAAATTCTTAGAGGAGAAGCTGAAAGAACTGCAGGAAGACATAGACAGCAAAACTCTACTAGTGGGAGACCTCAACCTCTGGCTCTCAGATCTAGATACATCGAATCATAAAATAAACAAGAAAGAAGTTAAGGAGGTAAATAAATTGTTAGAAAAACTAGATATGGTAGACTTATGGAGGAAATTGAATAGGGATAGAAAAGAATATACCTTTTTCTCTGCAGTACATGGAACTTATAAAAAAATTGACCATGTACTAGGATATAAAAACCTAATGATCAACTGAAGAAAGGCAGAAATAGTGAATACATCTTTCCAAGATCACAATGCAATAAAAGTCATATGCAATATGAAAAAATGACAAAGAATAATCCAGGCCCCAAAGAAGAGATATGAGAAGATACTTCTCCCAACTCTTTTGCAGAGATGATGAGTCTTCCATGGGTGTGAAATATTGTATATATAGTCAGAATTTTTTCAATGGATTAATTGGTTTTACTGATTTTTCCCTCTCTTTCTTTTCTCTTTTAAAAGTAATCCTTTGTTAGGCAATTTACAGATGAGGAGATCAAAGCAATCCATAGCCATATGAAAAATTGCTCTAAATCATTAATTATTAGAGAAATGCAAATCAAAGCATCCCTGAGGTACCACCTCACACCTCCCAGACTAGCCAATATGACCAGAAAGGATAATGATCATTGTTGGAAGGGTTGTGGGAAATCTGGAACACTATTACACTGTTGGTGGAGCTGTGAACTCACCCAACCTTTCTGGAGAGAAATTTGGAACTACATCCAAAGGGCAACAAAAATGGGCATACCCTTTGATCCAGCAATACCACCACTGGGTATATACCCTGAAGAGATGATGAAAAAAGGTAAAAACACCACTTGTACAAAAATATTCATAGCATCCCTGTTTGTGGTGGCAAAGAATTGACAATTAAGTAAATGTCCTTCAATTGGGGAATGGCTTAGCAAACTGTGGTATATGTATGTCATGGAACACTATTGTTCTATCAGAAACCAGGAGGGATGGGAATTCATGGAAGCCTGGAGGGATTTGCATGAACTGATGCTGAGTGAGATGAGCAGAACCAGAAAAACACTGTACACCCTATCAGCAACATGGGGGTGATGTTCAACCTTGATGGACTTGCTCATTCCATCAGTGCAACAACCAGGGACAATTTTGGGCCATCTGCAATGGAGAATACCATCTGTATCCAGATAAAGAGCCGTGGAGTTTGAACAAATTTCAAGGACTATTCCATTTCATTTAGAAAAAAAATGATATCTTATTGTCTGATCTTGTTATCTCTTATACTTTTTGTTTCTTCCTTAAGGATGTGATTTCTCTCTCATCACACTCAATTTGGATCAATGTACAACTTGGAAACAAAATAAAAGACTGACAGATTGCTTTCTGTGGGGGTTGAGGGAGGGAAGTAAGATTGGAAGAAAAATTGCAAAACTCCAAACTCAAATAAAAAAAACAAAGACCCTTTTTTTAAAAAACAATAATCTTCTGATAATGTGTAGCTATAATTCATGAAATACTACTTAAAAACAACAAATCAAAACAGATCAGTAGTGGTTCAAAATCATGACCAATTTCACTATTTAGATTTTATTACTGTTGAATCATTTCAGTTGTTTCCAATTCTTCATAGATGAGAAAATAGACAAATAGTGTTAAGTGACTTACCCAGGGTCACACAAATAATTAGTGTCTGAGGTCAAATTTGAACGCAGGTCTTCCTTATTCCAGGCCCAGTTTTCTATCTACTGCACCATTTACCTCCTAACTACTTAAGAATAGTAGCCTATATGATTTGAGGCCAGTCACTGTACTTCCTCTGATCCTAAATTCTTAATCTAAAATTAGTAGGTTAAACTCATTGATCTCTTTTTCAGTTCAAAACCCATGATCCTATGAAGACTAGGATCTATGAGAAAGAAGAATGAAATCAAAGTTGATTAAGTTATAGAAGAGATTCATGTGTGGTAATTTAGTAGGTTTCAATTATCAGAAGCAGTGTAGCATAATGAAAGACTTCTAGATTTGAGATAAGATGATAGTCAAGTCCTATTTGCTTGGCTATAAGCTTGGGCAAGTAACTGGATCTCAATTTCCTCATCTGTAAACTGGAATAATAGCTACAATGCTTCACAGAGTTTTTGTAAGGTTCAAATAAGATAACTGAAAAAAATACTGTGAATGGAAAACACTATACAGGGTGACCCTGAAATTTTAGTGGAATTTTAATCTTTGGAAACCACTACCCTGCTTCTCCAATCTTGTCCCAAATATTTATTAATTGTGTGACTTTGAGCAAGTCATTTAACCACTCAGTGTCTTAGTTTTTATCATCTGTTAAATGAAACCATGTCTCATTGACTTTTATGATCCCTTCTAACTCTAAATCACTGCTCTTATGATCTGTGTAGCTAAGTTTAGAAAGATTCATCACTAGTAGCTTGACTGCCAGCTGAGCACATTTGTTTGTTGTTTTAGTTGTGATTGTTGCTCTTATTTTAAACCACAGCAACTTACAAAGACCTCCTTGTGAACTTCATTAGTGGAGAGTATTTCCACTGGTGAAATTAAAGATCCTTGAATTATGAAGGGCCAGACTATTTTGCATAAATCTGCTAATTACATTCAAGAGGCTCTAACCCTAAGTACATAATAGTTAGTACAATTAATTATTGCAAATGTATTCCAATGCCAGGATTAGGGCTGAAATATGTTCCATGTCCATGAAATGGATAACAGAGTTTTAAACCAGTCAATTTAATTGAATCCAAGATTAGGAGAGACAGCAAGGGATAGTGTTCCCCACATACTGCCAATCCCTAACTAGTGGTTAGGCAGTTAAACCTAAGTAACAAGATTAAGAAACCCAAATGAATATAACTATTGTCAATAGAAGGTTAGGTGCATTTAATATGATAAACATAAACTTCCTCTCAGAATCTGTCCCCTAGAGGAAATAAATATTAGTAGTTCAAATGGTACTAGGCAGTGAAGAGTTCTAAGGAATTCAAAAATACCCAAAAGTCCATAAATACCCAACTCCTGTCAGAGGCAGGTTCTAGATACCATTTTATCCCTATCTCCTCCTCCTTACCCTAGTTTCCTCACCCTACATCTGATCCTACCTATAAGATCTGATTCTACAGAAGATTTCTAATCCTGGATCAAAGTAGGCAGCCCCAAAACTAATAAGTTAATATAAAGGTTTCTGAAAATTGTAGTTCCCAAAGAGAACATGGGTCATACAAATCCCTCCTTTCAAGTAATTCCAATAATATATAAATCCAACCCTCTACTCTATATAGAGTGTGTTGCTAGAGAAAGTCAGTGGTTTTCTGTACTCTTCTTTAGCTCTAATAATATCCTAGTTGCTCACAAATTCATGCTATCTAACTTCAGTTTCACCTTCACTAAGGTGCTGCAATCTTTCTATCCATATCCTGTTCATTGTCAAATCTCGGGACCAAACAAATGAACTGCCTCATTACCCTTCTCTCTTTAGTGAATTCTCCTTGGAACCTCCATCTTGGAGTAGAGCCTAGTTCTTCCTTCTAACTTCTCCATCTTTGTTTATGGTAGAACTGTTCTCCTATAAGCATCTAGTCTCCAAATAACCTGAGTCATTTTTAACTTTTCCTTCTCTTTTATCCCTTCCCCATCATGAAATCAGATGATTGGTCCATTTTATTATATTTCTGCTATATCTCTAATGTAGTTTTCTCCACTTTTGACTTTTATGTGGAAGATAGATTAGTCTCCTTTTCTTAGCCCCCAGCCTCTGAGGATCTTTGATCATATTTGTAAAATGCTTAGCATAATATCTGCTTCCTTCCTTCTTTCCTTTCTTCCCATGGGTCTGAACTAGAATCAATGGATAAAAGGGAGCCAGTTTAGGCCAACAATTAGAACTGGTCATAAGTAGAATGGGAGGTTTCAAGAGGAAACCTGCTCATCAACCTTAGAGTTCTTCAGGCAAAAGTTAAAGAAACCCTTGTTTGGCAAGTTGTAGTTGAGATTCCTTTGTTGTACTAGTTGAACTAGAGGACCTCTGAGATTCTTTCCAACTTCCACATATTATTATTCCAAGAGCCAACAGCCCACAAAGTTTATGGTTCTCATGTCAAGCAAGCATCTACATCATCTCAGATGAGTATGAAAAAAATTGAAATCATCACATCTTTCCTTATCAATTTCACATTCTGGTGGGGAAGTAAATATATATTTCTTTATTTTATGTTATATTTTGAGGCACCTTGGGGGTGCAGTGGAAAGAGTGCTGGACCTGGATTCAGAAAGACTTGAGCTCAGATAAAACTTCAGAAACTTGCTAACTCTATGATTCTGGGCAATTTACTTAACTTCTGTTTGCCTTAGTTTACTCATTTATAAAATAAGGATAACATCTGCCACCCAAGGTTGTTGTGAGGATCATATGAGATAATAATTGTAAAGCATGCAGCAATGGTGTCTGACATGTAGGAAGCACTATATAAATTAAATGTTATCTTTTAGTTAATATTGTTATATGATATTGTTCTATATGTTATATTATACTGTATTATGTTATTAATTCTATTATGTTGTATTACAAGATGTATTTATTACATTATATTGTATTGCATTGCATTATATTATTATATTACATTACATTAACTTATGTTATAATATGTTACATTATATTAATTATATTATCTATGGTTATAAAGTAACCTTGGAGGATAAGGCAGTAGTAAATGGAAGATCTAGGACAGGTCTCATGAAGAAGGAAGCACTTGGACAGAATCTAAAATGAAATCAGGGATTCCAAGAAGTAAAGATGAATTGGAAAAGCAACCCAGAAGGAGGTATAGCAGGTGCAAAAGCACAAAGATGGCAGATTGAGGGCATGACATTTGTCCACAGCAAAAGTCAACAATATGAAATCTCTCTTCTTCATCTTCCGACTCTAATATTTGGTCATATTCTTGGCACTCAATAGGTTCTGACCTCCCTAGAAGCCAATCAGACCTTTGCCCAGTTTCCTTGGAGAGAGCCTGCCCTGGAGGATTACTTCCCTAGGGTGTAAAGAATGCTGTGAAACTCTGCCTCAGGACCTGACATCATGAAGTCTGTCCCAGCTGGCTTTAAGTTAATCATCTCATTCTAAACACATACAGAAGAATTTCTAGAGAGGTTACTGGTTTACCAAGATGTCTATATCTTAATTTTCTCTTTTTCCTGGAGGAAGATATGCAGTAACATATTATCAGTATCTCTTTCCCTTTCCAAAGTGATCCTAGTCTTTAATTCACCAAAGGATCCTGGACCTTAGTTTTATGATCAACTTTTGTATGTAGGGTATTACTATCACTGTTATAGCTGCTATTTCCCTCTTCTCCCAGAGTACTTCATTGTTACTATTTTGTACTAATAATCCCATTACCTTATAAGTCAGGAATTCAGCTGTTGTTTTTTTGTAAAGTTTTAATTTCCTGCCCCTATTTAATGCCACCACACAGCAAGAATCCTATGTTATGTCTAGAGGCCTGGGTGGCCAAAGTGAGTCATGTGTAAGAGGAGAGTTCAGGGAGAGGTTTTGGTGGGGCCCAACCAAGGCACCCTGCAGACAATTGCCCTCTGTACAATGCCAGAGATACAAACCCTTCTTTCACAGAATCATAAAATGTTGTAGAGAGAGGGAAATCTAGAGGACATCTAGATCAATGTCCTAATCTTAGAGATATAGAAACTGATAGAGATATTAGCCCAGGGTCACATGATGAATCAATGGCAACATCTAAACTCAAAACCAGATCTTCTGGTAACACATCCAGCACATGTATCACCTTAGAGTTGTGTTATTTCTGATTCATGAAAAGAAGAATCATATGGTACAGCAGAAAGAACATTGTCTCTGGAGTCAAAAGATTTGATTTCAATTCCTATTGCTGATACCCTATATATAAAAAGTTAGACTTTATAGCATTTGAAGTCTGGATTTATGATTTTATTGCTATTCATATTTTTTGATCACTTGACTTTCCCAGCAACTATGGCTGCTTGTTGGAACCAGGTGTCTGACCATAGGAATTTCTAGTCACCAATGTTTAAGAGATTTCAGACTGAGATTACCTTTCAGAAGTACATACTATTATTTGTTTGATTCAGAAGCCTCTGGAAAAATCTCTCCATGGAACAGAATAATCATCTGGCATCAACACTGACTAAAATTTCTCAAGAAATTTTATTCAAAATAAAAATAAAGGAAATCTATCTACCATTAGGCATTAGGCAGATTGGTTTTGTCCTTTGTTTTTAAAGAGGACTAATGACATTGGGAGTGATGTCTTAAATCGAAAGTGAATTGGATTTAAGTGAGGCAGAGTTGCATAAAGTCATTAGCCTCACTTCTCTCTTCCTGAGTCATCAAAGTCCAGTGGCAGGACAAAAGCAAGACAACTGGTGATTGCCCAGGATGCAGTAGGTTGTCTTGTTGTCTTTGATGTCTGACCATACTTGAAGTACTTCACAGAAACTGCTTCAGTCGCTATCGAGGTTGATGGAATAAATTGCTTCATCTGCCCATTCTGCCAAGGGGCAGTCTTCACAAGCTTAGGGTAGACATCCCCCAATTCACTGATGGGCTTCAGACATGTCCAGTAACCCTCAATCTGATTTAGCCATCTGCCAAGAAGGTTTTTCTGGAGTATACCCACTGAAAATGGTAGGTTGAGTGATTAGTTGGACACCAATAGTAGATGAGCAGCCCTAAAAAGGTCTTGACCAGCCAAGATGTGCTGGTCTTCCCTTAATATCCCATATACTTTATTAGGAAGATAAACAATTACTTCTCTGGGAATTATTAATATTTTTTGGTTTTATATCATCCTCATTTCCAAGTGGTTTCAGTCAAGGAAAAAATAACCCTTTGTGGCTAAATGCAAAATAATAACCTAGCACCCATTCATCCCTACCACCTCAATGGGATAGGATGTCTTTCAATAAGAAAGTTGGGGCAGCTAGGTGGCACAGTATATACAGCACTGGCCCTGGAGTCAGGAGGACCTGAGGTCAAATTCAGTCTTAAACTCAATAATTACCTAGTTGTGTGACCTTGGGCAAGTCACTTAACCCCACTGCCTTGCAAAAAACTAAAAAACAAAAATAAAAAACAAAAAAAAATAAAGTTTATCTTAAATTCAATGTACTGTTAGCCTAAGTGTTGTATGAGATCCAAGGACCCTTTTACTTTTTCTTTATAGGCCTAGACGTGAGCTATACTGTAATGAGGGCAATATACTCAGAGCAAAACGAGTCAAATACAAAAATTGTTATGATGGGGATGAAATATGGGAATACAAATCAAAATAACAAAAAATGAATTGTAAAATGCCCCAAAGTCTGGACCCAGTTGATGCAAATTCAAAGTTTTGGTTCTGGATCATGTTTTCCAATTACAAGTAGATTGACAGATCCCTTTATACAGAGTTTCTGAAGATACTTGTTTAGGCACTGAATAAATACAAGGTACTATGAGTTTGTCATTATTCAAAGAAATATGTAGTTAACATAGAAAACAGATATTTCAAATGCCTCTGACATACAGAATAAAGAGTTTGCTCAAGATAATGCTAAAATCCCTTTCTGACAACTGTCTGCTTCCAAAAGGCAAACCAGAAAGGAAGGCAGGTTTTTAATAAAAAATAATTAAGGAATAAAGTTTTTTCCTTATGTTTAAAGCTACACTCTAGACTTCTAATCAGAAATGGATTAACTAATTCAGAAACAATACAAACTAATGCATTGTTTTCCTTTAAATAAACATCTGTAAGTAGAGATGACATTGGTTCAATTCAGTGAACTATGACTGACAACATCAACTAAGTAGCATGGTTTCATGAGACCTCTGTGTTATTTATCTGATTTGTGTTTGGGGAGGGGGCAAATTTCTGTTGAAATCCAGGTCTGTTCAGAGTACCTTATGTGCTCATCTAGAATCTCATTTGAGCACACCAAACAAACAGGAAAAGCCACAACTGATCCTCCTCTTAATTTAGGAAATTCTTTCCAAAATAGTTCCAGGAAGTTATAGTTATATAAAGCTATACATGTCACACATACACTCAGGACCTCAAAGAAGGAAGGCAACAGTGAAGAAAAATAAAAATTAAATTTTTTTTAAAAAACCTTCACTTTTCTTTCCAATTCCCTTATGTCAATTTTCTCTGTGAATCACTAATCTTCAAGAACAGCTGAGGCTACATCTATATGCCTAGTCAACTAGGGAATTTGACCAGTTCTTTGAAATGAATTGAATTTCATTTGACTCAACAATTATCTTTAAATTAACAGGCAAGTATTGAGTGGCTACAATGCATTGTGAAAATTACTGGGCAAATAAAGATGAAAAAATAGTACAGTTCTTTCTTCAAAAAGAAGAACCAATGGGTGGGGGTTGGAGGAAAGAGAGTGGGGGAGGAAGAGAAAGGAAAAAGAGAAAGGAAAAAAAGAGAAACAGAAGAGAAGAAAGAAAGGAAAGTAGGGAGAGAAGGAAAAAGAAAAGAGAACTCAGAAAATAGATCTTTGAGAAGCACCCACAGTTAGAGATAGATTGTTGTAGGTAGATAGTTGGAGGGAGAGAGAGAGAGAGAGAGAGAGAGAAAGAGAGAGAGAGAGAGAGAGAGAGAGAGAGAGAGAGAGAGAGAGAGAGAGAGAGGAGGTGTCTCAAAAATACATAGAGGAAAGAATATCTGGAAACAAAAGGAGTTCCATAGGATCAAATACAGCTTAAGTGGGATTAGGACTAAAAAAAGACCTTCATATTTGAGGTTTAGAGATCATTGGTAACTTTAGAGAGAGCAATTTCAGTTATCAGAAGATAGATTGCAAAGGGTTTAGTAATGAGACAAGAGGAAGGACAGGCTATAAGTATAAATAGTTTTTGCAAGGAGTCATGACTAAAGCCATATAGACCACCAACTTGTTGGATTAAAGTTAAAAATTACAAAGTTAGAAAAATAAAAATGAGAAAAATTATGACATGCATCAAAATTTCATCCTGACCCTTTCAAACAAGCTTCTGATGGTGAAAAATGGTATGTGGATCAAAAAAGGATATAGACTGCAAATTGCTATAATTTTTAACAAACATTTAAATGATGTATATCAATTGCCATTATAAAGATATCAAAAGAGACTTAAAAAGTGCTTTGGTCAGCGAAAACTTGGCTGATAGCCCAGGGAAAAACCAATTTAGAAAACAGAACCATTTATAACAACATACAAAGAAAGACCATGGAAGATTATAAGCAGTATCACCTCATAAAACAAAAGCAGTGGATATTAATATAAGTTTAAAGAATGCAATGAGAAAACCAACTAAGTACTAACTGAGGATGCCAAACAGCCAGTGTGATAATGGAGAAGGCTGAGGAGAAAGCTGGCAAGGGAGAGCAAACATTGTGGCTAGAAGCTAGGCTTCTTCATGATATCAGAGAAAGAGAGACAGAGACAAAAAGACCAAAAGATACAGAGAAAGATATAGACTCACAGACATATATGACTTATGACATATATTATTAGATATTAATTTAGATGTGGATTCATATTATCATATAAATGCACATCTAGACATTTAAACTTATGTAAAAATCAGATTAATTCAATTGATTATGCACCTAACTAGGTCATAATCTGAACAATAGGTTTTCCTTAATGTTTAGCTATTTTGGCTATTTCCCTGAGAGAGCTCTTATGGCAAGGTCTTGTTCTACTGAATAAATCCTTTTTTATAATCAACAAATAACAAATTCAATGCATTCCATATTACCTACATCTTTCAGCCAATTACGTGATGGTAAAGATGTGTTCTACTTTGGAATGTTGTTTGTGAAAGCCTGAAAGTCTGTCTGTTTTCTACTAATACAACCATCAAGAATTCTATGGGAAAGTAGGCATATGGTTTAGTAATTCCTGATGTTCTTTGACTTGCCTTTTTACACATTAATAAGATCCATAATTTTTTTCCATGTCTTTAGTCTCTTCCCCTCCTTCAGATATCTTTTGAACTAATCTTTCAACACCCTCATATTTGTGTCACATCGAACATGGATCACTTCTATGTGCACTAAGTTTAATTCAATTTTTCTCATCTTTGTTCTCTTGAGTGCTTTCTTCATCTTCTCTTAGTACATCTGGGACTGATATTAGTTTCCAAATGTGATGACTCTTTTTTTTTCTTGATGGTAAAAAACAGTTTGTTTTTTTTACAGCTTCACAGATTTCCAAATACATGAATGGTTCAAGGATATGGACAAACATTCTTAAAAAATGAAAGAAAACTATCAACAACTACCAAAAACAGACTCCAAATCACTTCTCATAAGAGAGATGCAAATTCAAACAGTTCTGAGGTTCTATTTCATACTTAGCAGATTGTTAAATATAAGGAAAATAATAGTTAGAGAGGCTAAGGAAGGGCATGAACAATGAACAATAATGTGTTACTGATAGTATTATGATGTGATCCAACTTTTCTGGACAGAAATTTGGAACTGAGACTAAAAAGTCATTTAACTGTATACAATCTTAAGATTCATTGTGAAACTTACAAGTCCAATTACATCAAAGATGAATAGAGTCTAATGTATTAAAATATTTATTGCAGCAACTTCTTTTTGTAGTGGCAACACATGGTCTTCAACAATTAGGCAACAATTGAAAAAATGGTATATTAATATAATAGAATATTATTGAGCCATAACAAAATGAGGAAAAAATAGCTTTCAAAAAAAACGTGTAGGATATACATGAAATGATGCAGAGTGAAATTAGCAACACCAGAAAGATGGTGTATACAATGATTAAAATCTTGTCAAAGTAAGACATCCTTCTAGTCATCCAAGATCACAATCTTGGTGGCCTTGGCTCTTCACACTCATTCACCTCACATATCCAATTCATTCCCAAATTTTGTTGCTTTTACCTTCACAGAATCTCTCCCATATACATCCTTTCTCCATTCCTATAGCCACTATTTCAGGAGCTCTTTACCTCTTGTCTAGATTATTGCAATGACTTTCAATCTGGTTTTCCTTCTACAAGCTTCTTCCTCCTGTCTATCTTCCACATAACCACCAAAGTGATTTCACATCCTCCTATTCCCCTATTCAATAATCTTTAGTGGCTCCTTATTATCTCCAGTATCAAATACAAAATCCTTTTTTTGACACTTAAAGATCTTCATGTCCTGACCTCTTTCTACTTTTCCTTAAGTTCCGTGAACAAAACATTCCATCTCTTGACTCCAAGCACTGTTTTTGCTGTCCCCTATACCTCCAATGCTCTCTCCTCCTTTCTGCCTCCTGGTTTCCCTGGATTCCTTCAAGTCCCAATTAAAATCCTATCATATTCACAAAGCTTTCCATAACTTCTCTTAACTCTGATGCCCTCGAGGTATCTTTGAATAATTTCCTTTTCATCATATACAAAATTTGAATGTATTTGTCTTCCCCATTAGAAGATGCTCAACAAATGTTTATTGACTAACTTAACAATCTTCTCATACATTACTGCTTCCCAAGGACTCTGTGACCTAGCCATCCTAGATTACTTTCTTTTCCTTAAACAAAGTATCCATCTCTCATCTTCATGCCTTTAAACTGGCTCTTTCCCATTCCTATAAAACACCTCATTCACACCTTGGTCTATTGGAATCCCTACTTTCCTGTAAGACTTTTCTCAAGAGCCTTTCTACTTATAAGATATCTGATGCCCCTCGTTGTTCATGCAGTCCCTCCCAAACCTACCTTATGTTCATTTTGTAGTATGAAAATAGCAATTGTTTCATTCTTTGCACTTGCATTCCAAGTACATAGAGAGGAGCTTAATAAATGATTGTTGGTTATTGTTGGCTGACTGGTTGAATGACTGGTAGATTGATGAGTTTCCTGGGGAATAAAATTTAAGTGACCTGTCTCAGGGTCATTCAGTCATTGTATCTCAAAAGTACGACTTGAAACCAGATCCTCCTTGACTCCAAGGCTATCTTTCCACTTACACCATGTTGACTCATTATCTTTCCTATTTTCCTCTAAATTTGTCCCTCAGACAATGTCACCTCTTCCTAGCCTAAGGAAAAATAAGTGATCAAATGTGCTCTTACATGAGGGCTCTCTAAAAGTGTTTTCCAAAAAATCTTTCTCCTTGTTTTGGTCAGGGCTCAGACAGAAACAGCTCTTTCTTTGGAGGCATTTCCACCCTCTAACAATATTATATAATCTTTGCCTATTTTTCCAAAGAGCTTTTCAAATTAGTGAAATCATTCCACTTCCCCTTTCATCTTAAGGCTGTACTGGATGGAATGGAAATTATTATAATGTTATTATTTTGCATCTACATAATGCCCTTCCTCTAAAGAACTCAATTATAGCTCTTTAGCTCCAAGGAAAATAATCAGCTTAGAACACTGTGATTACAATGATGTCCATAGTGCTGTCTGACTGATGTGACCATGATGCAGATGTCCATCTCCCTCCCCCCCCATAGAAAGACCTTGTGTTCCCTGCTGCCACTGAATGATATGGTACCATGGCAACAAATAAGAAATGACAAAGTCAGTCAGTTTATTATTGGGAAATATATCTTAACAATGGGGAGAATTTTTACATTTTCCTTCAGGTATTTGGCATTCTATAGATATAAAATATATTCTTAACCAGAGCCTCACACACACTTCCACAAAGAAGTCCTTGGGTAATAGTAGTAGTAGTAGTAGTAATAGTAGTAGTAGTAGTAGTAGTAGTAGTAGTAGTAGTAGTAGTAGTAGTAGTAGTTGTAGTAATAGTAGTACTAGTTGTGCTGTAGTACTAGTAGTAGTAATGTAGTGGTGGTAATAATAGTGGTAATGGTGGTAGTGGTAGTGGTAGCAAGATTGCTATATGTCTAGCTGAACCCATTATTTCACATCTCATCTGAATATCCATCCCCACCATCTCTTAGAAAGTCTCTTATTACCATATTATTTAGACCACCTGCATTTCCAGAGAATTTGGGAACCACAACTTTGGGGTGCCAAGTAAGCCATTGAAAACTCTTAGAGAAAGTAATCACATCAATACAGTTGCTGATTCTGGAAAGGTTGTATTAGTTATACTACATTCTCTATCTCTGGGACTCCCCAAATCAAAACATCCATCCCTGGGTTATAACTCTCCTACAAGTGTTCTTGTTTTTGTACTTCTGTCCCTAGAGATTAGCCTATTGGTTAAAAGCTCATAGGAACTCAAGCAAACTAATACCAGAAAAAATATTAGTGAATATTCAAACAATTTTTACCAAGAGATGAAGCACTAAGTTAATGTTTGGGAATGAGCTTGTTCAATCTATTACCTCAGTACTAAACTATATCCTTGATTGAATTAAATAAATCTCCATGTGATGAAAATCCTTTGAAACTTGACATGAATACCTTGAAAGAAACATGAAAAAAAGAAATGTGACATACCAATAGCTGTGGTATAGTGAAAAGAATATTGAATGTAGCATCAAAGACATGGGTTGGAATTTTGTCTCTGTCCTTACCACTTGTATAACCTTAGATTATTCAACCTCTCTGGGCCTCAGTTTCTTCAATTATAAAATAAGGAAGATAGACTAGATGATTTCTATGATTCTTTCAGCTCTAATTTCTAAGAATTTGCATTGGTCCAAGTGATTCAAAGTCATTTGACTTTTGTATGTCCTAAAATAATATTCTAACAGTGTCCCATGAGAACTCTATAGTCATGGTGGGGGAAGGCAGGGATGAGAAGGGAGGAAATTTCAAATTTGTGAGCAATAATACTGGTAAATTTTGCCCCGTCATATTACTTCTCATTGGAAATCAATAGCCATTTCAGTCTGTATGCTATCATCATAATAAAAATAATAATTCCTAGAATAGTATCTATAAGGCACTAGGCTAAGAGTTTCACAAATATTATTTTACTTGAAGTCTCATAATAACCCTGGGAGTTATTTACTATTATTTTGCCTTTAAAGAAACTTAGAAAAACAGAGATTGTGACTTGGTCAAGGTCACTCAGCTAGTAAGGACCTTAGGCTAAATTCAAATTCAGATCTTTCTGATTCTAGATCCAGTTCTCTATTCACTGTGCTGCCTAGTCACTTTCTTATCATGGTATCTGAGATAGAGTTAAAAGATATCTCAAAGACCATCTGATCTAACTCCCTCATTTTAAAGATGAGGAAACTGAAGTCTATATGATTAAATGATATACCAAGATCTCATGGCTAACAAGTAACTAAGGTGGTATCTATTTTGTTTTTGTTTTTGCAAGTCAGTGGAGTTAAGTGACTTGCCCAGGGTCACACAGCTAGTTAATTATTAAGTGTCTTAGGTTGGATTTGATCTCAAGTCCTCCTGATACCAGGGCCGGTGCTCTATCCACTGTGCCGCCTAGCTGCCCCTACTAAGGTAACATTTTTCCCACTGTACTCCTCCTCTTCCTAAGCTCATCATATCATGCTATAGAACCACATAAGACTTTCCCCCACTACTGGATAGTTCATTTAACTTTCTTCAGTAATGTAACATGAGATTTTCAGGTGCTACAAGAGCTAAACAAAAAAATAAACTCTGGGGCAGCTAGGCGGCACAGTGGATAGAGCACCGGCCCTGGAGTCAGGAGTACCTGGGTTCAAATCCAGTCTCAGACACTTAATTACCTAGCTGTGTGGCCTTAGGCAAGTCACTTAACCCCATTTGCCTTGCAAAAACCTAATAAATAAATAAACTCCAAATATCAACACAATCTTTCACAGAGACATTCAGGGTCTAGAGATCCACAAAAGGAGTTGTATAAGTCATTAGTTAGCTCCTGGACATAAGATCTAAATAAATGCCAGGAATTTAAAGAGTGGTATAGAGGCTGTCAGACAGGTGGATAAAGATGCAATCAATAGTCTGGATCAACAGATGAGAACCAGCTCATGAGCATATGCTTTTCTGACTATCTTTAGTCAACCTGCTCCTGCAATGGTGACAATGCAAGAGATTTGTTTCCTTCTTTGAAGAAGACAGTAGATACTGGGACAGGCAAACAAAAGGAAGAAACCTTCCTGGATTTCAAAAGATCTATTAACCAACAGGTGACTGAACTTAATCCTCCTGCTACTGTCCTCTTCAAGCCCTGGTTTTTATTCATCAGCAGTACAATTGGATTGACCATCCAAGCTGAGTTTAGCACTTTATAGATATGGTCACTCTGAACTGAGCAAAAGGTCTCTGTAATGCTTATAGAATGAGGTTATATCTTTTGGATTTATACACATACTGAGATTCTAGGGTCAGAGATTTAGTACAGAAAGGAACCTTAGAAGTCTCATCTAATCCAACTCTTTCATTTGTCAAATCAACTAGGAATTAGCATTAAGTAAATATGTCAGTATTAAAGTACTACAGATTTAAAAAAAAAGACAAAGAACAAACAAAAACCCCCACAATCCTTGCTCTCAAGGGACTCTCAGTCTAATATAGGAGACAATATGTAAGCAACTACATACAAACAAGATATATAGAGGATAAATTGGAGGAGTCTTGGAGAAATGGTATTAATTTTTTGAAAAATCTTAATTTTCAGGAGTGTTTTTCAAAAGATGGAACTTTAGCTGAGATTTGAAGGAAGTTAGGGAAGCTGGTAACTAATTCCAAGTATTAAAGGTAATAATGAACAAAGATAGCATTTAAACTCCATTCTCTGATTCAATATTCCAAATTCTTTTTGCAACTTCAAATAGAGAACTCTTCAACCTCCAAATCACCACCTTTAATTAGATGAAATCACTTAGGAAGATAATATTCCGAGCAATCCAGTAACACCACCCATAGAAAGGCAATTTTCTCTGGTTAAGGTCCCCAGACACCTCCACTTTAGTACATCTTCCAATTTGTCCATTGGAAAAAGCCACAGGGTAAACATGAATGGAATACAACTATTGCATGAGTCAAAACAATTCATTGATCAGTCAATAAACATTTTTTAAACCAGTATTATATACCTTAACAACCCTGTGCTAAGTACTTGGAATACAAAGAAAAGCAAAAGACAGTCCCTGACTTCAAGGAGCTCACAATCTAGTATCTCAAGAAAAATTTCATGAGGCATGTTAGGTGAAACTTTGACCATATTCTTCATGTTTTTGTATCTGTGCAGGGTTAACACTGGATAAGTCCATTGATTCAACGAGCATTTATTAAGTGCCTACTGAGTGCTTGGGAGGCAAAGAAAAACAAAACAGAACCAAGAATCCTAAAACTTGCATTCTATTCTATTAGTAAATCATGAAGTCCATTCATTCAATAAATATTTATTAAGCATCTATTATGTGCAAAGCAATGTATTAGGTGTTAGAGGATATACAATGTTTAGATAAACCTTTCATAGGATGTAGAGATGGTAAGTAGCTTAAAAGTCAACTGAAGGAAGAAAGGAAGAAAAACAGAACTCAAAATCTTACAAAAAAGGAATGTAGAACACTCTCCTTACATGTAATTGGAAAAATACAAAGAGCAGAGGTAAAAAGCATTAGAAATTTTGTTATATAAAAAAGTTTTAAGACAAAATAGAAAAAAAATAGTCAACTAGTAAAAGGCTCTCAAAGACAGGAAAAGAAAGCTAAGTGGATTGGATACATGGAAGGAAAGGGCCAAACTGGATGTTCTTTCAAGATCATTCTCTCATAATGGTCCAGTTGAATCAGAATGAATGAAAAATAAGGCCATTTTTATTAGCATCTATTATTTCTTAGAAGTCACAGAAGTGTCATTTTCAGAGAGAATAAGAGACCTATACATTATTTCTAAAGAATCACAGAATGTTTAAGTTAGGAGGAACTCTGGAGCCTATTGAATTTGATCACTTCTTTTTATCAATGAGAAAATAAACCCATAGAGGGGAAGGTCAAAAAACTATGGTAGCAACTGGTAGAACCCAAACAGGAAGCAGCTCTGTCTCTATGTCTAAAACACATGCCACCTTGCTTCCAAGTAATCAGGGAAGAAATCAGACAAAAAAGGGAAGCTGAACCTAGAGGGAGTGTTAGTAATGGTTTTGCTGTGAGCTGAGATAGGAAGGAGATAAAGGATCATAGGTAAAGAGATGAAAGGGAATTAGGAGGATAAGAAAGATCTTCCCATGTATCCCCATCCTTAGGTCTATCCAATAAACTCCAGGGACTCCTTTTACCTCCAGAATCAAATATCAAATACCCTAATGCCACCTTCTTATTTTGCCACTCGTTTTGCCCATTATTACCTTCTGTATTCTCCATTATCCAGTGATGCTGTTTCTCTTCCTGTTTCTTGGACAAGACACTCAATCTCTCTGCTCCCATCATTTTCCCTGGCTATTCTCAATGTGTGAAATAACTTCCTTCTTAGCTTCACAGACACCTCTTAGCTTCACAGACTTTTTCCTGATCTCATTTGAAATTCCAGTGTCTGAAAGAAAATATGCAAGTCAATTAACCTCTGCCTCAGTTTCCTCAACTGTAAAATGGGGATAACAACAGCACCTACCTCAATGGGTTGTTTTGAGGCTCAAATGAGATATTTGACTTACAGTCAGTGGTATGTGGAATCACACTGACTCCATTGGGTCAAATGTTAAATTTTCAGTGTGGGCCACAAGTGTCTGGCACCTAATAGGTACTATATAAATTCCTAGTCCTTTCCCTAACTTCCCTCTGAATTTATCCTATAGCTATTTTGTTTGTATATACTTGTTAATATGTTGTCTTTCCCATTAGACTGAATTCCTCAAGGTCAGAGATTCATTTTTTTATTTTGTTTTTCCTTTCTTTGCATCCCCAGCACTTTTAGCACAGGCACTTAATACCAGTTGACTAACTTTGGGTAAATGGATGCAGAGAGGTGGAGTAAAATCACTTTGCTGACACCAAGTTCAGGACTCTATCCATTACACCACATTATTTCTCAGAAGGTGGGAAGGGAGATGCTGAGAAACTATATTGCAATTTTTCTTAGCAAATGACAAGTCTGTTTTTACCCATATACAGGGATTATTTGTGGGGGAGTGATAAAATTTTGACTAATTATATAGATTGCTTTTCTAAACCACAGTGTGCCCACATATTAGGCTTCAAACTTTGTATCAGCTCTATTTCATCTTCTTCTTCCTCCTAGTCAAAATCCCTCATACTTACAATCCCACTAGACTGGAGAATATAAGCATCTGTTCTCAGCAGATTCATCCAGGATTCTGTCTTAGACACAAGTTCCCCTGGAAAACCAAGCAGAGGAATAGAAAGGAGAAACAAAAGATATTGAATTTCTTTGGGCTCAGGTATGATTCTCATAAGGTTCACTGCCTAGCTTCCATTATGCTCTTACCTCAAAAAGTCTGTATTTATATTCATAAAGGATTAGAATCAGGCATTTGATAAATCAATTTTTATCCATATACCAATAGATATGGGACTTTCAAGAGATCATTTCCCTTCATTCCCACAGGTCTGGACTAGAGCAGGGTTCCAAACTGCCAGGGAGTCAAATCAGCCTGGTCTGTCTTTGCATCTGGTAGGCTAAGAAAGATTTTTTTTACAATCAAAATAAGGTTTGTAAGATCGCAGTCCATACAGAAGCAGGTTGGTGACCAGATTGGGCCTTTGAGTTGCAAAATGCAACCTCTGGACTAGAGTATCTCCAGTGTTCATTCCAGTTCTATCATTCTATGATTCTACAAACTCTCCATATCCTGGAGAGATAGAAATTAAGAAAACTGCTGTCAATGCAACTTGTGCCATCCCAAGAGGAGAGAACTCACCTAGCATGTTCCAGGAGCTTGGATAAGACCCCCCCCCACCTCATGCATATATTTAAGAGTAGAGCCTAGGTTGCCCAACGAAGAGAGAGAATCCATCAAAGTAATGCAACATAAGATTTGTGGGACTCTCAGTAAAGAATAGGTTTGTAGCTCAAGGCTGGGGAGTCAGCAGAGCCCTACAGCTTATGTGTACCACTTCATGAAGTAACTATTTTAACAAGACCTAAAAGTGTGTCTCAGGGAGTAGCAATTCCATGACATAATGGAACATTCTTTGCACCCAAAAAACATCTGAAAATATTTGAACTGTTAGCGACAAATCTTATTCTTTGCCAGCTCCATATCCTTCCCATTTTCCTTCCTCAGAAACAGAATCATGACGTTAATGAAAAACACACAGTGAGAGATGATGTTTTTAGTCAACTGCCCATACTGACTGAGACTAAAATAAGAATGTCTGCTCAGAATTGCCTCCTCCATGAAGCCTTCACAAACTAAAGACAGCTTGTGCTGTTTATTCCAGTTATCTCAGTAATTCCTAAGCTTGCATATGTGAATGACTACACAACACATACACATAAATTATATACATACACACATATACATACATACATATAAAGAAAATAATTTTTTTAATTTATTCATTATAAACCATAGAATTTTTTTTTTGTTGTGGTTGTTGTTCAACCATTTTAGTCATGTCTAACTTTGGAGATTTTTTTGGTCAAAAATTCTGGAGTGGTTTAATATTTCCTTCTCCAGCTCATTTTGCAGATAAGGACACTGAGGCATACAATATTAAGTGACTTGCCCAGGATCACACAGCTAGTCAATGTCTGAAGCCACATTTAAATTCAGGAAGATGAGTCTTCCCAATTCTAGGCCCAGACCTCTTTCCACTGTTACTTAGCTGCCATTAATTTATTACTAAAAAATATAAATAGAATTATAGAGCTGAAAAGGAATTTTAAGGTCATCTGGACCAGTCCCTTTATCTTTTAGAAGAAGATCAAGGCATCCCAGATTTAGAGATCAAAGGTACTTTAAAGGTTTTCTAAATTCAGTGCTATCAAACTCCAATAGAAATTGGGGGTGGGTGGGTAGGGACTCAACTTACATAAGGATTCTTGGGGGTGCATGTTAACTTAGAAAATCACATATTGGGGGCAGCTGGGTGGTGTATTGGATAGAGCACTGGCCCTGGAGTCAGGAGGATTCAAGTTCAAATCCAGTCTCAGCCACTTAATAATTGCTTAGTTGTTTGACCTTGGGCAAAGTCACTTAATTACATTGCCTTGAAGAAGAAAAAAAGAAAACCACATGTTAATATCATTTATGTTTTATTATATTTTTGTTCAATATTTCACAATTATATTTTAATCTGATTCTGGGAAGATAAGAGGAAATGGCAATGTGTTTAACACTTCTGATCCAGGACTTCTTTTTGTTAATTATTTCCTATATATCCTACATGTAGTCTTCTTTGATTATATTTGTTTGCATGTTGTCTCCTCCATTAGTTTGTAATCTCCTTGTAGACAAGGACTGTCTTTTGTCTCTTTAGTGTTTGTACTTAGTAGGCATTTAATAAAGTAGTTATTAGTCCACATCCCTCATCTTACAAATGAGAAAACTGAGGTCCAAGTCAGGAGATGATCTGCTCAAGGTTATATAATTCTTTAGTGGCAGAACTAAGGGATGTCCAAAGGAGAAAACAGAAAGAAAAGAAAGCCAAACCCCAAGTTTTAAGAGGTGCATATATTTAGGAGGCAGGGGAGGAAAAAAGAGCAAGTGAAGGGTTACAGAGGACAAGCAAAATAGTGCAGTGTCTCAGAAGGATGAGAGGCAGGATCAATAAGGACAAATACTCCAGAGTGGTGGAAGGGTAAAGAATGAGAAAAAGTCATTGGCAATGGCAATTAGGAATTCACTAGTGACCTTTGAGGGAGTACCTTAAGTGGAATGGTTGAAGTTGAGACCAGATTGCAAGAGATTAAATGGTAAGTAATGAAAGTAGTGAGTGTCTCACTCCATTCAAAACTTTGGTAGTGGAGAGAAAGATTTGCATGAGTGAGTAACAGGGGAAAATTAAGGGATTGGGGATATCTGAGCAAATTCAAAGAAGTGGAGAAAAGAGGGATAACTTAAACAAGAAAGATGAATGAAGGTTCCATGGGAATTAGGATGGTAGGGGATGAAGAGCACAGGTATGTACTGGCTTCTCTTTAGAAAGATAAAAAGGAATGAAGTAAGCAGAATCTGGAAAATAATATATACAATTAATTCAACAATGTTAATATAAAGAACAAAAAATGAATTCAATATATTCATAACAAGCTTAGCCCTAGGGGATAGTTAAGAAAATGCACCTTCTTCATGTTTGAGAAGACAATAGGCATGAAATATTGTATATACTATCAGACATGGTTGATGTGTTGGGACAAAAAAAATGTATATATTGATGGATTCATTGGTTGGTTGTTTTGCTATGGCTTTTTTTCTTTTTAAATCTATGTTACTCAAAAGAGAATGAGGTGGGTGTGGGTGGGTATGTTTGGGTGGTGGGTGTGAATATATGTGAAAATAAAGTCTATATAAAAAATTCAAAGAACAAAAAGGAGCCATACCTCAATCTCTGAAACAAAAAGGAGAGAATGGCTAAAGTATCATTTTCATTCCATTCCTTAATATACAGTTTCTGCTCTAGGGAGTCCTTATTGTCCCTCAAGTCTACCATGTTCATTGCTCCCTCTCTATCTTCATTCATACCAATACTTCACTTAAAATAGGGGCAGCTAGGTGATACAGTGGCTATAACACTGGTCCTGGAGATAGGAGGACCTGAATTCAACTTTGAACTCAGATCCTTGGCATTCCCTAGTTATGTGAACCCTGGGGAAGTCACTTAATCCTGATTGCCTCACATTCAGGACCATCTTCAATCTTCCTGATCCATATCTGCCACTGAACCTGGATGGCTCTGGAGGAGAAAGTGAACACAGCCACCCTCATCCCCCACTCAAATCCAATTCACATCCTTGTCATTGGCATCATCTCCTTTTGTTTTTTGAAAACAAAGGACAAATTTTGAAATGCTCTTCTCTCCTCTACTCTAAATCCCCTGCATGTTTCAAGAACCAATTGAAGTCCACTCCCTCCTTCCTAAAGAGACTTTATAGATCTACTTCTCTGAATTAATATACAATTCAACTCTTGATTACTTTTCTTGTAATGTTCAGAGCTATTTCAGGTATGTGGGTCTTCGTTCACCCAACTGGATTATAAATTCCTGGAGGGCAGAGACTCAGAGTACTGAACTAGTGACATCCTACATCCCAGGAAAGCAGAACAAAAATGATATATTTTTCATTTTTCACCAGAGGTTGACTCACAGTAAGGAATAACTTTCTATCAATTTAAATTTAAAATTGCAATTGAACATGGCTTCCTCATGTAATGAGTTCCTTGTCTCTAAAAGTATTTAAGAAAAGGTTAAGTAAATATTTGTCAGGGATGCTGTAATAGAAAAATTTTCTATTTCATGAAATAAATAGATCAGACAGTCCCTGGAGATCACTTCAAATTCATATTTAATGATTTGATGCCCCCACAATATTTTATACAATAGTGAGTTTATGTCTCTCACATTCACACAATACCTCTTTACTGTTTTGATAAACTTCTTTTCTCAGATTCATCCCTCTTCTAATTTGTCCTTTTGGTTTTGCTCCTTTTGATATCCAATCATGACTTCATGATCCTTCACTTTAGGCTCTGTGAGTCACTACCCTAATTAAGGGTTCTTGTTTCCTGACTTTTAACTTTCCTGGGCATATGAATTTCTCCAAGCCCCATTTCTCTATTCTTTGTCCAAGGATGCTAAATAACAATAAAGTCATCACATTATGATATTTTCATCCAGTATAAAATTATGGTTTATCATCTAAACTACTTAGCTACCTATCTTCTACCTTTCTTTAGCTCATTCCCAAAGTAACTCTTCCAAATCTTTTCTTAGTTCCTCTTATGAAAAGAATCCTTCTAAGTTTATAATCCTCCACTCTCTTTTCTGTCCCTAAATAGATGTATACCCCAAGTTTCTCTCCATGACAGTACCTTAACTCTACCAAAATTCACACTCCCAGTAGATGACCTAAGTCTTCTTCCCTGATTTATGAGTTGAAGCTCTTCCACATTTCCCTTGCTCAGACTAAGAATTAGACTTGCATCAAGGTCTTCCAAGTTCTTATTGGACTGATCAGTGACAATTGAACACAATTATACCTTGATTCCAATATCAAGATGCCATTGCTCTTTTTCAAGGGCAGCTCAGTATCCACTACATTCTGCTCCTGAGTCTTTTGAAAATCTAAGTTGGTTTATAAGCTCCTTGTGCATCCATAGCAGTCTTTTTTCCTTAGTATCATTTATTTTTCCTCATTGGAACTATTATTTTAACTCCATCATTTCATTCTTGAGAATTTCCTATCCATCTTACCAACTTTCCCTAACAAATTTTAAGCCACTATATTTCACATATCCTTTCTTCAATCTCTTGAAATCCATTCTCCCCCAAATTCCATGCCTTTCAGTATTGATATAGTGATTATTTTCTTTTTGTTTTAGGGGGGGAGGTTTGCAAGGCAATGGAGTTAAGTGGCTTGCCCAAGGCCACACAACTAGGTAATTATTAAGTGTCTGATGTCCAATTTGAACTCAGGTACTCCTGACTCCAGATCCAGTGCTCTATCCACTGCGCCACCTAGCTGCCCCAATATAGTGATTATTTCCATGCAAAGTTTCCATTATTTTTCCTTCAGAAAGCAGTTCACCCTATTGGTCAGTACCAGGTTTCCCCTCATTGCTTTCTCTACCTTTTACAGAATAAAATTGCCATCAAAACGTCACAAATTTATCATACATTCTGCTGTTTGGTAGAGAAAAAGAACACTTTAACATCTATATAGATAGTATATACAGATAGCCCATAAGCACTGGTGTATAATACCTTTTGGTAAAGTTTGTGATCTGTTCCTCTGACTCTCATTTGTTTCTGCTCTCTGGTCAGGTAATCTGAAGTATATTTGCTTTATAATATCCTTTCTATTTCTGGGGAAGTCTATTGATGTTACATGAATACATTCATTCATTCATTCATTCATTCATTTATCTTCTCTTGAGCTGAATTCCCAAGCATTCAAGTTCTAATGCAGAGGGCATAAAACTCCTAGGGGATGATGAAACAGCCCATATGCCAAATGCTTGTTTACCTAAAATACTATTTTATGAAGAACTCACACAAGGCAAGTGCTCACATGGAGGTCAGAAGAAGTGGAACAATGTTGCTCTCAAGGTCTCTCTGAAGAACTTTAGTATCAATTATGAGACATGGAAGATGCTGGCACAGGACTGCTCAGCACAGTGTCCTTGCATCAAAGAAGATGCTATGCTCTATGAGTAAAGCAAAATCACAGTAGCACAAAGGAAATATGAGATAAACAAATCTGGAGACACCTCTATCCCAAATGATTAAACCAATTATTTGTGCCTTATCCAAGTTCATATTGGATTGATCAGTCACAATTGAACACAAGTGTATCTTGACCCCAATATCACAATGTCATTGGTCCTTTTCAAGCACAAAGGACAAATAACATAGCCATTTACTATGTCCCAGACACTATGCAGTAGTTAAGGATAAATAGATGAGAATTAAATACACCCTGCCCTTGATTAATTGATTAATATTCTATATGCATACAAATAAATTAATACAAAGTAATTTTGAGAGCCACTAGCAAGCAAAGAAAATAAGGAATTAATACAGGAAGTAATATTTCAATTGTCCAATCAACTACAGAAACCAAATATTAGTCTTCATATTTCAGACCTTTAACTAGATTAGGAGTGACAAGTCCTGAGGTTCAGCTGTAGTAGATCTCTGATTAATCAGATCACTTAACCATGAAATTAACTTCCTTTATTCAATCAACAAACCCTTGTGTGCCTTCCATGTAGCAGGCATTATGCTAGACACTGGAAAAACAAATATATAGAGTGAAACAATATTTATGTGTAAGAAACTTACATTCTAATGGGAGGAGACAATAAATCCATATGAAAATAGAAGGCAGATACAACAAAAATGAAATGTAAGTATATTCCAGACCCAGAGAACAGTTCTTGCAAAGGGGAAGAAATGGGAAATAGAATGTCATATGTGAGGAACAGAAGTAGGGCAGTATGGAACACAGAATGCATAAAGGGAATAATGAGAAATAAGCCTGGAAAGGAAGGCTGGATTCAGATTGTGAGGGACTCTAAAGGGTTTGTATTTCATACTAGAGGCAATAGGGAGTCACTAGTGTTTTTTGAGCAAATGAATGACGTGGTCATATTAGTGTGTTAAAAATAACCCATTTGATGTCGGAAGGGTTGTGGGAAATCTAGGACACTATTACATTGTTGGTGGAGCTGTGAACTCATCCAATCTTTCTGAAGAACAATTTGGAATTACACCCAAAGGGCAACAAAAATGTGCATACCCTTTGATCCAGCAATACCACTACTGGGTCTATACCCTGAAGAGATGATGAAAAAGGGTAAAAACATCACTTGTACAAAAATATTCATAGCAGCCCTGTTTGTGGTGGCAAAAAATTGGACATCAAGTAAATGTCCTGTGGTATATGTATGTCATGGAACACTATTGTTCTATTAGGAACTGGGAGGGATGGGAATTCAGGGAAGCCTGGAGGGATTTGCATGAACTGATGCTGACTGAGATGAACAGAGAAAAACACTGTACAACCTAACAGCAACATGGGAGTGATGATCAACCTTGATGGACTCGCTCATTCCATCAGTGAAATAATTTGGGGCTGTCTGTAATGCAGAAAACCATCTGAATCCAGAGAAAGAACTGTGGAGTTTGAACAAAGAGCAAGCACTATTACCTTTAATTTAGAAAAAAAAAACTGGTATCTTATTGTCTGATCTTGCTATCTCTTATACTTTATGTTTTTTCCTTAAGGATATGATTTCTCCCTCATCACATTCAATTTGGATCAATGTACACCATGGAAACAATGTAAAGACTGATAGATTGCCTTCTATGGGGGGAGGGGGAGGGAAGTAAGATTGGGGGGAAATTGTAAAACTCAAAATAAATAAAATCTTTAAGCAATTAAAAAAATAACCCATTTGACAACTTTCATGGGGGGGGCTGGATTGGAGAAGGGAAGAGATCTGAGTCAAAAAGAGCAATTAAAAGTTTATTGCAATATTATAGGCAAAACATGATGAGCACATGAACTAGGCTGATGACTTTTTAATGGGAAAGAAGATACATAAGAGATGTGGCAATAGAGTCAAAAAGACTTGGCAATTCTTAAAAGTGAGGGGTAAATTAGAGCTAAAAGTCTCCGATCACTCAGAAGTTTTGGACCCAGATAACTAGAATGATGGCATTATTATTTGCAGAAGAGATATTAAACTCAAATAGAAAGTGAAGGCCACTAAAAGTATTGGTTTAGAAACCACATATTAACATTATCTATGTTCTATAGTATTTTTACTTATTATCTATTGTTATTCTATATTATTATTATTATTATTGTTCTATAGTATTTTTAATTGTCTTGTTAAATGTTTCCCAATTACATTTTAAATTGTTTTGGGCACCCTTAAGGCATTAGGTTGTGGGCCACTGTTTGACACATTTGCTCCACAGGATTGGTGAGGTCATCTTCTTAATCTGTTCATTGAGAAACTAAGGAATAAGGAACAGAGTCATCATCCAGTTACAAATTACATCCCACCAAGTCTCAATGATATCTACATGGCAAAATGCATTTCTGAGGATCAATATTTCTAATTCAGATTATTTATTACCAAAATTCAATACATTTCTGTGAACATCTAAACCCATTTTATTCAGTTGCATAAAATAATTTTATTTCTGCTCTTTATTTCTGGCTTCTTCCTTGATATTGGCTCATGAATTAACTGGTCCTTTTATGAATTAACTTTGTCTAATTTTGCATAAATTAACTATAATACCTGGTTTAGCATTTTGTGTGATTTTCTCACCCCTTCTCCCACCTCACTCCATTTTCTATTTAAACCCCTCTTGATTAAAATCACTAGACTGTAGAAAAAACATTTGACCAGCCTTCACTACTTGTACTCTATTTTGACCAAGAATCCAGCACTCATTCTTATGTTTTAAGATATAGACAAAGAATAAAAATATCATTCTCAATCACATTCTACTGTTCACTTAGTAAATCTGCTTTGATCTTCTAAAGCTTCTGTATTCAAACATAATAGTGGTGAGTGAGATCTTGGATTCACAGAATAGTATGAAATAGTATGAAATGAGAATCAGAGGATAGAAACTATATCAACTCAGCTCACATTAAGAAAGGACAATTGGGGGGAAATGGAAGCAGATTAGGGCTACTGGGTTCCCGGGTGGAAAAGTCCAGAAGATTTTAATAGAATTCTTCTCTGAGTCAAACAGGACCAGGCATGGAGAGCTTAGACCAAGTGTGCAGGTCAAGATTCATGATGGAGGAATATCTGGAGAATTAGTGACTAGCTGAAGGTCAAACTCCTCCATAGACAGGAAAAGGGCTTTCAGCCCTACTATAGGACTTCAAGTCTTCAAGCAGTTTCTTTGTTTAACTGAACTAGGGGGCTACTGAAGTCTTTATAAAGCCTTTCCTTTCTATGGGACAGTAATAGAACACTGCTCCCTTTTAATTAAATATTGGATGTACCAGAAATGTGCTAAAGCCAGTTCCAACAAACTTGAGCTGATTGTTAAATTTTCAGTGACAGTATTTACACTTTGGAAATTGTCAAACTCTACAAATTGGGCCTTGATTTTTTGGACTGTTGATAAAAGAAAGTGATGGAGAAAATATCAATGATGCACATTTGACTTAAAAGTGCTCCCTTACTTCCTTCTGGGGGACGTTGGGAGAGAGTTAGTTGTTGTAGACTTCTACCAACACATCCTAGGATGTACCTGACCCTTGATAACTTGCCAAAAAACTACATTCCTGCTGAATTCCTTCCCTTCTCTTTCTTTCTTCACCCCTTTTTACTTTTTTTTTTCCTTTTTTGGTTTTTGCAAGGCAATGGGATTAAGTGATTTGCCCAAGGGCAAGGGAATTACTAAATATCAGAATCCGAATTTGAACTCAGGTCCTCCTGACTCCAGAGCTGGTGCTATATCTTCTGCCCCTCTTTCTTCATCCTTGATGAGAGTTCAGTGGATTCAGAGTTGATGAGTGTTCAGTGTTGAAGTTTACAAGGATAGGATTCTTCCAGAATAAAGGAGAATCAAATTGCAATCACTATCTCTCTCATTTCTTTTGCTGCTGACAACCTGAGATTTAATTAGAACAGCAGAGAGGTCATGGAGGTATGAAGCAGAGACAAATGCTACTTCCCTGGCAGCCCTCCTTCGCCAAAAAGGACATCCATCTGGCTTAGAATTTCAAGAGGGAAAGACTTCTACAGGACAAGAGAGAAATGCTAGCTCTTCTAGGTCGGAAGCTTATTTTCTGTTACCTAACCTTCAGGTTGTTATGAGGATCAAATGAAATAACTTATGTAAATTGTTCTGTCAAGTATAAATGCTACTTATGCATAAATCCTTATCACCAGCATTTCTACTATCATCATCATCATAGTATCATAGATTTAAATTTGGAAGCAACCTTCAAGGTCATCTCCTCCAACTACCTCATTTCACAGTTAAAGAGCAGTTAAAGGACTTGCCCCAAGGTTACAAAAGGAGTTAAGTGGACAAAGGGATTTTAAACCCTTCTTCTGACTCAAAATCCTACACTGTTTCCACAATACCAGGCAGCTTAATAAGACACACCTCCCCCTATGTCATGATAGAAATGGTCTTGACCGACCCCCCCCCAAAAAAAGAAAAAGAAAATAAAATCTCTGAAGAAAAACATTCATATAGTGTCTCAAAGGAAAATTAAGTTTTTTGTTGTTTTTTTTTTAGCAATCTCTTGTTAAACTTAGCCATTCAGTTATCAAGGACAATTCTATAAGACTTGTGATGGAAAATGCCATCCACATCCAGGGGGAAAAACTATGTTGTCTGAATGTAGACCAAAGCAAACTATTTTCACTTTTTAAAACTCCTTTTGTTTTTTTCTTTCTCAGTTTTCCCTTTAGTTCTGATCCTTCTTTCACAACATGACTAATATGGAAATATATTAAACATGATTTTACATGTATAACCTATATCATCAGATTGCTTACTGCCATGGGGAGGGGGAAGGGAAAGGAAGGAGGGAGAAAAATGTGGAGCTCAAAAGTTTGCAAAAGATGAATGCTAGGAATATCTTTGCATGTAATTAGAAAAAAATAATATTCAAAAAATATGGGCAAAATGACATAAGACAAAAATCACTTGATGCAAATATCATGTACATTAGTTTTTTTTTTTGTTAAGGCAGTCTTATACTTAAATACACTTAATAAATTCCGTTTGTAAAATGAACTATGAGCCAGTTCATCTGTGTTACTTTATCAACATTGGATCTTCTTAAAGTAAAGCATACCTTGACTCAAATTTGGTGTTAAAACAATAGAGAGACCTGAAATGCCATCTTTCTCTCCTAAGCCAAAGGACAGCATCCAGTTTTTCAGGCTGTGATCATTTTCATTATGGTGCTTTTGATATTAAGTCTAATATGCCTAAATCAACCTAATCTCTGCCTGGGTTTCAGTATTTTCTTTGCCCTCCCCTAAACACACAACTTCCAACTCCCATTTATGAATGTCCTCATTATTATAATTGCTTTCAAACTGTGACATGCCAGAAATGAGAAACAGAAAATTGGGACAAGCAGACCATCCCATGAGGATACTGCAAGAGGGGCCCATACAATATACTTTCAATTGATTGATAGTTATTTGCATTCCTTTTCTTTTATCATTTCATTATATGTATTTAATGCTTTAATCTGTCCTTTAAATCAACATACCTATTGAAGGGTGCATCTCTGCACCTCTATTATTGCTTTCCTCTATAAATCCTCTCTAATCTAGTTTCGCTTTTTTCTTTCTTCCTTTCTTTTTTCTTTTCTTTCATTTTTCTTTCTTCTTCCTTCCTTTCTTTTTCAGCTTCCTTCCTTTCTACCTCCCTTCTTTTCTTTTTCCCTCACCTTCTTCTTCTTCTTCTTCTTCTTCTTCTTCTTCTTCTTCTTCTTCTTCTTCTTCTTCTTCTTCTTCTTCTCTCTCTCTCTCATTATGAGGAGGAGCTCCTAGCTGAATGCAAGACAAGCAGTCCATGCTCATCTTTATTAAGAGGAGGGGCATTAATGGCAAATGGATGTATCTGGTGCTTTTAAAGGAGTCTCAGTACAGATTAGTGTAATGATACTTTATGTAACTGCTTTCTTCAAAGCAATGACCTTGCAAATAACTCATTCAGCAGCTCAGCTTCCCTCCATGAGGGAGCTGGAAACAGAGGGATCATGGATCTAATGCTGTAAAGGACCTCAGAGGCCATCAAGTCCAACCAGTTTATTCTGCAAATGAGGAAACTGAAGCCTAAGATAGTGAAGTGATCTCCCCATATTCACACTTGTGGGAGGCAACAGACATAGGAGCTCAACCCAAGTAAGCAACCAGTTCATGCCTCACTTATCTGAGATATATTATTGGACAATGCCTGCTCATCTCTGAACTAGGACAGGAAATCTTTACTAAGAAAAGAGGTGATTCCTCAAGATAGGCTATTGGCAATTCCCCAAGAATGGCGGTTATCTCTAGCTCCTTCATTCTCCAGTGGGGCAAGTACCTTCCTCCCCCTGACAGCATATATAAGGAAGTCAGAATCTAAAAGTTGGAAGAGACCTTAAGAGACACTGACTTTAATGATAACCCAAAGATGGCTTTACTCTATATCAGCCCTAGATTATCAGTCAGTTGTTATGTGAATTGTTAATATTGGACAAAAACTCACTGCTTCACAGTTGTATTCCAAAAATGATTTAATATGAATAGAAGTCATTCAATGAGTATTTATTGAGTAGTCATCAAAAGTATGGAAAAGGAAAGAGAAAATGAAGGAAGGAAGTATTTATTTATCTGACTACTATCTGACCAACATGATGAGGACTTTACAAATATCTCATTTTATTTTCATTTGATTCTCACAACTCATCTGAAAGGTGATTTTCTTATCTCCATTTTATAATTGAGAGAACTTAAGAAAGTAAAGCCAAGGTGATTTGCCTAGTATCACATAGCTAATAAATAACTGAGGCTAGATTTGAACTCAAGTCTTCCTGACTCTAGGCCAAGGTCTCAACAAGCATTAAAAAGTGCTTACAGGAAGTCTACTTAGGATGTTAGATGTGAAAAAGTTAAAAAATAAAAAGTAGGCCCTGAACTCAAAAGTATTCACATTTTAGTGAAGAAGACAACATGTAAATAACTTGGTATAGAACATATATGCATGTATATGCTAAAATAAATGTATTTATATACATGTGTATTTGCTAATAAATACAGGGTAGATGGATAGTAACTGCAGATGGGAAAGCTAATAAGAAAATGATGGGATCAAGATCTTGCAGAAGGTGGGATTTGTGGGGAAAAAAAAAATTTCTTACCAATGCAATTGAACTCCTACAGTTTCCTTTAGAATTGTCAGTTTAGTGGATAGAAAGAACTCTATATATAAAGAAGTTCCTAGCTGTGTGAACTTGCATGGCTTTTTTCCTCTCTGAAACTCAGTTTTTCAGTTGGACTAGATAATCCCTTAGGAATTTTTCAGTTCTACTATCCCATGATTCTATGATCTTAAGCACCATGTTTATAGTTTTCCTAGTGAAATTAAGATGTGCTAACTAATGAGATCATCAAAACATGGCTTTCCAAGAAGTGTAACTGTGTAAAAGAGAGAATGAATATAAATATAAATATAAAGTTTGACTCTGTTCTCTGTATATTTTAGAAATGAGACCTTTGTCAGAAATACCAGTTGTAAAAAATGCTTCCCAATATACAACATTTCTTTTGATCTTGGTTACAGTGGTTTTGTTTGTGCAAAAGCTTTTTATTTTAATGTGAACTCATCCAACCTTTCTGGAGAGCAATTTGGAATTACACCCAAAGGCCAATAAAAATGTGCATACCCTTTGATCCAGCAATACCACTACTGAGCCTATACCCTGGAGAAATCATGAAAAAGGTAAAATCATCACTTGTACAACAATATTCATAACAGCTCTGTTTGTGATAACAAAGGATTGGAAATTCAGTGAATATTGATCAATTGGAATGGCTGAACAAATTGTGATATATTACATGATGGAACACTATTGTTCTATTAGAAACCAGGAGGGATGGGAATTCAGAGAAGCCTGGAAAGACTTGCATAAACTGATGCTGAGTGAGATGAGCAGAACCAGAAGAACATTGTATACCCTAACAGCAGCATGGGGGTGATGATCAATCTTAATGGACTTGCTCATTCAATCGGTGCAATAATCAGGGACAATTTTAGGGTATCTGCAACAGAGAATACCATCTGTATCCAGGGAAAGAACTGTGGAGTTAAAACAAAAACCAAAGACTACTACCTTCAATTTAAAAAGAAAAGTTGTGTTATGTACTACATGATTTTCCTACCTCTAATATTTTATTTTTTCCTCAAGGATATGTTTATTTTTCTCTCAGCATATTCAATTTTGATCAATGTATAGGATGGAAACCATGTAAAGATTATCAGACTACCTTTTGTTGGAGGGGTGGTGTAAAATTCAAAACCTTAAAAAATGATAGGTAGAAACTGCTATTGTATATAATTGGAAAACAAATAAAATATTTAAAAAAAAGAAAGAGTTCTTCCCATTTAGGAACCAGAGTGAGAAGGTATAACCTCTTGAGGACCCCAAAGCAATGATCTAAAATAAAAAATGCCACACAATGTCTGAACCAGAGCTGTTGTGGTGCCAACCTCAACCTTTGCCAGCCAAATGCACAGGATATGAATTAAAATTGAGTTCACATCAATGATAAGAAGGAAGCTAATCAAAGGAGCAAGAACTAATAAAAATTAATTTAGTTTCCTGCCATTAGGATTAAGATTAATATCTAAGGACCTTTGCAACTTTACCTCACTTAATCTATTATTCTGCTTTCCCCCAATATCTTGAAATGAACTTCAGGGGCTATCTGATCTAATCCCCTCATTTTACAAATGAGGAAACTAAAACCCAAGGAGAGTAAGTAATTTTTCAGTCTTTCATCAGAGGAAAGATTTAAATTCAGATCAGATTTCAGCCAGTAATTTTTGAATTCAAATTTCAGTCAGTATTTTTTTTATTAGTTTATATTGTTGTTCAGTTGTTTCAGTTGTATTTGAGTCTTCATGACGTCATTTGGGGTTTTCTTTGCAAAGATAGTAGAATGGTTTGAAATTTCCTTCTCTAGCTCATTTAACAGATGAGGAACTGAGGCAAATAGGTTCAAGTGACTTGTCCTGGGTTACATAGCCAGATAGTGTCTGAGGCTACATTTGAACTCATGAAGAGAGTCTTCCTGTTTCCAAGCCTAGTGTTCTATGCACCACACAATGTCTTAAATAGATTTGTAGTACTCTTTTAAAACACTTGTTTTGGGGAACAGTAGAAAGTAGGAAAGAAAAAGCCTTCTCCTCTGTAGTAAAAAGAACATTGAATTTAAAGTGAAAGGACCTGAATTCAACTCCAAGTTTTGCTCCATATTATATCTGAAGAGTTGGAGAATTACATTTATCTCTGGGGCTCATTACCTGGAAAATGAGGTAACTGAGCTCAGTCAACTCCTCTGGCTCTAAATCTATGATGCCATGATTGTATGGGCCATATGGGAAAAAGGAACCCAGGGAAAAACAGGAAGCAAGAAAACCAGTAGATGGCACCAATGAGCCAAGTCCTGGACTTGAATGATTTTTTTAAAAGTGTTGATGGGAAGCAGGGAGTACCTGGAAGATGTTTAACCCCTCTCCCCCCACCACCTACCCACACACACCCCTCACAATCCCAAGCTCAGGATCAAATCACCACTTTCTCTTTGTCACTTTGGACTCTAAATAGTCTGTTTCTATGTAAAGTCTCAGAAAACCTACTCTAGACTAGAAGCTATAGAAGGGGTTGGAATTACTGATTACATCAGAAAGTAGAAAACTCAAACTTCCTTTCAGGAACACCCACAGTATCATCATCTGTCTATGGAAAGGAAAAGCAAGAATGTCTGTTGTTACTGTTGTTGTTGTTCAGGCCCGGCTGCCCATGACTCCCTCTGGGCGTTTCCTTGGTAAAGACATTAAATGGCTTGCCATTTCCTTCTCCAGATAATTTTATAGATGAGGAACTGAGACAAACAGGATTAAATAATTTACCAAGGTCCTACAGCTAGTAAGTTTCTGAGGCCAGGTTCAAACTCATGAAGATGAATTTTCCTAATCCCGAGTTCTGTGCTTTACCCTCTTCACCTCTAGCTGCCCCATTACACTACTATTATTCAATATTGTATTAGAAATGCTAACTATAGTGGTAGGACAAGAAAAAGAAATTGAATGATAAAAATAAGCACTGGGGAAACAAAACTATCACTTTTTGCCAATAATGTGATGCTATACTTAGAGAACCCTAGAGAATCAAATAAGTTAATGAAACAATTAACAACTCTGTCAAAATTCCAAGATATAACATATACTCTACATGAACCATAGGGATTTCTATATATTAAGAAAACCCAACACAAGGAAAAATTTCATTTAAAATAACTGAGACAATTAAAAATACTTGGGAGTTCACCTGCTATGACAAACACAGGGACTACATGAACAAAATTACAAAACACTTTTCACATAAATGAAGACAGATATAAGCACTTGAAGAATATTAATTGCTCATGAATAGACTGAATCAATAAAAATTAAAATTTCAATTCTATATAAATATACTTATTGAGTACTATACCAATTAAGCAATTATTTTCTAAAGTAGAAAAATCATAACACAATTCATCTGGGAGAACAATAGGTACAATATATCAAAGGAATCAATTGGGAAAAAAGTAAAGAAAGGCAGCCTAGTAATTCCAGAGTTTAAACTATATTATAAAATGATAATCATCAAAATAATCAGGTACTAGCTAAGAAATAGAGTGATGGATCATGGTATAGACTGGATATACAAGATTCAGTAGTAAATGCCCATAGTAGCCTAATTTTTGCTAAATCCAAGATTTGGGGGTCAAAGACTCATTTAGGGGTAAGGGTTTAAAAAATGCTGAGGAAACTGGAAAGCAGTTTGGGAGACACTTGGCTTAGGACAATATCTCATACTAATTTCAAAATAAGGTTAAGGTGGATAAACAATTTAGATATAAAGAGTATAATAGGTAATTAACAGAACATGGAAAATTTGTTTGTCAGATCTATGAATAAGGGAAGAGTTTATGAGTAAATAAGAGATAGAGAATATTACAGGAAGTAAAATAACTAATTTTGATTACATGAAATTAAAAAAGGTTTGTACAAACAAAACTAATGCTACCAAAATTAGAAAGAAAGCAGGAAATGAGGGAATTTATAACAATTTATGTTATACCTAGGACAACCTTGTGAGACCTGTCATGGACAATGCTATCCACATTCAGAGGAAGAAAAACAAAACAAAGAAAAACCTATAGAATATGAATGAATACAACTTTCATTTTTAAAATTTCTCTTATGTTTTTTTCTTTCTGTCTCTTGGTCGTCCTTCATTCTCAAAGAAGACCATGACATTTGTGTTTAAGATGTTTACACATTATTTCTTTTCCCTTAGTCCTAATTCCTCGTACAGAAAATAAATAATGTGTAAACATCTTAAACATAAATGTCATGGTCTTCTTTGAGAATGAAGGAAAAACTTACTAGTAGATCTATGCCCCAAAGAGATCAATAAAAAGAAAAAAGGTTCTATATGTACAAAAATATTTATAACAAAGAATTAAAAATTGAGAAAATGTTCATTAATTGGGGAATAGTATGATTGTGATGTACTATATTATACTATTGTACTATAAAAAATAACAAGTAAGTTTGTGACCAAAAAAAAAGATAGGGAGCATTATAAAAGATAACTGGATAATTTAGAAAGAAAAACTAAAAAGTTTTTGCATAAACAAAATTAAGATAAAAGGAATGAAGTAAATTGGGAAATGATTTTTTACAGCTAATGTTTCTGACAAAGAACCCATTTCTAACATATATAGAGAACCAAGTCAAATTTGTAAGAAAACAGTTATTCCTCAATTGATAAATGGTCAAAGAATATGAAAGGTCAATTCTCAAATGAAGAAATCAAAGCTATCTATAATCATATGAAAAAATTGCTCTAAATCATTACTGATTAGAGAAATGCAAATAAGACAACTCTGATGTAACACCTCACACCTATCAGATTAAATGACTAAAAAGAAAATGATTAATGTTGGAGGGAATATGGGAAAACTAATGCATTGTTGGTGGAGTTGTGAATGATTCTAAACTTTATGAAGAGCAATTTGAAATTATGTCACAGGGCAATAAAACTGCATATCTTTTGATCCAGTAATACTGCTACTAAATCTGGATCCCAAAGAGATCACAAAAAAGGTAAAAAAAAAAACCCACATATACAAAAATATTCATAGCAGCTGAAAGAATTGGAAGTTGAGGAGATGTCCAACAACTGGGGAATGGTTGAACTAATTGTTTTATATGAATGTTCTATAAGAATCACGAAGGATAGGACTTCAGAAAAGCCTGGAAGACTTGCATGAATTGATGCTGAGTGAAATGAGCAGAACCAAAAGAATGTTAAACTCACAATTAACAGCATGGAGGGATGATCAATTATAATGGACTTGTTTGTTTCAACAATACAATAATAAAAGAAAATTCAAAAAGACTTATGATAAACAATATCATCCATATCCAGAGAAGGAATTATGGAGATTAAATAAAGACCAAAACTTCAATTTTTAACTATTGTCTTTGGGATTATGCCTTTTTTCTCATTTTTTAAAAAAATTCTATTTGGATTTAATTATTCTTTCACAGCATGATCAATATGGATCTATGTTTAGCATGGCTATACATGTAGGGCCCATTTTAGATTACTCTCTGTCAAGGGGAAGAAGGAGGGAAGGGAGAGAGGGAGAAAAATGTAAAACTCAAAACCTTGCAAAAAAAAGGATTGGTTAAAAAAATACCATTGCTTATAGTTGGTAAAACAATTAAATAAAATATTTTAAATTTAAAAAAATTATAAGTAGGATGGTTTCAAAAAAACCTGGGAAGACTTGCATGATCTACAGCAAAGTGAAGTAAGTACAACCAGAAGCACAGTGCACACAGTAACAGCAATATTATAACAATGATCTATTATGATAAGCTAAGTTACTCTGATCAAGATGAGGATTCAAGTCAATTCCAAAGTACCAATGGCAAAAAAATGCAATCCACCTCCAGAGAGAGAACTGATAAATTCTGAATGAATATTGATTTTTTTTTACTTTCTTTATTCTGCAGGAGTGATTGATAAGTTATATCCACATAGGGTTGCTTCACAAGAGGATGGCTGCAGACACTGGGATGGAAGTATTAACTTTGCCACAGTTCTTGAGTTCAGGGTCTTAGGCTATCTAAGGATGAGACAATGCAAATGAAAAGATTTCATAGGAAATAGTATTATATATTTGGGGGCCACAATTTTGATTTCATTGATAAAGGAAACTCCCAGTGAAGATACTGCCTCTACTAATGAAGACAGGCACTTGCTCTGCTCCTTATAGGCTATAGCTAGAAGTATAGAGAGGTTAAGAGACTCATTCAGGGTCACAAAACCAAGATGCATCAGAATCAAGATTTGAATTTAGGTCTTCCTGTTTTGGGGATCAACTCTCTATTCAATATGAAACACTACTTCTCAGCATACAAATATTAAGGGATTTTTATCAGGTAAAATTTGGCTAAGTTCTATTGCTTCTGATATCAATTATATACTAGTTTGATTTGGAGCTCTTAATTGATATTGGGAATTTCAATTGAATGGGCAAAGTACTGAAGATACAATAATGGAAAAACAACACATGATTCAAAACATAAATTTAGAGCTTAAAGGGACTTCAAAGTCCATATAGTACAATTCCTCAATTTTGCAGATGAAGAAAAATGAGACCCATTGTATTTAAGAATTAGAAACAGTGGGTAGCATAATGGATCTGGAATTATTAAGTTGAGTTCAAATGTGACCTTATAGTCATAATAGTTGCGTGACTCTGGACAAACCATGTAACTACTTTCCTTTTTTCAAATTTTTTTTTTTTGGTTTTTGCTAGGCAATGGAATTAAGTGACTTGCCCAAGGTCACACAGCTGGATAATTATTAAGTGTCTGAGGTCAGATTTGAACACAGGTCCTCCTGACTCTAGGGTCAGTGCTCTATCCACTGCACCACCTAGCTGACCCCACTTAATTACTTTCTGCCACAGTTTCCAATATCACCTACTTCACAGAGGTGTTATGAGGATCAAACAAGATTAAATTTGTAAAGTTCTTAACAAATTAACTAAGACATAGTAATAATATGCAATAGTAAAGTAAAATAATAAATCTTAATTACTTGTACAATTTACCTCTTATATGATATAGTATATATAATAAATATAAGTAAATAATAATAAATTAAAACATATAATAAATATTTTTCTCCTTCCTTCCATAGAGTTAAAGTGATTTGTCCAAGGTCATAGCAGTATGCAACAAATCTAGAATTCAAATACAAAATCAATGTTCTTATCAACACCACATTGCCCTAGATAAGCTTATGGTCTAACAAAGGTGATACAACACACATAAAATAAGTATGATACAAAATAGGGGGCAAAGGAAAGATCTAAAGATACAGGAAAATTGGAAGAGAAAGAAAATATTTTTGGATATGAAAATCTAAAAAGACTCAGATATTTGCTAGTTGTGTGATCCTGGGCAAGTCACTTAACCCTGTTTTCCTCAGTTCCTCATCTGTAAAATGATTTGGAGAAAGAAACGGCAAAACACTCCAGCATCTCTGCCAACAAAACTCCAAATGGAATCCTAAGGCATCAGACACAACTAAAATGACCAAACAGCACCAACAATCTATGAGATAATACTAAAATTGATAAGTTATCTGTTCCTTGTTTCAGTCATTGATAAATCTTTGGTCTATGCTAGACCTTGACCGACAAGGGCCACTAATCATCTCTGTAACATTTCAGTGCCCAAACCAAGCACTTCCCTTTAATGAGTCATTTCTGTCTTCCCTGTGGGAAAATCTGAGGTGACTTGGACTCCTGGATAATAATGCTGAATACATCTGACATTCTTTCAAACATTCACATTTCCAAAGTGACATGAAGGCCACCGATATCCTAGAGCAATCAGTCCTTTTTAAAACATCAAATAATATCATTACTTTTCTCTGAGCATCTTAGATTGCTTCCCAAGTATGACAACATCAGCACCAAGTAATTTCTCCACTCCATTTTTGCTGGAGAAATTACTTACATAGAGACAATATAAGATCAATCCCTAGATTTATTATCTAATCTAAAATAGTAAATGTTTTATACTTCCTTAACTGACCCTGACCCTGTCATTCAGAGAGAGAGAGAGAGAGAGAGAGAGAGAGAGAGAGAGACCCCTACCTACGTACATACACTATAGAGGTTATATAGAGGTTATTTTAATCATTTTTCTTTTCTCCTTAAGTCTCCCCCTATCCTCCCCCCATCTTTTTCTCAATAGAGGACCTTACCTCCTAGCTAGCTGAGAAAATATAGGGTCTCAATTTCTTTTTTATTCCTCTATCTCCAAAACCCCTAACCAACCATCTTCCTCTCCTCTCCTTTCCTCTAGTCTCCAAAGAAAAATGTCAGTTCTTACAAAGGACAAACCCTTTAATATAGTCCCATTCTATCCCTTTTCTAGCAACTTATCCCAGCAATTAGTCCCTCCTCTCCCTAATCTGTGTCCCAAGGTCAGAAGAAGCTAAATTCTTGACAGTAGTTGTGATTTTTTTTGACTATTTTCTCCCTCTTAGACTGTATCTACATCCAAAGTATAAGATCCTACTACACAAGGCATTCCTGAGAGTTATAAGGGATACAAAAATTAAGATAGCTCATTCTTTCATGCATTCACTCATTTGTTTATTTATTTATTCAACAAATATTTATTACATGCCTACCGAGGATGAGGCACTAGGTTAGGCAATGGAAGGTCAGGAGAAATTCAAAAGTCAAGAATGTAATTAAATTTCATAGCTGGAAGAGAGCTCAAAGGACATCTAATTCACCATGCATATGAACAAGAAGTATATCTAACAAGTCCACAATAAGAGGTCATCCAGTTTTTACTTAAAGTTTTCTTTGGAGTATTCAGTCTTCCAACCTTCTGACATAGCCTATTCCACTTTGACACTAGTCTAATTGCCATGACAATTTTAATATCAAGCCCAAAGCTAGGTCTTGGCAACTTCTACATACTTCTGCCTTCTAATCCATGCAAAACAAATCTAATCCTTCCACCACACAACAATTTTTTAAATACATAAAGATAGTTATCATATCTCTTTTAAGACTTTTCTTGACTATTCCCTAGTTTCTTCAATGTACCTCAGAAGGCTCCTCACCATCCTGGACTTTTGATATCCATTGTTTATTAATGTCCTTTAGATTTCACAAAGGGATAAACTGAGACACCAAGAAGGAATGTAGAACATGTGAATTATCCATCCCTGTTTACATGTTTTTAAAAATTCCTCAAATGCCCTATATCTCTTCCTCAACCAATTCTACCTTACAAGCCTAAGCAGTTATCATGTTTCTGGTGGTATGAGTCATCTTTCAATAAAACTTAGTGCAAATTGTCAGTGGTAGCAAAAGATGGGAATAATCATTGTTGGATGGGTTATGGAAAGATGGAAATATTAATGCATTATTAGTGGAACTGTGAATTAGTCTATCTATAATTATGCAAATGAAATGGTTAAGATTTCCAAACTCTTTGACCCAGAGATTCTACTGCTAGGCACATACCCTGAAGATGGCACTGATGAAAAGAGAAACTCCCTATATACACCAAAATATTTCTATCAATTCTTTTTGTGGTAGCAAAGAACTGGAATAAAGTAGATGTTCATCAATTAAGGATGGTTAAACAAATTGCTGCACATAAAATATAACAAATATGACCTTGCTAAAATCAATTAATATTATGCTGAATATAGAGACGTATGAAAAGATTTATATGAACTGATTCAAAATGAAGTAAAGAAAGATAAGAAAACAATATATATATATATTCTATAAATATATATTTATATATATAAATATATAATAAAATGACTATAACAATAGAAATAAAAACAACAAATACCACAAAACAATAAAAAAATGCTGTAAAACCATAAAGAAAAAATTTGGACCCTAGGAAGAGATATGAGAAGACCCCCCACCCCCTGACTCCTCATACATCACACACACACACACACACACACACACACACACACACACTCTCCTTTGCAGAAGTGGAGAGGTATCAAACTTCATGTGTCAATTTTTTTTAATATACTCATCAGTTTTGTGGGGTAAGAAAGAAAGGGAGAAATTTCCTTTTCCTCTTTTCCTTTATTAAAAATATTTTGTTATAAAGAATGATCCTCTGGGAAAGAAGAGAGGAAAGAGTAAAAAGATACAGGAGAAAAATTGGAAAATATAAAAACAAAAGCAATTAATAAAAATTTGTTTTTAAAATACATAACTTGATTTGGGTACATGGTTGCAAACAAGTATTGCTATTCACCTGCCAAGTTGTCTACCTCTGACTGCCATGATTCATTCCTAGGTCTGTTTTGTGATTTCTTTGTGTGTTCATATTATTTTATTAAGAATATGTTTTTTTTTAATTTGCAGCTACAAGTGACATCCTTCCTTTGGGGAATGTAAATGCTTAATAATTGCTTTCTGGAGAATACATTTATGTATAAACATTATACATAGCTGTATTACTAAAAGAACTTTGCTTTTTTTGTTGAAATCTTTATATATTCAAAATTTATTTCCTCTTCTTGGAGAATTCAAGTTAATATTCTTAAGCATAATCCCAATGAGAAAGGCCATTTAAGGTCTTTGATCCTCTTTCTGAGAAGATAGATTCAGGTTACCCTCCAGGCACTAGCCAGGCAATTTCAGAGGAAGGACTTTCTAGAAAGACTTATACCCAGATTCACAGGCTAACTATGTAATTTTAATTGCTTCTTGATTTCTTTTGTTTTCATCCCTGAAACCAGTCAAATCTTCACTTGTTTTACCAATTATAATTTCATAACCAAGTGTCTATCTGAGCTCACATAGCCACAGAACCCAGACCTAAGATTATAGATGAGATCCTTTCTCTCTTCTCTATCCAATGTCCTCAAGTAAATTGGAAAAGATTTTTAATCACCGTCCTAGAATCCCTGAAAAGAGAGAATTTCAAACACATATAAGAGATGGGATTTTATTTCCATACCAAAAGGAAGACTAAGAAGTTATCTTGAGGGGAACTGTTATATCATCACTCCAAACTGGACAGATTTCAGGACCTAGACCTGGGTCATAGATCCCTGTAGGCATCCCTTTCTGAATTTGACCACACATTCCCCATGCCTAGAATTTTATCCCTCTTCATCTCCACTTCTGGCCTCTTGGTTTCTTTCAAGTCTCAGCCTTCTACAACAAACTTTACTCCCAAACCCTTCATTCTAGCACTTTCCTTTGAAGACTCTCTCCAACATATCCTGAATATATCTTCATTGTACATTGTTGTTTGCATGTTGTCTCTCCCCCATTGGACCAAGCTCCTTGAAGGCAGGGGACATGTTTTTTGTCTTTCTTTGTTTCCCCCAAGTGCTTATTTAGCACAGTGTCTGACACGGGGGGGGGGGGGGGGGCACTTGCTAAATGCATTTTGATCTGATTTGACTTGACTTTACTCAGAAGAATGGTTAAAAAGAATATCCCCTAAAATACACATTTTAGACAGGCAATCTTTGCATGTGGGTTTTCTCCTTTCTCTTTCTATAGTGTAAACATTAGATTACTATACAATGACTCATCTGGAGAAACATTTGCTACCTTATGTAGGACTTGAAATAGCTAAAACAAAAGTTTAAAAAAAGTAGTCTGGGTATATAGTGCTGCAGACATTCATGACTCAAAGACTACAATCTGCCAGAAATACACAGAGATAAGCAATATGTCAGAAATTTCACTTCCTTTAGGATCCTGGGCTATTTCCCTACTGAAACCCAAGGAAAGATAGTAGTCCCAGTAATGATGGTGGTCAAATTTGCTCAGTGCATGCTGCCTCCCTACTTTCCCCAATATACCTTACTTCTTCATCTAGGTTTGCATGCCTTGTAAGAAGTTTGAGAAAAGCATTTGAGGTAGAACAGAAGCTAAGAAGTAGTGTTGCAGGAGGGATTCAGGGTTACCAATTAAAGATTGAGAGATAAAGACTGAGAGTTTTTTTGAATAATGAATGAATTCACTCACATCCCTGGATTAAAACTTCTCAGAATTTATTATAGATAACTTACAAAGTGTACAGATAAAAGCCAGGCAAAGGTAGAGTCAAGAAGAAAGAGCAAAGTGGGGCTGGCGCTTCTTTTCCAGACTTAAAAGTACTTCCATAGTGGATTGGAAAAGGGTGGTGCATGGAAAGTGGTCTAGCACCTGGTTCCAGGTGTTCTCCAATAGGGAAGCTACATAGTGGTCCATCCAGTCCCAAGGTGTGTGACCTTTAAGACCCATCAATGGCCAAGGTCAGGTAGTTGGAAACCAGAAGGGGAACAAAAGCTAGGGTTTGGGAATGAGGAGATGGCACAAATTTTACATTTAACAATGGAACAATAGGCACAGAAGCAGATAGCATTTTACAAAATTTAACAGTAAAAGGGTTACAAAATCTACTTCCAATCACAATTCTCCCATCTCTCCATCAGTAGGAGAATAGAAGAAGGAAGAACAAAGGGTTTAAAGGGGGAAAGGTAGGAGGTAAAGAAGGTGGAATTTTGTTGACTGAAAAAAAAACATTTTTAAGAGCTAGCAGGTTGCAACAGGGACCATGCAGACTAATTGATTAAGGTTCAGCCTACAAAAGAATGAGGCTTCTATAGCCCTCCTTTCAAACTCAGCTCCCTTTCCTTTTTAAATTTTTAAAAAGTTTTATTGAAATATTTTATTTTTAACATTAAATATATTTCCACACTCCTTGACAGGACTATTGTAAAAAAAATAGAAAATTAAAAAAATTTTTTAAAAGCCAAACAGGTAAACAAAATGAATAGAGATACCTCTTCTGAAAGTCCAAGAAACATTCTAAATCTGGAACACCTTTCCACTTCTCTATTTGAAAAAAAATTAACAGAAATCTATTTCCTCTTCCATCTATCCCCCCATCCAAATTTCTTATAAAAATATACAGTCAAGCAAAAAATAAAATTCTTTTGTTGGCCAAATACAAACAAACATACATATATATATATATATATGTGTGTGTGTGTGTGTGTGTGTGTGTGTGTGTGTGTGTGTGTGTGTGTGTGTGTGTGTCTGTGTGTGTGTGTGTCTGTGTCTGTGTGTGTGTCTGTGTCTGTGTGTGTGTTTATCTATTTATTTGTTTGCATGTCTATTCACATACAAATGAATGTATGTCTCCTTCTGAACCCTAAATATATCACTTCTCTATCAGAATGTGTATGTATATTTGGGAATGAGGATTCCTTTGGAATCATGACTGGTCATTGTATTAATCATAGTCCTTACAGCTTTCAAAGTTGTTTGTCTTTACTGTATTATTATTATCATCATATAAATTATATAAATGTATATAAACATAAATATTATATATATATAAATTATTATATAAATATAAATTATTTTGTATGAATTATATGGAGTAATTATTATATAAACATATCAATTATATGTTATTATTATAAAAATTTATGTTGTCATTTTCTAAATTATATAAATTTTATATACATATAAATTATAAATATACATCATTATATTAATCATAGTCCTTACACCTTTCAAAGTTGTTTGTCTTTACATTATTATTATTATTATTATTTAAATTGAGTTTGGTTATTTCTTTCTTCATTAAATTTTTAATTAATTTAATTGATATCATGATATAACTTATGCTTACTTAATTCCATTTTGTATCTGTTGTTCTGTCTGATTTCAACTCCATAGAATAGGATGTCCCCAAACTGGGACAATGGGATAATCTCTTTTTTCCCCATACTCTTCACTGCTTCTTTTTGTGTGCTTACAATCTCCTCCCATTAGATTGCCTCCTTGAAGGCAGGGACTGTTTTTCTTTTTATTTATTGTATCCCCAATATTTAGTACAGCATAGATTTGACCCTTAATCAGTGTTAGTTGGAAATGTTTATTTATAAACTCTGCATTAGTTCATATAAGTCTTGCTACATCTCTTTGAAAGCATCTCTCTCCTCATTTCTTAAAGCATAACAATACTCTAATCACATTATATACCACAACTAATCATTCCTCAACTGTCCTTTAGTTTCCAGTATTTTGCCACAAGAAAAATGTTGCTACAAATATTTTTGTACATGTAGAACCTCTTCCTATTTCTTTGATTCTTTTTTGGGCACAGACCTATCAATAGTATAGCTGAGTCATATGGCATGCAATCTTTAATATCTTTTTATATATTATTCCAGCATGGTTGCTAATGGTATGCTGGAAATGTTTTAGAGTTAACTGAAAAAAGGAAATTCTCAACATAAATCTGCATTAACATTTTATTTATCACTTTCTTAAGTCTAGATAATCAAAAAAATAATAATCATGTCCACTTTGTAGTATTTTCAATTTCTGAGTGAATGCTCATATTGAAATTGCAATAACCAGCTCAGGAGCTGGTTCCAGGATACCCTTGTTTGTACCCATTCATAGACTTTCCAATGAGCCTCTATTATTATTACTACTTTCCTTTTCTATCATCTTTGCCGTTCTGATGGGTATGAGGTGAAATCTCAGAATTATTCTAATTTGTATTTCACTAAGTAGTAAAGATTTAGGGTATTTTTTTTCATAGCACTAGCTTCTTTTAGGCTGTCTGTTCATATCATTTGATCATTAATCAACCAAGGACTGTCACTTATTCCTGACAAGGCCTATCTCATTTTTATAAGCTACCTACAGCATCTAAGTTTCCAGTCTTGGCTAAGTAGATATTTTAGCCATACTTGATTGTTAGTCCATTAAATATTTCACAAAAACCCTTTGCTTATAAACAGAGCAAATAAGATCTGATGCAACCCATATTATGAGTATGGACTACAAAAGGGGTAGGGTGCTCCTTTCACCTGGAAATATTGAACTACAGTTAGCAAAATATGAAGATACTGACATTTTTGCCTAAGTCCAGAATGGAAAAACAAACATTTATATAGTGCCTACTATGGGCCTGCATTTTACAAATATTATTTCACTTGATGCTCACAACAATCCTGATATTTAGGTTATATGATTATCCTCATTTTATAGATGAGGAAATTGAGGCAACTAGAAATTAAGTGACTTGCCCAGTGTAACAAAGCTAGTAAGTGAACTTGACTTCCTGGCTCCAAGCCCAAGACTCTATATCCTGTACCACCTTATATAACTGTCTAAGTAACTATATATGTCACATTAAGTATTTCCTATGAAAAAGTAGACTGTCAATAAATCAATGAGAGAGAGAGGCAGCATGGAGCACGGATCAGGGAACAACATTCCTGATCCTTGTCTTGGAACCTTGAACAAGCTCATTCTATTCAACAAATATTTATCAAGCACCTACTACATGCAAGGTACTAAATGAGATTTACCTCAGTTTCCTTCTCTGCTAAATGAATGGGGATAGAATAAATGATCTTCAAGGTTCCTTCAAGCTCTAATATTCAAAGATTTCCTAATCTTAAAATGTTTTTTGTACAATTATCCCCATTTTTAAAACTTTCAAGTTAAAATTTTTAGGTTTTGGTCCACATCTAATGATAAGTAGAGATTATGCTCTGACTTTACAAAAATGTGTCAAAAAAAGCAAAATGTAAGAATCCATTTTTGAAGCAGGTAGATAAAGGGCAGATTAAGTTTCTCTTGGTCTTATCAAATAATAACTGAAGGACAGCTCGACATAATGGAAAGAGTTATTCTCTGAGATAAGAATGACTGGGGTTCAAGTCCTACCTTGGACTTAAACTGGCTGTGTGACCCCAAGAAAATCACTTAATTTCTCAATGCTTCAGATAAATCCCAGAGACTCAACAAATTTTAAACATTTCTTGATTTATATCAATGGAAAGTATCCTCACTGGAAATTTCCCATCATCTTGAAATCACAGATCTAGACAACTCTCTCTTCTCCCCCCCCCCACGCCACCTCTGTACTGTGTGTGGGTGTAGGGATGTGTGTGTATGTGTGTGTGTGTGTGTGTGTGTGTGTGTGTGTGTGTGTTGAGGAGGGGGGAGAGGGGTGAGAAGGAAAAAAGTAAAAAAGGAGAGGGATATAGGAATATTTCACATTTAGAGTTATCTCCTAGGGACACTCATCTGGGGTTACAGTCATTATGTTTCAGGGGCAGGTCACAAGTATCTTTATGATTCCAATGCTGTTTCTCTATTTGCTATATCAAACTGCTGCTACTCACTTAGCATATACAGTGAGGTCATGCGGTCCAAGTAGTAGATGACCAAGAATCCCCTCTACAACCACCTAACAAATGGTCATACAACCTCTGCTTGAAGACTTCCAATAAAGGGAAGCCCACTACAATATATTCCAATTTGTATATTTTATCTCCCCAAAATTGAACATATTCCATGTCAACAAGAACCATGATAATGCTAAGTATCAGAAATTACAGGAGAATAGGAATCAGTAGACTTGGGTTCTAGGTCTTACCCTTTCACTGACACATGGTGTGACTTTGGACAATTCACTCAGATATGCTTCCTGATCTGTAAAATTAAGGTCTTATCTTTTTTTTGGATCATGGACCCCTTGAGTAGTCTGAAGAAACCTATTCTCTTCTACTCAGAATCATATTTTTTCAATGTGTAAATAAAACAGATGTTTAAAAGGGAAATCAATTAAATTGAAATACAATTGTCAAAAATATTTGTTTAAGTATGTTCATAGACCCAAGGTTATGAAATCATGGTCTAAGGTCTCTTCTAGCTATGTTAGTCTATGGTTTACATCTTCTGATTCTGAGTTTCCCCAAAACCTGATTTTCTAACCATTTGTTGTTTCACTAAAAATGTGAAATAACAAAAATTCTAAGTACATATATCAAATCATCTTAACCAGCTCCCAAAGTCAAGTTGCTTTTATATACTTAACTTTCTCCTTAATTCTACATAGGACCATCATTTTGAGAGAGGAACAATTTTTTTCTTTGTGAATATTTTATTTCTACAAATGACTTGGTTATAGTTCTGTATTAAAGTCACTGGATTTTAAGATCATTGAGAATGTCTAACTCTTTATGACCAGTTTGGATTTTTCTTGGCAGAAATATTGCCATTTCCTTCTCCAGACCATTTTGCAGATAAGGAATTTGAGATAAACAGTGTAAAATGACTTTTTCAGAATTATATAGCTAGTAATTAATTAGGGTCAAATTTGAACTCAGGTCTTCCTGACTTTAGGCACAGTAATCTATTCACTTCACTACCTAGTTGCTCCAAGGAACAATATTTTTGATCAGACAGTCCAATATCTCTGTACTTTGATGTGTTTGTGATTAATCAATAAGTATTTATTAAGAGTCTACTATGTGCTGGACCCCAGGGTACAAAATAAATCCTGACCAAAGAGCTTACATTCATCAAGGTGCATACTGTCTCTAAAGTCACATATAGTAACATTTCCACACCCTCTCATCCTTTGGGATACTTTTTCATATATTCACATTAATCCAACATGATGGTGCCAGGGTGCTTTGATGTTATATGGACATCTATAGAGCATATAGACTATGTGATGGTCATTTCCTGCCAACCCACCTACTTTTGTGATAATGCATCTCTCTAATGTTATCTTTTGGTAATATTTTATAGCTTGCTCATAGCAAACACATGCCTGCCCATTGCTCTTTAGGTGACCTTAGCATTTTAACTCTGATAACTGATGTTCTATTACTTTAGCCATAAGACATCACTGGGAAAATATTGATGTTAAAAGGTTGGACTTGGTTCAGGAAGAAGTTTGGGGTCATAAAAAGCATGGCAAAAATTCCCAAAGGTAAATCCATTCCATTCTCCTCCTTTTCTTCATTCTTAGCTGAAATCTAAACACTCTCCTTCCTACCTCAATGACTTCAGTGATTAGCTTATAGTCTTTCTTCTCCATGATAAATGGTTGATGATTGACTGAATAAGTGAATTCTTTGTTTAAACATAGTATCTAAGATGTATATAGATTTAGATGGATAATATAAATTAGATATCAATATAGACAATATAGAGAGATGATCTAGATATAAATATAGCTATAAACATAGATCTACACAGATATTGACATAGACATAAACAGATGACATAGATATAGATCATTTAGATATAAATATAATTTAGATACAGACATGAGTACAGATAAAGATGTAGATGCTATAGATACTGATATAGGCACAAGAGCAAACATAGAAGTAGATATAGATGATATGTAGACATACATACAGATATGGATATACCAACAGACCAACTCTAATTTTCTATCCAGCTGCACAGAAGAGTCTAAGCAATATTTATTCTTTATCTACTTGTATTTTCCTGTGAAGATCATTAAGCCAAATTCTTTTAAGTGTTTATATATCTCATTTAGGAGGCAATTTGTTTCAACCAGGACAATGTCATCTACAAGTAGAAACATGTGGGACACCTCACCCTCTATCAGAATTTTATCTTGAAGGTAAACTATAGAATTCAAAGGATGTCTTCCAATAACATTGCAACTTTTGGCATGCATCTGTCTCTCTTATAAAATTTATTTTATCTTACTAATTAATGAGTCATTAAACAAAAATATTCGTTACTTCTTTCAAGGATATATGCATGGGAAAACCTGGCTCACTGAGAAATTTTAAGGCTTTCAAAAAACTTTACAAGAGACTCAACTAAGATAGATCATCCCAAGAGCATAAAACTAGTAGAACAGCAAGGAGGCAAAAAAGGAAGAGAAGTGTAAACTCTTTTCTCCATCAATGACTGTAGAGCTACTACATTTGCACTATAATGTGAACATTATGTCAAGGTGACCGAAGTGCTTTAGAAGAAAATAAGAATGACTCAAAGGAAAACGAAAGTGGCAAAAAGTAACTGGACTGGACCACATATATTGGCAAAAGACATCTATACAAGTAGCCAAATATTTTTAGGGTATTAAAATGAATTTTCAGGATATTTTGAAAAAGGAAATGATATAACATTCTGGGACATTAATGTCAAAGATTATTAACAGAAAGAGAAGAGAAGATTGAGAAAAATTCAACAATTACAAATCCCTGTGCCTATTTTCCCATATCTACACAGTATTTATGAATATAGTATATGTATATATATATATGTATATATATATATACATATATATATATATACATGGAGAGAGAGAGAGATTGAGAGAGAGCATCCTTGATGAAGGTTTGAGATGGGAAAAGGCAAGTTTTCATAATTAATACTCACATTAGTTTATTTTTTATACAGTCATGCAATTACCAATTACCTCAAAGAACACAAAATTCCATTGGGTATATAGTTTGTTAACCATAAAAAGTATAGGTACATATAGAGCACTAGAGCAAATAGCTTCAATATCAGTTTAAATAACTGTCTCTTCTTTCAATGTACTCCTTGTCATTGCTTCTTCTTCCCCAGTAGTCTTTTTTGCACATTAATTTTACTATAAATTCACTTAAGTGGTACAAATAACACAAAGAAACCACCAATGCTCCTAAGAATCCAAGACTCTTCATTATCTTCATATATCAAAGCAATTACTCTTTCTTGCTGAGAATTATTTATCCTCAAGTCATAAAGATGTCTGTAAACAATGGTGCCACAACTAAACACTGCTGTTAAATGTATCTATTATTCAGTAGGTTAAATAAGTAAAATTTAATTAGAATTAAACCAAGTAAGCATTATTAAAATTGCTTGTAGAATGGGTAACTAATTTAGTATTTCTCTTTCCAATTAATAATGTTCTATAACAGAATGTATAATTTTCATCTTGATGGAGTTTATATCCATACCCTGATGATCTTGTGCAAATAGTTTGTTACCCTAATGGGAAGAATTGACTTGGTCTAAAAAGGAAAATTTGAAGAGAGGATGGCCAACTGTTGTCATATTCCTCAGATAATACTCTAGGTGTCAGGAGAGTGTTCCCATTTTTACTTCAACCAATCTTCAAAATGAACTAGCGCCTTTATCCAAAACAACTACAGAAACACTGAGTCATTTAGTAGAGAAAGGCTTTGTACAATAGAAATAGGCTAAATTCACAAAATTCCAGGTACTATTATCATTGACAGAGGGGTTTTTTTCATTAAAAAAATACTAAAACATTCTATGTTTTTGATGAAAATTATTCATACCTCCATTCCCCTCTTCCTTCAGCCCTGGTAAGAAAATCTTCACTTACCTCTTGCAGTATTGCTCAGTCTCTTGCTCTCTCTCTCTCTCTCTCTCTCTCTCTCTCTCTCTCTCTCTCTCTCTCTCCACACACACACACACACACACACACACACACACACACACATCATCATCATCATCACATCATACACACATCATAATTAATAATTACTAAACAATTAAGTTATTACTATAAGCCAGGCAATGGGGGAAAACATACAAATAATACAAAGCAAGTTAATCATAGAATAAATAGGAAATAATTAATAGAGGTAAGCCACTAGAATTAAGAAGGGATGGAGGAAGCTTCCTGTGGAAGTACAAAACATTTATTACACTTTTCTGCAAGCTATAAATTCTGATAAGCACTAGAAAGCAAGAAAAAAAAAAGCCAAGATAGTCCCTTTCTTCAAGAATGTTACATTCTAATGGGAGAGAAAAATATATGAAAATAACACTGTTCGAGATAAAAACAAAGTAGACAGAAGATAACTTTAGAGGGACTGCACTGACATCAATGGGGACCAGGAAAGATCTTCCAGAGGAGATGATGGCATTTGAATTAATCATGGACTCCAGGGATTCCAAGAGTCGGAAGTTAGCAGGAAGAACATTCTACTTATGGAGAACAGCCAGTGTGAAAGCAGTTGTGTGTGAGGAACAGCCAATAGGTCAGTCTGGCTGGAGAGTGGACTTGTCAAGGGCAGTAGAATGTAAGATTAGACAGGGTCATATTATGACAAACTTTAAAGTCAAAGGATTTTTATATTCAATTCTGAGGGACCTAGAGCAGTCTCTGGAGTTTATTGGATATGGGGAAAGGTGACAGGGTCAGACCTATGCTTTAGGAAAATCACTTTGGCAGTTTAAGTGAAGGATGGATTAAAGGGTGGGGGGGAATTGGGAGACAAGGAGAATTAGAATTGCCTGTAATATCACAGGCAAGAAGGAGTAAGAGCCTGAAGTAGGAAGGGTACTGAATGAGTGAAGAGAATACACATACAGTGGAGGGAGAAATTATAGGATCTGGTAATCGATTGTGTCAAGTCTTCCTGCCCCCAAGCCCAGCACTCTAGACGCCACAGCAACAGAATACAGCAATACTTCCTAACCCCCAAGATGTAGATCCTAAAGGTATTATTGCAGGGGGAATCCATCAACATGCCAAGATCTGGCATTTTGATCTTTATTTTGCTTCAACAAGCTAAGTAATATAATAATAATAATATTTTTAAAATGCAGGGTTTCCCAAAAGTACAGTTTTGAACTTTAATAGCAAAAAAAAATACACTACAAATTTTATGATATCTAGTATGCTGTTTATATAATGCTTTAAGGATATCAAAGTATTTATGATATATTATTCTATTTGATCCTCCCAGTAATCTTGTAAGATTAAAAAAGCAGCTATTATTATTATTCCCCCTCTTACAGTGAGGTTTGGAGGATTTCTCATGTTTACACACTAATAAAGTTATAAGAGAGAGGCTTTAAACATTCCTGGTTCTAAATGCAACACTGACTTCATTACATCAAACTGCCACATCATAGTAGATAGTTGAATACAGCCAATGTCATATATGGATCTTTAAAAATCATTGATGTGAAAAAAAGGGTTCCTTTCACTTAAAAAAGGTTGGTATCTATTTGTCTAAAGTACAGAAACCATCTCTCCTATAATTAAGGGTCTTTACATACCTGACTGCTTTTATACCTTCCAGAGTTTTCTACTTGAACAGAAATCCCATATTATTCCATATAAATAATTATGGACATGAGTCAGTCCTACACATGTGAAATGTCAGATTCCTTTTCAGTAGAACCTGAGCAAGAAAGAAGAAAGCTATGACAACTCTTGACTTCGCCTAATACAGCTGCTTTTTTAACAGACCAGTGAGCTCTCTAAAGAAGCCAAGAGGCATAAATTAAGAGTGACAAGAAGCTCTTCATCAGTTCAAGCATTAAATAGTGTAAAAATGGCCTGCCTCAGAATGCCTCCAGTATCACAAATCTTTACAAAAGAGGAGAAACTTGTTTTTCACACTAATTTTTAAGATATTTAAATATATAGCTAGACAATAACCTCCTATTTATAAGGAAAAAGTATAACAATAATTAAATATACTCTTTTGTAGCCCCAAAATCACCTCTCTGCAGCTATACACTAAATTAATTCAAATGGTATTTCTTAGAATGGCTGAATAAGTTATGATATATGAATGTTATGGAGTACTATTGTTTTATAAGAAACCATGAATGAAGGGCAGCTAGGTGGCGCAGTGGATAGAACAGTGGCCCTGGAGTCAAGAGGACCTGGGTTCAAATGCGGCCTCAGACATTTAATAATTGTCTAGCTTTGTGACCATGGGTAAGTCGCTTAACCCCCATTGCCTTAAATAAATAAAAATTAAAAAAAAAGAAACCATGGATGATCAGATGCTAGAAAAGCATAGAAAGAATTACACGAATTAATGCTGAGTGAAGGAAGAAGAACCAAGAGAACATTGTACACATTAACAACTATGATGATCAACTATGATGGATGCAGCTCCTCTCAACAGTTCAGAAATTTAGGACAATCCTAGGAGGCCTGTTATGGACAACACCATCCATATCCAGATGAAAAAATACATAGAATCTGAATGAACACTAAGTTCACTTTATTTTTAAAATTTCTCTTATGTTTTTCCTTCCTATCCCATGGTTTTCTTTCTTTTCCAGTCCTAATTCCTCATACACAAAATGACTAATATGTAAATGTTAAACATAAATGTAGGGGGTGGAGCCAAGATGGCGACAAGAAGGGATCTAGTCTTAGGTGCTCTCTGATAAAACTCATAAGCTAAGGACTCTAAATTTTCGAGAGACAGAACCCACAAAGGGACCCAGTGAGGCAGTTCTCCTACTCAAGATAACCTGAAAAAGAGCAGAAAGGCTCTGCTCCCTGGGTCGGAGGGGCGGCCCACCCGAGGGGTGGCCGGCCAGAGCGAAAGAACTTCAGCCTCCTGGAGGGAGCCCCAGGGCACTGGGAGCCGGGGCTCACAGCAGCGGGGGAGTCTCCTGAGCTATACCCCAGGGAGCACCGGGCACAAAGTGGGGGAACAACGGGGACCTCTGCCAGAGCGAGCACATGGAGCCCAGCCCTCAGGGCACACAGCTAGCAGCTTGGTCTTTCTGCAGCCCAGACCTGGAAACAGAAGCAGGTGGAGCCCCTAAGCAGGAGCCCCCAGGGCATGAGCCCATTGAGCTGAGGGAGGGGAGTGAAGAGAGAATGCCTAGCTCTGTCCTCTGCCCCTGGAACAGGGCTCTGGGGCTCTGACCACATTCAGATCCTGATGGCAGTCTAGACCCCCCCATAGAATAGCAGTGCCCCCCCCCACCTCAGCCCTGTGGCAGAGGGGGGTGCTTATGGTCATTCACAGACCAGGAGGGAGGACAGAGCCTCACACACTGAGACCCTTGTGGGAGTGTCCCAAAAGCTCAAGAAGCACCCCAAAACCAGTCCCAGGCTGGGAAAATGAGCAAGCAGAGAAACAAAAGGAAGACTATTGAGAAATATTTTGCATATGAGCCCAAGAAGAATCAAAATACTCAGTCTGAAGATGAGGAAGCACAAGCTCCTGCATCTAAAGACTCCAAGAAAAACAGAAATTGGGCTCAGGCTATGACAGAGCTCAAAAAAAGACTTTGAAAATCAAATGAGGGAGTTGGAAGAAAAACTGGGGAAAAAAAAGGAGAGAGACGCAGGAAAAACATGAAAATGAAGTCAGCAGCTTAAGTCAAGGAAATCCAAAAAAATGCTGAAGAAAATAGCATGCTAAAAACAAGCTTAGGTCAAATGGATAAAACAGTTCAAAAAGTTATTGAAGGGAAGAATGATTTAAAAAGCAAAATTGGCCAGATGGAAAAAGAAATAAGAAAACTCTCTGAGGAGAACAAATCCTTCAGACGAAGAATAGAATTCAGGGAAATTGATGAATTTACCAGAAATCAGGAATCAATACTTCAAAACCGAAAAAATGAAAAATTAGAAGAAAATGTGAACTATCTCATTGAAAAAAAAACTGATATGGAAAACAGACTTAGGAAAGATAATTTAAAAATTATTGGAATACCTGAAAGTCATGATCAGGGAAAGAGCCTTGACATCATTTTCAAAGAATTACTACAGGAAAATTGCCCTGATATTCTAGAAGCAGAGGGCAAAATAGAAATGGAGAGAATCCACCGATCCCCCCAAGAAAGAGATCCCAAAAAACCAACCCCTAGGAATATTATAGCCAAGTTCCAGAACTCCCAAGTCAAAGAGAAAATATTACAAGCAGCCAGAAGGACACAGTTCAAATATCATGGAGCTGCAGTCAGGATCACACAGGACTTAGCAGCAACTACATTGGAAGCTCGTAGGGCTTGGAATACAATATACTGGAAGGCAAAAGAGCTTAGAATGCAGCCAAGAATGAACTACCCAGCAAGGCTGAAAGTCCTCTTCCAGGGAAAAAGATGGACTTTCAATGAACCAGGGGAATTTCAAAGGTTCCTTTTGGAATGGCCAGAGCTGAACAGAAGGTTTGATCTCCAGATACAGGACCCAGATGAAGCATGGAGATTGGAGGAGAGGGGGGAAATATGAGGGACTTAATGAGGATGAACTGCATGTATAGAAAAATGATACTGATAATATTCATATGAACCTTCTCAGTTAATAGAGCAGCTTTTATAGTTGAAGCACAGGAGAAAGCTGAATTCAAAAATAAAATATGGTGTAAAAATGGAGTCAATAGAAAAAAAAAGGGAAATGGAATGGGAGAAAGAAAAAGGAGAGGGGGAATAGTCCAAGATATTTCACATAAGATTTTTTTTATTAAAATGAGCTATTGCAGTGATATGGAAAGGGGGAGGCAAGGGGGAATGAGGGAACCTTTGCTCTCATCAGAGATGGCTAGGAGAGGAAACAGCAAATATACTCAATGGGGTATAGACATCTAGAGTAAGAAGGAGGGGGAGCAGGGGGGAAGGGGTGGGGATGTGAATAAAGGAGGAGAGGATGGACCATGGGGGGAGAGTTGTCAGATATAACACATTTTCTTTTTTTACTTCTTGCAAGGGGCTGGGATTGGAAGGCCTGCCCAGGACCATAGGGCCAGGTGGATTCTGGGCCTAAGGGGTGGTATGGGGGCTCAGGGCTTCTTGGCCCCAGGACCAGGGATCTGTCTGCTGCGCCACTCAGCAACCCTACAGCAGAGTCAGAGCGAAAGGAGAGAGAAAATATAGTACATGGCAGTGGAGAAATAAGAAAGGAGGGAGTTGCGATCAGCAATGGCAACGTTGGAAAAATATGGAAGTAACTTTTGTGATGGACTTACCATAAAGAATGTGATCCACCCATGACAGAGTTGTTGGTGTTGGAACAAAGACTGAAGCACATTTTTTGTTATTATTATTTGGGGGAGGGTGCAGGGCAAGTGGGGCTGGGTGGGCTGCCTGGGGCCACATAGCAGGGTAATCTTTGGGTGTCTGGGGCCGGATTTGGACCCAGGTGCTCCTGGCTCAAGGGCCAATGCTCTATCTGCCACCCAGCCACCCCTACTATTATTACTATTTTATTTTATTTTGGGTCTTTTTTTTCTTCTTTTTGGTTTTTGCAGGGCAGTGGGGATCCGGTGGCTTGCATGTTGCATGGCTGGGTGATTGTTGGGTTTATGAGGCTGGATATGGACTCGGGTGCTCGTGGCTCCAGGGCTGGTGCCTCGTCCATTTCGCCACCTGGCCATACCTACAATTATTACTATTATTTTTTAAATTTTAATTATTTTTCTCTCCCCTTTACTTTTTTCGCCCAAGCAAGTCTATCTATATTCATGGGGGAGGGTATTTTATTTATGTAAAAAAAATTTGTACAAAATGAGAATAAAAAATAAATTTAAAAAATAGAATAAAATAAACATAAATGTACATGACAAAGCTCACTATGCTGTTCACTATTGAGGAAAGGGGGATGGGAAGGGAAGGTGCAAGAAAATTGTGTAACTTATAAATACATGAGTGGATGAATGTTGAAAAGCATTCATAACATGTAACTGGAAAAATAAAATAACAATTTAAAAAAAAATTCCCTCTTTCCTATTATGCAATCAATCAATGGACTGGATAAAATTTAAAATGTGTAAACAAGATGTTTATGTAAATTTATATACTATCACTTCATTATGAGGTATGAATCTCATTGTTTAGAGAAAAACAAAAATCATATAATTGGCTGAGAAGATCCCTCTGGCCTATTCTGCCTATGCACTAAATACCAGTCAATCCATTGTTAAGCTTAGTCTCCAGGAGTCCAATACAGTGGTGGAAGATTTCAGTTCTTGAATTTTACTTCACCTTCAGTCATACTCCTGAGAGGAAATCACTCATCATAGGATCATATATTTGGAGCTATAAAGGACCTTCAAGGCCATCAAGTCCAACTCTTTCATTTTATAAATAAGAAATCTAGGACACAAAGAAATTGAATTATTTTTGTAGAGTCATTTGCCCCAGCTAAAAGGTATCTATAGCAGGATTTGACCTGAGGCCCTCATGAATTCAAGTATAATGCTCTAGCTACTGCTCCATGTTGCCTCTTCTTCTTCTTCTTACCCATTCAGAGAAGAGGAATAAATAAAAGAGACTACAACTAAATCAGCCAAATAAGACAGAGAAAGATGCACAAAGTGACCACCTAAGAGAAAAATTAACTGTGAGTTTCATAACTCCTTTATCCAGAAAAGAAAGATGGCTAGAGACTTATGACAGGACTTCTAGAAACTGCCACCCATGTGCTCTACCTATGTGTCTAACCATGATTGTACATTAAGTTGGTGTCCAGTGTTGTCTTGGACAATTTAAATATTCAGGGGAGAATTTGTCCCAGGCTTTTTGGGGGGGAAATATTTTATAATAACTCTTCATACTTAACCACCTTGATCAATAATCAACCACAATAATCAATAATTAATATAACCCTTTCCAAGTGTTAATTAATTCTGACTAATAATCAGATGGGAAGCAGTGGAAGTATTTACTAAAATTTCATAGTAAGAACAGTAGTTACAAAGCATTTCTTCCCAAACCAGAGTTACACTCTCCCACAAACACGTCTACAATCCAGAATGGAGCTTGGGGTGGGAAATAGATACAAACTAAAAATACTATGGTAGTAAGATGCCAATGTGTAGGAGATAACCAAAGCATCTCACAACTCTAGAAGTGTAGGAACTTAATGTCTTTTTCCATAGGGCTCTCACAAAACTCCTCACAAGTCATTCAACTTTTCAACTGGGCTAGCTCCTAAAGCATATCTTGACCAATAGAGCTGATCTTCTGATAGCAGGAGGTCACTCAATAGCTGTACTACCATGTTCTGCTACTTCTGGACTTCTCCAGCAAGATTCTAGGCAATGATTGTTGGATGGGATCAGGTTGGGCATTCTGCCCCTGAGCAAGTTGCTCATCCATTGGATATTTCTCAAGGTGAGGTGTCTCTCATGTACAGACTAATCCATTGGTCTTCTGGGCTTGCTGTTCAAGGGGCACCTACAATCTTTGCCCACCTTCTGACATTAACTGAGTTGGCTGATGCTCTTTTTTTATTTTTTTACAATGCTCTTTTTACTAAGAAAATGACTCTTGGCTTTGAATAAACAGAAGTTTCCTTCTTTTGACTCACTCACCAATAAATAAAAAAAGACAATTGTTTACTCTCAAACACATTCTTCCATGCTCAAAAATCTTCACTCCTAAGTCTCTCTCCTTGCTGTTTCAAGGTGAAAAATTTCAGTTATGTCCTTCTCACCTCTTCTTTACATAATCTACCTCATAGGCTTGTGGTTAGGAGAAGAATTTATGAATAATAAGAGATAGAAAGTATTGTAATATATAAAATGGATAATTTTGATTAGATTATATTTAAAAAGTTATATATTAATGAAACCAATGTAGCCAAGATTAAAAGGAAAACAGAAAAATTGTGGAGGAAGTTTTATAGAAAGTTTCTCAGATAAGGTTCTCATATCTCAAATACATCAAGGACTTTGTCAAATTTTTAGGAATAAGTATCATTCCCCAATTAATAAATGATCAATGAATATGAATAGGCAGTTTTTCAATAAAAAAAACTGAGTGGCTAAACAAGTTATGATATATAAGTGCGATGGAATACAACTGTGCTGTAAGAAGATAAGCTGCCTGATTTTAGAAAAATGTGGAAAACTTGAATGAAATAATGCAAAGCAAAGTGAGTAGAGCCCAAAGAATTTTGTATATGGTAATAATAATATTTTTCAAAGAATAATCATTAAATAACCAAGTTATTTTGATAATTATACTCAAATGAACTATAAAGTATCTATGAAGAAAGATGTTATATACCTCCAGAGAAAGAAATTAAAAAAATAAAAGTGAGCATAGTATGATTTTACATACATTTATAAATCTGCATCAATAAGAGACGTTCTCTAGTGAGGGATGGAGAGAGAGTAAGGGAGAGAAATTGTTCAGAACTTAAACTGTAGATAGATAAGAAGATAGATATTTAAGTAGATAGATGATAGATAGGTAGATAGATAGATAGATAGATAGATAGATAGATAGATAGATAGATGAGAAAGGGGGGGATGCTGAGAAAAGCAACCTCCTTTCTTCATCACTCCTACTCTTCCACAGTGAAATGCAATAAATAAAGAAGATTTAGAAATTGGACATGGTTTCAAAGAACCTACAGAGACATGGACTATCACATATAGATGTTTGGTATACAATAAGCAAATGCACTTCCCACATAAGCATGGTTTCTGAAGGCCCAGGCCAATCTTATTATCTCCAAACCCAAACATGTAATTCATTCTCTGAGAGTTTTTGGAGATTCTACCAACTGCTTTCTTTCATACAATTAGCACACATGAAATGGCACCCTAATTGCCTTCAGAAAAAAATAATCTTTCCTAGTCTTGGTGATTTCTATAAAGTTATCAGATTCCCATCATTCCTTCAGTTCTCTCATCAACCACCCCTGTGGTGCAAGGAACAACTTGTTCTACCCCAGTGCTTTATCTCTACAGGGGTGTGCAATGAAACATCAGAAATGTGTATTAAACCATTTTTCTTTGGTGGAATCCCTATTAACAAATAAAAAGGATCAGATTTTATTCTTTGCCCCTCCACTCTCAAAAGAAGCTTTTGGAAATAAACTATTCAGAAATAAAACTATAAATTTCATCATTCTCTCCATGAAATTATTCCCAGTAACAAGTCTGAGTTTTAATAATAAATCTGTTTGCATTCTTGCTCACTAGCATCAAGGATGACATGGAAGAATGAAGTTCTGAAACACAATGTGTACCTGTTTCTCACCTTCCTTCATCTTTCTTGACCATTTCCTTCTACATCACTAGTTTTTTGTTATTATTTCTTTCTCCATGCAACCCTTATAGAATGGAAAAAATTATTGAGATTTCCTCAAATTAGGAGCCCATATTAAACCAGATAAGGTCCAAGGTTAATCCAATACAATTCAATAAACATTTGTTATAAATGCTTTCTAGACTGGAAATATAGAGATCAAAATAAAAAAGCACTTCTGACCTCAAGAAGCTTACATTCTACTTGGATATAGCAAAGTAAGGTAAGAAGAAGAGAAGTTAATATAAAGCATATAAAAGTCATTTCAAATGGAAGAAATGCTAATGACTGGAAAGAATAAAGTATATCTTTGCATCATCTGTGAGGGAAAATTTTTTGGCAATGCAAATTAAAAGGGTATGTGAAATTTGAGAGATAAAATGGAGGGCATGTTTATGCCACTCTAGTAGGAGGAGGCAACTAAGTGACCCAGTGTATGAAGTGTTGGATTTGGAGTCAGAAAGACTTGAGTTCTAATCTGCATCCATATACCTGATAACTGTGTGATCCTGGGCAAATCACATAAGTGCTTTTTGCCTCAGTTTCCTTATCTCTAAAATGGGATTACTAATAGCACCTCACCCTCAGAGTTGTTGTGAGGATCAAATGGGATTTGCAAATCACTTTGTAAACTTTGAAGCACTATATCAATCCTTGTTATCAATAATCTATACATAGCAAATATAAAAGACAAGAAATATTGTTAAGTCATTGGCCAGGTCACAAAGACAGCAAATGGAATGACTTGAATTTGAACCTCTTCCTATGAATCTGACCCTTTCCCTACTGTATCACAATACTTATTATAAATATAACATATTTTTAAAGATGTATAACTCAGATGAGGTTCAAGGTTAATGCAATCCAATTCAACAAACATTTGTTAAGTGCCCTCTGTAATCAATGCAGTGTGAATTGTTAGTATTTCAAGTTCGGTAAGGAATGTTATGCCTAATGAACAGTTAATAAATGGCATATCAAACCTACTTTAACAAACAGATGATATTAGTATATGACTGGTATTTGCATGTAAAGAGATGCTATTTAAGTGAATTTAAAAATTATTGAAAATGGTTGGATAGGTAGAGAAGGAATCAAGCATATGTTAAGTGCATACTATAAATTAGGAATTGTGCTAAGCACTTTATAAATATTATCCCATTTGATACTTACAAAAACTCCTCAAAGTAGATGCTTATTATTATTTCCATTTTATAGCTGAGGAAACTGAGTCAAAGTAAAATGAGCAAATCTAAGAACACAATGCATACTGTAACTAAAAAATTGTAAAGGAAAGTAGCCTTGAAAGATCTAACTCTTATCACTGGTCTTTAGTGACATTTCTACTTCCACAACATCTCTCCCACTGATTTCTCTTTTCTCATACACCACCCCTTTGAAAGCCCCATCATCTTAGTTTAGGACCATTACATCTCACTTGGATTCATGTTTTAGTCTCCTAATTGATCATCCAAGTATCTTGTACTTAGGAAGTAAGATATCATTAGTATTATTTTCTCTGATTCTCCTCATTTTTCACTAATATTCCAACAGAAAACATCTTGGGACAAGTTGTTATCCAGCTATTTTTTTATATACTAAATGTTCCATGGACTATTGCCCAGGTGTATAAAAATAAATGCCTTTTTTTGCTTTATTGTTATTACCACCATCAACCCAAAAGAATCATTTGTCTTAAACTGTGCAATTTGTCCAGCCTTCACCCACATGAGCAAGAATTCAACTTGGGCCTACTCAGGCTATATGGAGAACATCAGTGGGACCTATGCAATGCAGCTTCTCTGCAACATTCCCAAGGTTGGACTCCAGTGGAGACCTTGTCTGGATTCAGCCTCTACTTTACATCTGTGGCTCTGCTGAGTCTGTACTTCATTCCTCTCTGGGCAGGGAACCTACTCTTCCCATCTGTAACTATACCAAAAATTCCCCAAGTTTGCTCAAATGGACCATTCACGATCTCAGTGTCTTTTTATAGAAAGACATTTATTTAATAGAATTGCCACCACCTCCATCCCCACCCCACCCCCTAATACATCCACATGGAGGGAAAAAAGGTTGTTTTGTAAGGTTTGTGCCTTCCCTTCTCTAACAAAGATGGGCCACTCTAATTGGGGGGGGGGGTCACTTAGCAAGAAGCAAGGGTTAGCATTGGAATTGAATATGAAGACTATATATACATATAGATGTATATGTATATACATATAAGAAAAAATCCTTTCAATTTTTTTAAGTCCTGCTTTAATGAAAAACTCCTACCCTCATAAAAGAAAAAAAAAACCTTCAGGGACTTTGTTGAAAACTGTTAAGATAAAATATATCCCACATCTCCCTTCTCACAAAAAGCCTTATTATGTTCACTCCCATTAACTTTCTCCTCAGGGTATTTCTGATGTCTGCAAAACATATTAGGACTATTTCCTGCTGAATGGTTTTGCAGGCCTGTCACTGAATTTAATTCAAGAAAGGACTAAAATTGTGAACAAGAACTGGAGTCTTTAAACAAGGGGCCAGTTAAATAATAAATAAGAAGATAAATATAAATATATGTCTCATCCCGTTATGCCAGGCCCAGAAAGAGTCTGCACCATGAAGTTGGGCTTCTAATGAAAAAGAAAAAGGGAGGATCTTTCACTGTGAGCTGTTGCTTCTCATGCTATTCCATGCCCCTCAGAGATAGTATCTCTACAGAGAGGAGATCCAAGGGGTTGGTATCTTCAAACATCTTTTCTAAACCAGGTTTCATTTTTCTATTCTGAAAGTGGAAAAACTTGCTTCTTCATCAAATACAAATGCTTCAGGGAGGGGGAAGAAGGAGAATCCATTTGGATTCTTTGGAAGCACAAGCACTGCAAACACATTAGTGTTTTCCTAGATAAACTGACCTACAGTGAAGGCTAACAGGTGTGGGTGGAGGGAATATTATAGAAAAACCAGGGCATGTCTTGGGCATGGCAAGTTGTCATTTTGAGCTTGCACAAAGACTGACCCCAGAGTCTTTTGTTTGCAAAATCATCTCCCAAGTTCATAATCCAAAAATCTGACTTCAAAAAGGGTCTTACAGTCTCCTATCAAGCAAGTCTTTTAGTCACCTGCTGATTTGTCTCAGACCATGCCCCCATTACCAAACATTGTTTATATTGATAATTAACTTTTTTCCATACTTTTCCAAGAATTTCTTTTACATAGCAAAAGCAATGGGAATAGAATGCATACTGGGTCAGTCTATCAAATTTCCCCCCAAAAAAAGAAAAGTTAATTGATCCATATCCCATACCCCAAATTTTACATCAATTACTAATAGAATTAGAAGATTTCAATCTCATCAATGACAACAGCAGAGATCAGATCTGATTATACATTTTTGTTGTTGTTGTTCAGCATTACTTTATCGCCACCTCATTTTGAGAGGAAACAATAGAATACTGTTTAAAGCAGTGACAACAAATAGAAACTTGGGTCACTAAACACTAAAAACTGTATATGCACATATTAACATCTCTGTCATATAATATTTTTAATTATTTTGCTAAATATTTCCAAATTACATTTTAATCTGGTTGAGAACCACTGGGGGATGTTGTCTTGTTTTTGACACCTCTGACTTGAAACTGGTAGACCTTGGGTTAAGTATGTGCTCAACACAAATCCATGAGCAAATCATTTAGTCTTTCTCAATCTCAATGAACTCAACTAGGAATGGGGTTCATAATATTTCTACTCCCCCCATCTCACAGAATTGTCTTAATGAAGGTTATAGAAGTTTGAGTTATTATTAATTTTGTACCACCACACACAAGTCAGGGTGACCCCAACAAAAGAATGATGTAAAACTTTCTAAGATGTAAAAGGTCACTAAAAATTGTTTTCAGGGAGGACAGTGCTCCATCTGCTCACTTGACTTTCCTAGGGGATGTAGATGATCTAGGTTCTCCCATAAGTCATTAGGAAACTATCCAATTATCCTCTGAAATAGTAAAACAGGAAACAACTTTGCCTGAATCAGCCCCAGTTCTCATCTTCAGGTAGAGTCAAACCAGGAATATGATTTTTAATACATAAGATGTCCCAAAACTCTCAGTGCAGTTTTAAACTTTAATAGCATATTTGTGTGTATATACAAAAATATATACATATATACAGATTGTAAACAGAAATATTATAAATAAAAGTAATGTAATATATTATACTGACCCAATGTCTTCCTATCCAAGTACTGAAACATTTCTATTTGGCAGTAAATCCAAACCCCCTATATGAGAATACTAAAACAGCAGGGAAGAGTCTGTCTGCAATACATTCAGAATTGAGGTAAACTCAGTCCCAAGGGTATCAGCAGCAGCTCTGAGAAGCATTCACCATAGGAGGCAAGAACCCATTTTATAAAATATACCATTTATTTTCATGCATCTTTAGGCATCAATTTGAGAACAAAAACACAGTCTGTTCCAGACCAAGCAAGACTATAAGAATAGACTAAGGAGAGGCTCTTCTGCAGGAGAGTCTGAAGTGAGAACAAAGAAAGGCTAGTTCCACTTGAGCATCAGAGAGATCAATAAAATAATGGGACCAAATTAATTGATCAATAAGCATTTATTAGGTACTTATATATAAACATATTCTATATATAATATAAATTATATATATATATACATATATATATATATATATTTTATAACAGGCATTATACTAAATAAACAGCCCCTGCCCTCAAGGTTTTTACCTTCTCTCTCTGAGGTGGAGACAACAAAAATATATTAAATATTATATTTTCATGGCAGCTAGATGGCATAGTAGAGGGTTCAAATCTGGTCTCAAATACTTAGTAGTTGTGAGATCTTAGAGAAGAAAATAGTAGATTTGAACTCAGGAAAATGACCCCCAGATCCAGCAATTCATCCTCTATACCATTTAGCTGCCCTCCTTTGCCACTATCCTTTATTCAAAGAATTAGTAGTAATTGTAGCAGCAGCAGCAGCAGCAGCAGCAGCAGCAGCAGCAGCAGCAGCAGCAGTAGCAGCAGCAGTAGTAGTAGTAATAGTAGTAGTAGTAATAGTAGTAGAAGTAATAGTGGTAGTAATGGTGTGAGGGCTTGCTGAGATCCTTTCCAGAACTTCTCATCCACATTTGATGTTCAACCAGTAAACTCTCACTAGTGGCTTAGTGGCATGCTTAGTGGCCACACTGAAAAAATTCTTGGGTAGGTTGAAGTGAACCAAACACAAATCCACCAAGAAGTTATCTTGGAGGAGGAGGAAATATCTACCCCAAACATGTATAAACTTCCCTGGGCAGAATGGATGAATGAGAACAATTTGTTCTAACAGCCACAATGATGTAAAGTGCTTAGATTTTGGTAAGATATTGAAGATGCCCAGTCATTCACTGCATCCTGAGTCATCTTGACTTTTGCCTTGCCCCCTGGACTTAAGATGAGACTTAGAACTTTGTGTATTCCTGCCTCATAAATCCAATTCACAAAGGAGTCAAGATAACACCCTCATTGGTCAAAATAAAAGACAAAATATAACAATTTCTGAAATTTGGTATAGATACATCTAATGTTAATATTGGTTTGCTAGCTATAGTTTCTTTCAGGACAATGTAATTTCCTTGTTTATTTTTATATTGTAAATTTTTATTTTTGTTGGTTGATAGCATGATTGTAAATCCTATTTCTAGTCTCATTTTTATTCTGTGTTCAGTGAATATAATAGGAATTCGTTTTCTTTATTATTCATTCATCTCATTCTTACCTTGTTAGACAACAGTGTTAGGCTTCTTGGTATCTTGGCCTGCAAAGACAATTGCAATTTCTTTAGCTCTTGCACAAAATTTCTGTCTGGGAAGAGAACTTGAGGACTTGAGGTGGGGGGGAAAATTATGCCTAGTCTTCTAGGATCATGTGACTTAGAAGTATTTTTGCTCTTTTTTTAATTGTTAGAAATGATGACTTATGGAAAGAGGACATAAATTCAGAAAAGAAAATGTGATAGAAAAGGGGAAATAAATTTAGGTGTTGTAAAAACAAAAACATAAACATAAATCTATTTTAAATAAAATAAGGTGTCAATATCAAGTAAATTTGATGCAGAGAGAGAGAGAGAGAGAGAGAGAGAGAGAGAGAGAGAGAGAGAGAAAATGCCAGAATCTGCTGTAAGTCAACTTTATTGCATTTGTCCTGACTCTAGAGTAGAGATGGAGCCATTAAGGACAAACCATAAATATTAGAAAGAGGTGCCAGGAATTCTGAGAAAGATCAAAAAGTGATAGGAATGGTACTCTGGTCAGAAATTAACCAAAGGTACCTGAAAAAATAGCCCAGAACAGATGGCTAGAGTTATGCTGAAACCTGGGCAGAGTCCTGATAGTTTGGATTAAATATCACCTGAGAAAGTCATCATATGGAAATGGAAAGGGATATGCAGTGGAGTTTGTAGAGAGAAAGAAGTTATACCCAAACTGGAGGACTACAGCCAACAAAAGGAAAAGCTAGAATGAGAACAAAGAGGCAAACAATTGAAGAGATCATAGTATAATAAGAAAAACTTCAGATTTGATGTCAGAAGAGGCAATCCAATCTTGATTCTCTCACATTACCTGGTGGCCTTGAACAAGCAATTTAATCTCTCTAAAGCTCAATTTCTCCATCCATAAAAATGAGGGCATTAGGCTGGATAGCTTTCAAAATCTGTAAATCTACGATCCTATGACAAATTTATTTCTAAGGTGCCTTTGAGCTGTCAATCCTGAGGGACTGGACAGACTACCTAGTTCTCACTTTATAATGCTTTCTGTCTCTTTAGCAATTTTATGTATGAGTTTATCACAAAAAGAACTAGTCAGTCATGCTAACAGAGAATTCACAAGGAGAACAGACCTCAGAAGTTGTACAGTTCGTGCCCTTCACTCCCTCTCTTGATTCAGGAGGAAAATGTTTCCGGAGTCAGGAGCTATCCTGACTGCCCTAGTTGAAAAGGAGGGCCAAAATGGTATGCAACCAGTAGAATAGGTATTGGCCCAGGTTAGTTCGGACTAGAAGACTAACTTCATTAGGCACCCTACTGGTGTCCATGTAATTGTTTATGCAAACCATAGCTTGCCAGAGATACTGTGATTCCATGGAGCTCACTGAACTAAGACCTGTGCTTCCCCTGCTTCCAAATTTGATTCACTTTGGGTTCAGCAAATTCTATTCAACATTCACTGAGTTTAATCTGTACAAGACATAAATGGTGATACAAAAATAAACAAGGCACAGTCTTTGTCTTTGAGGACTTCATAGTCCAGTCATCTTCATAACTGGAGGGATGGCAGAGGTAAAATCTGTGATTTCATTGGCAGAGGGATTTTTCCCACAGGAAATAAAATCTACATGTTCTCTGCAACTTATAATCTTCAAAATTTGGTTTAAGCACAAAGGATAAGTGACTTGCCCACTGTCATAGAGAGAGAGTGAATTAGTCAGGGCTTGAATTCAGAGTTTTTCTGACTATATGAAGACAGAGGTGCAATGGAATGGAGTGGAAAAAAGTCAGCTCAAAGCAAGAAATATCTGGGTTCAAGTTCTGAATTTGATACCTACTGGTTGTGTGATCATGGGTTAATCTATTAATATTCCCAGATTATCCACTAAGAATATATGTTGTTGTAAGGTGCAGCTGTGAACTCATCCAACCTTTCTGGAGAGCAATTTGGAATTATGTCCTAAGGGCAATAAAAATGTGCATACCCTTTGATCTAGCAATAACACTACTGGGTCTATACCCTGAAGAGATTATGAAAAAGGTTGACAACATCACCTGCACAAAAATGTTCATAACAGCTTTGTTTGCAGTGGCAGAGAAATGGAAACTGAGGGAAAGTCCATCAATTGGGGAATGGCTTAACTGTGGTATATTTATGTGATGGAACACTATTGTTTTATTAGAAACCAGGAGGGATGGAAATTCAGGGAAGCCTGGAGGGATTTGCATGAACTGATGCTGAGCAAGATGAGCAGAACCAGAAGAACATCATACACCCTAACATTAACCTGGGAGTGATGATCAACCTTAATGGACTTGCTCATACCAACAAGGCAGCAAGCAGGCATAATTTTGGGGTGTCTGTGATGGAGAATGCTATCTGTATCCTGAGAAAGAATTGTGGAGTTTGAACAAAGACCAAGAAACTATTACCTTTAGTTTAAAAAAAAAAAAAGTTGTCTTATTATGTAATTCTGCTACATCTCATACTTTAAGTTTCTTCCTTAAGGATATGATTTCTCTCTCATCACATTCAACTTAGATCAATCCATACTATGACAATGATGTAAAAACTAGCAAACTGCCTTCTGTGGGGGTGGGGGAGGGAAGCAAGATTGGGGGAAAAACTGTAAAATTCAAAATAAATGAAACTTTTCTAAAATTAAAAAAAGTAAAGCAGGTGCTAATTTGGGTCTGTAGCTGGTTGGGGGGGGGTGTTCTTCCCTAGAAGCTCACTATACTAATGAAATCACTAATCTGGCCCAAAATAAATATAATACAAATTAGAATATGGATTAAATTTCTCCCAGGTGTATAAATAAATCTAATACAAATTAGGATTCAAGGAGGAAAGGAGGGAGGGACAGAAGGGAGGGGACAGGGGACAACATGAATAATCAGATGCAAGAAAGTTAGGAGAGTTTCTGGGAATGGCAAATAATTCAACTAGACAGCCCAATCAATCAAACCCTTTGATCCTAATATCCCTGAAGTCAGGGATACCATAACCTTCTTTTTGTCAGCCACTTCCCGTTACTCCACTCCAGTACTTAGTACTTATATACATTTATATACCCTTATATACATAGTGGGTCCCCATCTCCATAACTGTTTATCACTCCAGGGCCACAGATTGGACATTTTTAATCTGTTCTTGTTGTCACTGGCCTTTGTAGCAGTTAATATCCTTCCAGTCATGGTTAAAATGGAGCTCAATCTACTTCCTTTTGTTAGCAGTTCATAAACTGGAGATACAATGAAATTTCAAACCTTATTAGCTCAGAAAACAGCCTTCTCTAGGAAATGGTGGGACATTGAGTCTAGCCTGGTCTGAAACCACTTGGCAGTACACTTGAAAAAAATTCAAACGCCCAGGACTACATGACCTAATAAGGTCGTTTTCATCTGTAATATTGCTAGCTGTAGGAGGTTCATTTCTACTTCCATTCCAGAAGAAATTTGGTCTTTCTTTTTTATTTTATTTTCCTTATTTTTCTTTGAGACTGAAGAAAATATATTTGGTTGTTTACAAAAAGAGGACATTTGAATCAGAAGAGGTTTAGGTCTTGATGACACACTTGACATGAATCTCCATAGAAACAAACTGCAGTCCCAATGCCTTCCTGCATATGTAACATTAATAACCATTACTATTCCTTATGTGAAGAGTAAATGCTATAGGAACACAATGGGAAGAAGTCACTGTTGCTTACAAAAGCCTACAAAAGCTTACAAAAGCCACAAAATGCTCAGCTTTCAGCCCATTCCTAACAACTCTACAAATGTAATCCCAAGATAGGAATTCTTATAGTCATTTGCAAAGTAAGGAAACAGAGGTATAAGGAATCTGCCCAAAGTCATAGAAATTGATACTTGGACTGGTATTCTCAATGTATCACCAGGTTGAATCAATGTTGATCTTGGCATTCTATTTTTTTCCTTGGACATTAAGGGAAATTACTTTGAGAGACCTAAGCTAAGCTTTTCAAATTTAATTCATGTGTTCATTTTAATGAATGTATCTAGAGGTCAGTGGAGCTAAGTCCATTATTCCTCGATATTCTCTGTTAGCAAAAGTTTTGAGGTTTGAAAATATGACTAAGAGACAAGAAAGATTGGCAATTGTGGATGTTACAGGTTGTTGTCATTTGTACTATTGCAACAGTATTCTAATTGGTCTCCCTGCCTCAAGTATCTCCCACTCCAAACCATCCTGCACTCAAACATTGATCAAGTTGGCTCCGACCCTCAATCAATAAACTGCACTGTGTCCCCATTGCCATAAAGATCAAATATTAAGTCCTCTGACAATTTCCAAACAGGACCCTTCTTCTATCTTTCTAGTCCTCTTATATCTCACTCCCCTCTATTCATTACACAATCCTGTTATGGTGACCTGCTATGCATTTATTTTATTGAATATAACAGTCTCCCCCAGCCCCATCTCCATGCCTTAGTACTACTAGCTGTCCCTCATGTCTGTAATACCTTCTCTTCACCTTTGCCTCTTAAGTTTCCCTGACTTTCTTCAAGACTCAACTCAAATTTCACTTTCTGTAGGATATTTTTACTGAGCTATCTATTCCCACTCCCCATCTATTCTATGTATCTTCCATGAAGCTCTTTATGCATATGTCTCTTCCATTAGAATGTAATCTCCTTGAAAGAAGGGACTAGGGTCAGCTAGATGGTATAGAGAATAGAGCACTGATCCTGGACTCAGAAGGACACTTAATAATTACCTAGCTGTGTGATTGGGCAAGTCACTTAACCCCATTGCCTTGTCAAAAAAAAAAAAAGAACCAAACATAACTAATATGGAAATGTGTTGAACATGATCGTGCATGTACAGCCTTTATCAGGTTACTTGCTTTCATGGGATGGCGGGGGGAAGAAGTAGAAAAATGAGGTACTTAAAAGCCTATAAAAAGATAAATGCTGAAAACTATCTTTGTATGTAATTGAAAAAAATAAAGGGGGAGGAAGAAGAAACTAGATTTTTTTCCCTATTCCCCAGTGTTTAACACTGTCCCTAACACATAATGAACACTTAATAAATGCTTTTTGATTGATTGTTAAAAATTATATACTGAAGTCCTGTGAGACCATCTTTGCATTACCTGACACGAAAGCCAAATTCTTTATATTTGATCATTCAATAAATTAATGAACTATATGTGAATTATATAGTAAAGAAACTTGTTATTTCTTTAGACCAATGCCATATGTGCTCCTAGAATAACTTATAAGAGATCAGAAGGTTAGGGACAGGCCAGCTGGATCTAGGTATAATTTCTAATTTATCCAAGTTAAACAGAAGCCTTAGAGGGCTCAGTGGATAGAAGACCAAACCAGCTGAGTTCACTCACTTACTTACTTCACTTACAGCCTCAGTCACTTACTAGCTATGTGACCTTGGACAAGTCACTTAACCCTATTTGCCTCAACTTCCTCATCTGTAAAATGAACTGGAGAAGGAAATGACAAAGCTCTCCAGCATCTTCGCCAAGAAAATCCCGAATGGGGTCACAAAGAGTCCAACATAACTGGAACAACTCAACAGCAATGAAGACAACAACAATTTAAAAAAAAAAAAACAGAAGCAGAGACATAATCCAAAGGGATTAGACAAAGTAATTCTTCTGAGAGCAAGGGAGAAAAAGAGACTAGGAAGAAATGAGAGATGAGCAAAGAGGCAGGTAGTATTAGTTGGAAAGCATTTTCAAGTCTTTGTTAGGAAGTCAGGCTACAAGCCAGAGTCAGAGTAAAAAGCATCAAAGTTGGAACAAGGAAGCCCATCCTTTCTGTGGTCAAGATACAAAAGTCAAATATGTATTAGATTGGGTCAAAGTGGTCTGATGAATTGTGTGGACAAGATCTTCACTGCCTCCACCTCATGTAAAAGCAGCTTTTTAAAAAACAATGTGACTTTAATGATTGAAGAAGTCAACCACCTTTTTTAACTTCATTCTGTTTTGTAGACATGTAAACACAGATCTTTACTAAAAAATTTTTAAAATGCTGATCATATGGATTTCTATGCAACAATCAATCTCCTATATTAAAATATACATTTTCATAGTCAAACAAAAAATAACAAGTTTTTTCCCATTAAGTTCAAAGCTTTTCTTAACATAAATAATATGCAAAAATGTGGTGCTCTTGCACTACACATCTGGTTACTTGCCTAATATGTGGCAGTCTCCATGATCCAACTTCAAGGACAGAGTGGGGAAAACAAATGAACAATTTTTAACATTGGAGGCAAAACAATTTTTAAATGAAATAGAGCTCAATTAAATGTGAATAAATGTAACAGCTTCAAACAAGAACCATGATTTTACTCCACCAGATTGGTTAGTTAGTGTCATATGTTAGGTCACTAAAATTATATAAACTGCATTCTATTATTTGAGGGTCTTAGCAAGTTATATGAGGACATAAAAGTCCTTTCACTGGAGAAACTGGGACCTCTTTTATCTTTCTTAAGATAAAACTTTTTAAAGATATTAAAAACAGTTTGCCCTCCAAGGCCATCAAGGATAGTATAGAGTGAAGTAGAAGTATTTACTAATCTTTCTCTTGGCTGTTCCCATTAAAGTATCATAATATACCCCTTTTGGGGGTCTTGCTTCCAACTTAATTCAATTCAAAATGAAACCTCCCTAGTTCTTTTGACTGATCTCATGTGGCATGATTTGAAAATGAAAGTCCACAGGTGCTGGGTCCAGCTTACGAATATCCTTAAATAAATTGAACAAATTAGAACTCAGATACTTACTATCTGTGAGACCCAGGGCAAGTCAATGGACCTCTGTCTGTCTCAGTTTCCTAAAATATAAAATGGGGGTAATAACAGCCCCTGCCTCCTAGGGTTGTTGGGATGATTAAATAAGCTATTTGTAAAAACCATTTTACACAATGTCCAGCCTATAGTAGATACTTAATATTCTTTCCCTCCACTATCCCCTCTTTATTTCTAGATTTTACAACTCTCTATGTAGCCTAACATGGCAATCTTTTTTCTCAGCTACTTTATTGGACTATTGACCTCTTCCCAGATTTTGATTGAGCACAATTTAGAAGGCAGGAAAAAAGATTTGGGGGCTATAAATTCCTGGTAAAGATCTTCCCCTCGCATCCTCAAACTGCTAAGGGAATTTCCACTCAAATTTCCAGCAAAGCTGTTTGACATATCAAACACAAAGTCAGCATCCTGACTTGTTCTGTCTGTATGAAGATGATATTGAACCAAGACATTCAGGAACCATTTATCTATAGGAGACATTTCAAGCATCAGGAACCACTTCAAACCCTTTTCATCTTCCCAATTATATGTACCAAGAGCAAGCAGAGTCCTTTAAGTCTTACCAGCTAAGCATGTGGTCAACAGCTTGAACAGAAGGAATCGGAGATCCCCAAATAAAATAGGAACCAACTTTCTAGAAATCTTCATCCTTTTGACAAGAACAAAAAATTACATATCAGCTACAGTTTAATCCCTGAGTTCCTGAAGCATATTGATACAATGGAAAGAATAGTGACTCTAGAGACAAAGAATCCAAATTCAAATCTTTTTTCTTATAATTACTACATTCATAACTACAAATAGGTTGCTTAACATCCCTGAGCCTCAGTTTCTACATATGTAAAATTAGAGGAATTTGATAGCTCTGAAACTAAGAGCCTAGAACACATTCTGATTTAATTTACCTTGCATAGGGTTGGAATTTTATCATATCCCCTCAAAAGCACTTGAGGTTGTCCCTCTCTTCTTACCAAAGAAAAGTAGGAAATTACAAAATGCCATGATCATTGTCTTATTATTCAAGCTATCTAAAGGATGAAGATTTGACATTGTATTAGTAATTAGAGACCATGTTTCTATAGCACTTCAAAGCTTAAAAATCATATTCATCAGAACAACCTTGGAAGGTAAGCAGTACAAGCATCATTATTCTTATTTTAGAGGTACATTAATGGGAAGTGGGAATTAGCCAAAGGGGGTTAAGGGGAGGTTTTTGATTACAGCTGAGAATAGTTACAGTTGATCCCTATTTGAGGTTCTTCAAATTCTTGAAAGCTGAAGCAAACAGGGTTTTGGAAGAGTGTACTTATCTTTTGTAATCCAGACCTGTGATTTCATCAATGTGGAAAACCCCTACTGTGATACCTCTCTCCATTAGCAACTCCTCTGCACCTTATAGTCCTAGAGACTTGCCTGAGGCTGGGAGAGGCATATCATCACCTCTATCTACATCACACTGCCTCTTTATACAATAAGTCTCTTTTCATCTACTTTCTCTTTAGTCACATCCCAGTAAAGAATCAGGGAGTATAGGAACTTATCCTTAGCTGTGATCTTGACTCCCTCTAGTGCTTGGGAGTAAATCAACATTCAGCTCATCAAATCTGTGTTAACATGACTTCAATACACCTGAATGAAAAGTAGAAAAAAATCCAGGCTACCACACAGATGTTTAGGTTTGTTTGGGTTTTCTTGGGGGGAGGGGGTTGGTCTGGGACAATGGTCATCATCTGAATACTTATAAACATCTAGATGCTGGGCATCATGGAAAAGCAGTCTGTTTTGCAGCTACATAATCTGTAAATGGCTGTCCCAAGAGATTTATGGATTCAAAAATACATTTTACTGAGGGTTTGGAAAATATGAATTACAGTTGAAACAAAATGTTTTGATTAATATTGTTTTAGTCACTGTTCATTTTTTTACAAAATTTGATGAATTTATTGGTTTTTTCCTTCAATTTTAGTTGATAGGAGAATTACCTTTGGCTTACTGAATAAATCTATAAAAAAACTTCACTAGAGGATTTTTTTATTTCACCTGGCAAAGGGCCCATTCTTCTTCCCTCTTTCTCATTTCTCAAAGAAAACCTTTGCTCAGTTTCACTTCTGACTATTGCAGTCTGTTGACATAATGTCAAAGCTGAGCTCAACTCTCACCACTGGAGTTGGAATTTCCAGAAATCATTTGCAGATGGGGTATAAAATGTAAACCAGGGATTGTAAAGTTCCTGTGACCCAATGAGTGGGACTTGCAATGAGACCCTGAGCTATATACAAATAGTAAGGCAGTACCCCCAAAGTGATTCCAGCAATGTCCTTCACAGCCCCCCAAATATGTCACCTCTGAGTCACAGCAGTCTTATGTTCCGTTTTTGTTTGCCCCCTAGAAGCTTGTCAAGAACAATCATTGATGTGGATAGAGAGCTAGAAGCCAAGCACAAATCCTCTGTTCTTGCTGGGTGTTCCTAGGAGTTTATGGTGCTGGGGTACATAAGCATATATATGATGTCTATGTTGCAGGAGACTAATTCCATTCAGCATTCCACATACTGGGGAGCTGGTCTAGGCTAGAGAGTTGATTACGATGGTGAGAAATGGATTTTAGGAAAATACAGAAGAATGGAAAAGACCAGACAGCCACCACTGTCAAATGAAAGCAAAAAAAGTGTACTATATGAATTTCTATTGATTTAAAGATATTTTGCATAATTTTAATTTGTGTTTTATATATGTGTGTGTGTTGCCTCTTCAACTCTTTTTCCATCATTCTCATTACACAGTGAGAACTCAGATATTATGGACTAAGATTATATCTCCAGAACACTTCAAATACCAACTAAAAAATGAAAATTTTAATGAACTATTTCCTTTAAACAATATTCCTCATTTCCTTTATACAATGAATTGGCTAAATACCAACCAATTATCCAGAATTGTATGGAAGACATAGCCTGAATGACCAAATGATGAACTTGCATTCTTTATCCCATTATCTCTATTTCCCAGTTCTATCCCACCACTAATTAGCCTCAGTGGACACATTCATGGTTGGAAAAGGGTAGTAATGGTAGAAGAATTTTCAAGGATGAAATCTCAACCTAGCTGTTCACACATCAGTTTCAATTTCTTCTTCTGTCCAAAGCTAAACCAATATTCCCACCACTTCCTGATGGAGTCAACTTCAACCCTGGCCAGAATATTATTCACAGGGTCCATTCCATAAGGATCTGTAGTCCAGATTCCAGTGGAAATTTCCAGACTCTTCAGAGTTAGTATGAAATATGAAGAAATTTGTGTTTTCTTTACCAAAATTCTAAATTAGGATGTCACATTCAAAATGTAATGATCAGGAAACTGGGTCTATCATTATTATAATTCTTTTTTTGCCTAATATTTGTGTACACCCAGGGGGCTGGGGCTAGATGGGAAGGGAGAGTTACTCCAGTTAATAAGAAAATTGAAGAGCAAGCGCATCCAGACAGAGTCTAGCGAAGTTCTTAGAATACAACTTCACCTCAAATTAGATGTTGTAACCTCTTGGGAAGGATTCCTTAACGTTTCAAGAATTTGTGATTTTGCTGATCTAGTTATACCTTCTTACTGACAGCATTCATAGTTTTTCTGAAACTAAGTAGATGATATTTAAGGATTGTTATGGTAAAGAAAATTCTCATCTTAGAACAAACTTGTTATATTCTTTTCTGAATTTAAATGAGTTGGTGCTCAGATAGCAATCATATAGTGTGGTTTGTCACCAAGTCCATAATTAAAGCCTTTCCAGCTAGGTAGAACCAGATAAGACTTTGTGTTGAATCAAGTCAAGTCAAAAATTGTGCTAAGAGCACTGAGGATACAAAAGAAAGGTAAAAATTATACCCTGTTCTGTCCCAGTCTAATTTCTGCTTATACATTTCTTTATATTGCTTCCTAAGCCAAAGTACAATGGAGTGACCCATTCTGTATCTATTGCTCTTTAGATCACATAAAATTTTAATTCTTTGGAAGTTGTGGTCTTCCATAAGATAGTTGTGTAACATCACCAGAAAATGGTACTATTTTATGACAAGAAACAAAATAAGATCATCAAAAGAATTACAGTTTCCCAAATAATTGCAGTTTCCCAGTATCTTTTTTCTGTTAAATTTGGGATCCAAATGTCTATTCACAATAACTGTTCATGGTCATAACTATACATGCTGATGAATTAACTCAATGGCTTGCTAACTCAAATGTAGGACATAATTTGAGCAATTAGCTTCCTTCAACATCTTGTTTTTCCTGCATGAATTTCTAGTCCTATCTCTTTTAAATGGTTGTATATCTCATTGAGAAAGTCCTGTGGTTCTCTGGGGTTTGATGCAACCAGCCAAATGACATCTACAAGCAGGAGTGTTTGAAGAACCTCACTATCTATAGGGAATCCCTTTTCCACTTGGTCTCTCTGCCAGAGGTTTTCCAAAATAATGGTGAACTCCTTTGATGATCAAACACCTCTTTGTTTTATAACTCCCTTGTGACTTTGTTAATCACAGGATGGTTAAACAAAATCACCACTATAGCTCCAAGAATATTATATAATCTTATCCAAGGAACACATAGTTCATATTTTGAGCTACTGAGATTGAATTCTTTGGATTGAGAAAAATTTAAGGTCCAAGACCCACATAACTTTTGTCAAGTTTCCTTTTTAGAGTTCACTCCTTCAGAAAGAAACTATATGGGGTGGCTAGGTGGCGTAGTGGATAAAGCACTGTCCTTGGAGTCAGGAGTACCTGGGTTCAAATCCGGTCTCAGACACTTAATAATTACCTAGCTGTGTGGCCTTGGGCAAGCCACTTAACCCCATTTGCCTTATGGAAAAAAAAACCTCAAAAAAAAGAAACTATATAAGGAAGTGAAACAGGAATTATAGAGATTTTTTTAATGGAGGATTGCCTGATGGGATGCCCTTCCTCAGAACAGGAAGTGGTGAGGTGATAAAGTTAAAATGAATTTACAGCTGCTCATAGTGATTAGCTGCTATCCCTAGATTATTAGAGTATATATCAGAACATTTTTCTGATGCTAGTATTCAACAGAGCAGACCAAATTTGAAACTGACTCTTGATGTTCAAGAGAGAATACGCTGGAACAATTAGTAAACAGAGATGTGTGAAAATAGCAGGACCCTGAGTCATTAAAATAGTCAATAGTTTATAAATCAATGCAGATATATCACTAAGAATTTATTAAATGTCCACTATAGCCAGACCCTGTGATAAGTGTGAGAATGCAAAGGAAAGTAAAAAATAATCCCTGAACTAAAGGAGCTCACTGTGTAATGGGAGAGACAATATGCAAACAACCCTATACAAATAAGGTATATACAAGATAAATTGGAGATCATGTCAGAAGGCAGGCACTGGCATTAAGGAGGATTGGGAAAAGCTTCTTGCAGAAGGTGAGTCAGTGAGAGAAGCCTGTGAGGTAGTGTTCATGTGTAAGAGATAATGACTTTTGTGGTTTGGAAGCCCTTAAGTATAGAGTGAAGATCAGGGCAATTTCCCAGAGCCTAGTACTACCTGCCTATATAATAAGGAGAGTGATTAGGTAGGAGTGTCAATCCCTATGGATCTATCTAATATAAATATCTGATCAGCAGCCTTCTGAGTCCCAGGAGTTTATACAGAGAAAAGAACTGACAGAAAGAGCAGCAAGGATGGATAACAAGAATTGGAGTTTGGTGAATGATGGCACTTGAGAGCATGTGAAAGTGGGTCTGCATCAGGTTTGAAGTTTTATGCTCCAAGGAAGCAGGGAATAATCTGTCTTAATCACTCTGTCTGGTACCTGGCACAAGGCCACTCACAGATGGCTAGTTTACATATGCTTTTAAGTGAGAAAGATGAGGATGCAGATGGTGGCTTGCCAAAAAGTAGTTGAACCTTCATGTAAGAAATCCTCAGCGATATGAAACGAAGCATAGGGATTGAGGCCAGACATGTTGAGTCCATCCTTTGAAGCTCATCTGAAATGCATCTTATCAAATTGATACCCATGATTAATAAAGGTTTTCCCACTTTGGCTCCCACAAGGCACTCTTTATACACTCATTATGGAGGAATTCCTCCTATACAAACACTTCATAGCAGTCTCATCCTGAGAAAGTCACTTTACCTCTGTCTATCTTAGTTTCTTCATCTGTAAAATGAAGATAACAGTACTTACCTCCCAGGTTTATTGTGAGGATTTTTTGTAAAATAACTTATTTTAGTGCCTGTCACGTAATAGGCACTATATAAATACTTATTCCTTCCCTGCCCCCTACCTTGTACTAAACTGGCAAAATTTCAAACATGTATCCAGTAATGGATTGTATAGCTGTTATCTGAGTAAGGACCGGAGAAATTTATAGAGGCTCATAAGCAGTTTTTCCACAAGGTCATGAATTTTTTGGCCACAGCAATTCTTGAGGACAATCCCTTGCAGAGAAAGAATTTTCTGAATGCAACTATGATGCCCTTTTCTTTGAGTCCTTTCTTTCCCCTTCTCATCCCTGAACTCCTCTCGAATCACCCCAATCTGTATCCTTCTCTTCTGGACAAGAGAACAAGAATGCATCAGTTAGAAACTGGCTTTGATTCTGAAAGTCACTCTACAGCATTAAACTATTGCACTACCCTGTTCTCTAACGTATTTTCTCCTTGCTGGATGACTTCAGGAACAAGTGTACCTGAGCTCCTGCTCAGGAAGCACATATCTCCCCAGCAGTCATCTTTCACCATGCCTGTATCCTCCAGGACCCCACTTCCTACCTCTTGATCTGTGAACTGTAATCAAATCAACACTGCTACTGATTCCAGAAATAGTGTATCAGTTGAGTCCTCTATGGCTCCACTCACCTGCTCTTTACTGTGCACATTTATTAGAATTACAACAACATTGAAAAAACAAAAACTTTGAAAGGTGAAAAAACTATGATCAATTCAATGTTCATTAAACATTCCAAAGGACCCATGATAAAACAAGCTATTTCTTAATCCTGACAGAATTAGAGTACAGAATGAAACACATACATTTTTTTAATCTAGACATTAAAGAAATTTGTTTTACTTAATTATAGCATATATATTAATTATATATATTTGTTATGAGATTTATATTGAGTTCCTATTTTCAAAGCCAGTGAGAGAAGTGGGAGGGAAAGAAATGAATTTTTATGGATTTTTTTAAAACAGAATTAGGGGGAAGAGGGTTGTAAACATAAAATAGTGCATGAACTTTCATATAGAACTACAATATTATTACTTTTATTTAATCATTTTACTTTGCTACAAGAGACCTCTCAAAAAAGTGGAGGTGATCTATAAATGTAGTATAATGATCATGATATAAAAAGCAAGATGCATCAATAATTTTTCATGCAAATTCTTTGAAGTCAGAGAAGTCTTGCCTTTATATTTTTATCTGAAGGTCTTAAGACAGCACCTTGCATGAAGTAAACCCAAAGAAAAATGAATTCATTTATGGGGTTGGGAAAAAGAGGGAACAATCATTTTTTAATTACCTACAATGTTCCAGGGACAATGCTAAATGCTTTCTAGTTATTATCTCATTTTATCCTCATAATAACCCTGAGATATAGGTACTATTATTATTATTCCAATTTTACAATTAAGGATGCTAAGGCAGGCAAAGGTTAAGCCTAGGGTTATGCAGTAATTAAGTTTCTGAGATTGAATTTGAACTCAGATCTTCCTAACTCCAGTTCAAGCAATCTGTACAATACATCATTAATTTATCTATTATTGTGTTAGGGATTTCAATATGCATTTTGGCTAGAATGCACACACACTGCCAAAATCCTAGATTCCTGAAGTATTAAAGATTTTTTTATAACATGTAAAACTCCCTCCTGTACTGTAAGTTTTATGAGACCAGGGGTCATGTCTCATCTCAACTTGTATCTCCTCTAATGATCCAATGCAGTATGAAGAAGTCTCAAGAAGCCCTTCCTGTTAGAGGTGCCATGTTATATTGGATATGAAGGTAGAAATTAAAATGGGAGTATCCCTTCTGTCACTTACTGCTTGTGTGACCTTAGTCAGGTCTCTTCATCTCTCAGTGACTCAGTTTCATCATCTGTAAAATGACTGGGATGGGAGACTTGATGGCCTCTAATATCCTTTCCATTTATAAATTGATGATTCTTTGATGCTGTTTTTCCTGAGTTGAAATTGAACTTGTTGGGAGCAAGACCAAAGGCTAAAGCAATATGCTTCTCACACCAAAGAATAGCAAGATTAAAAAGAACCCCAGATGTGTAGTCATGGAGAAAAGAGAAACTTAGCTATAAAACCTGAAAGGGGGAGGTGGATGGTCTCAAAAACCATTCATTTCCTCCAAATGTAAAACTTGCCTGTTTGGTTCCACATGCCATAGAAACGTCATGATGCAAAGTAATAGCATTTGGCATTTATAGAGCACTTTTTTTATCTTCATAGCTCTTTATAAATTTTTAGTAATTAATCCTGACAGCTCCCCTGTGAAGGAAAATGGAAAAGAGCCAGCATGGATGTGTATGTGTGTGGTATATATAGTAATATAGAGACATGCCTGAAGGGTGTGCCTACCATTCTAGCAAAGTCTGAAGAGTATATTACCATTGATCCTCCCTTCCTCTCTGAGGAAGTAAATGGTATAGATATCACATTGCTGGGTATGTTAAGAACATCCAGCATAACTCCTAAGCATGCCATAAAGACATGTAAAAGAATATATGTGTGCTTAGATGCATGAACATATGGAAGTATTACAAGGGTTGGACCTTTCATCATCGTCATATCATCATCATCATATCTAGCATTTATATAATGCTTTATTTACAAAAACACATTATATCAATTATCTCAATTTATTCTTTCAATAACACACATAGAGATGCATTTTACAGTAAAGGAAATTGAGACAGACAGAGGCTAAGGGACTTGCCTAAAGTCACATTGCCAGTTAAATGCCTGAAGCAAGATTTAAACTCAATTCTTCCTTACTTCAACATGCCATCTAGTTGCCTCAATTAGACTTGTCTCCTACCTTGGAATAAAGGCTCCAATCTATGGAGGGGGGCGGCAAGGAGGGAGGGAAGGAGGGAAGGAGGTACCGGGAGAACCATTAAAATATCCCCAAAAAGGATCCATATTTAATGGTGAGCAAGTTTCCTAGGTTTTAATCATTAGCAATTTGCTATTTGTATAGTACTTTCAAGTTGATAAAATACTTCCTTGAAGTCAATCCATCAGGAAACATTTGTTAAGATAAATATATTAGGTCCAAAAATATTAAGTGACTTGCCCAGGACCACACAAATAGTATCTGACAAAGCCAGGACTTCCTCATGGGTCCTTTGATTCCAAATTTATATTTTTCCATCACCCTATATTTCCTCCAAAGAAAAGGACAGTCCTTGGAAAAGTATAAGGTCCATAAGCTCACAGCAGTAAATATCAAGCACTCATAATTATTCTTGCCGATCATATGAGTGAATTAAAGTCAAACAAAGGTAAATCTCATAAAATAAAACTACAGTTAGGAATTTAATTTAAGATGATAATCTAAAGAAGTGTTAAGAAATTAAATAGTCCATTTTAATTACTTATTCCAGAAAACCTGTTTCTCCCATTTCATCCATTTTCCAAATGTGGCTCATTGTTAATAATTTAATCTTAATTTAGGACTATAGACTTTAGGGAGAAATCCACATAATAACAAACCAATCTCAATGGTTCTAAATTCTTCACATAAGACAAAGTTAAATAGCCCCTGTTCTTTCAAGATGGAAGCTAATGACTCTCTGAAGCTTTATTTCATCTTCAAAATTTTAACTACAATAATTTATTTAAATAAGCCAACTCATTGAAATTCTCTTCAAAATCACTGGTGGCTCATCACTAGATAAAGTGCTCTTTAAGAGACTAAACCTCAAAGTAGACCCTGAGTTGTTGCTGCTCCTCTCCTTTCATCCACTACAGCTGACTCCCTTCCCATCTTTAAGTCAGGGGATTGAAAGATAGAAGGGATCTTGAAGGTCACATAATCCATTCCCCTCTTTTCTGTAGATGAGGACACTGAGACTTAGATAAAAAAAGTGAGTTTCCCAAAGTCACTTAAGTTTAAAACAACAAAATGAAGATTCAAGCTCAGTTCTTCTTCTGTCACCAAAGGCAATTGTAACAAAACAAAACTCTTCATCCTACCCTCCCTATTCAACCTCTCTCTCACAAGAGTATACTGGTAAATGTATACCAATAAGAAAAGAAAGAAAAGGAGAGGAGAAGAGAAGATAGGGAGGAGAGGGACCAGATACAAGGGGAGGGAAGAGGAGAGGAGAGGAGGAGAAAGGAGAAAAGAGAAATCCACATACCTGATGTACATTTAAATTTAATCTATATTATTGGCCTTTCCCCATCACTTTCTTAAGTCTAGGCAAACCATAAATTGAGAAATTCAGTCCTGATTTGTAGCATCTGCCAATATCTGAGTTATAAATGCTAACACTGAAAATTTAACAATAACTTGTTCCAAGTTGGTTTGAGCATACACAACATACCATCTGACTCACTGATCCCTATACTGAACATCCCACTATTTTCTCTTAGGACAAAGACAGAAAAGAAAGTCCTGTGCATGCCAAAAATCTTTGTAGCAATATTTTTGCATTTGTGGACAAAGAGAAAGAGAAAGGCAGGGAAGGAGGGAGAGAAGGAGGAAGGAAGGAAAGAACAAAGGAACAAAAGGTTATGAGAAATATCAAATATAGCCAAGAGGCCAAGAAGAGGGAGAATTGTTTTTAAAATAGTCGAAGAGTTTGGCATCTCAGAGCCAAGATGGTGACAGGTGAAGAGCGTCTCCTAGGTGTTCTTTCCATAATATTTCAAAAACCATAAAATTGTGACTCTAACTAAATTTTCGAGAGACAGAACCCACAGAGGGATCCAGTGAGGCAATTCTCCAGACCAAGGTAACCTGGAAAATAATGGAAAGGCTCCACTCCATGGGGTTAGAGGGGTGGCCACCCGAGTGAAGGAACTTCAGCACCCCAGAGGCAGCCCCAGGGCACCTGGGAGCTGTAGCTCATGGCAGTAGGGGTAGTTTCCTGACCTATACCCTGGAGAGCACTGGGCAGAACTTGGAAGATCAGAGGGATCACCTCTGCCAGAGCTAGCATGTGAAGCCCAGCCCTCAGGGCACTATGCCAGCAGGGGTGGCTCCAGCAGCCCAAATCCATGAAAAGGAAGCAGGTGGAGCCAGGAAGCAAGAGCCCCCAGGCAACTGAGCCTTGAGTGCTCAGCCTACCAAATTAAAGAGACTTCGGAGGTCTGTCCTTTATACCTGGGACTCTGGGGCTCTGACCACATTCAGATCCTGATCACAGTCTAGGCTCTCCATAAACAGGACCCCCGCCCCCCGCCACCTCAAGCCTGTGGCAGAGGGGTGTGCTTGTAGTCATTCACAGACCAGGAAGGAAGACAGAGCTTCACACACTGAGATCCTTATGGGAGGCAGTGTCCCAATAATACTCAAGAGCTCAGGAAGCACCCCAAAACCAGACACAGGCTGGGGAAATGAGTAAACAGAGAAAAAAGAGGAACACCATTGAGAATACATTGTTTATGATCCCCAAAAGGATCAAAATATTCAATATGAAGATGAGGAAGTACAAGCTTCTACATCTAAAGACTCCAAGAAAAATGGAAATTGGGCTCAGGCTATGACAGAACTCAAAAAAGATTTTGATAATCAAATAAGGGAGATAGAAGAAAAATTGGAAGAAGAAATGAGAGAGATATAGGAAAAACATGAAAAAGAAGTCAGCAGTTTAGTCAAGGAGATCCAAAAAATGCTGAAGAAAATAACATGTGAAAAAAACAGAATAAGTCAAACGGATAAAACAGTTCAAAAAAGTTATTGAGGAGAAGAATGCTTTTAAAAGCAGAATTGGAGGGGCGGCTAGGTGGTGCAGTGGATAGAGCACTGGCCCTGGAGTCTGGAGTACCTGAATTTAAATCCAGCCTCAGATACTTAATAATTACCTAGCTGTGTGGCCTTGGGTAAGCCACTTAACCCCATTTGCCTTGCAAAAACCTTAAAAAAAAAAAAAAAAGCAGAATTGGCCCTATGGAAAAAGAGATAAGAAAGCTCTCTGGGGAAAACAAATCCTTCAGATGTAGAATGGAGCTAAAGGAAGCTGTTGACTTAACAAGAAGTCAAGACTCAATACTTCAACACCAAAAGAATGAAAAATTAGAAGAAAATGTGAAACATCTCATTGAAAAAACAACTGATCTGGAAAAAACATTCAGGAAAGATAATTTAAAAATTATTGGAATACCTGAAAGTCATGATCAGGAAAAGAGCCTTGACATCATTTTTAAAGAATTCCTACAGGAAAATTGTCCAGATATCCTAGAGGGATAAATAGAGGGCAAAATAGAAATTGAGAGAATCCACCAATCTCCCCCCAGAAAGAGATCCAAAACAAAACAAAACAAAAAAAAAAAACCCAGGAATATTATAGCCAAGTTCCAGAACTCCCAAATCAAAGAGAAAATATTACAAGCAACCAGAAGGACACAGTTCAAATATCATGGAGCTGCAGTCAGGATCACACAAGACTTAGCAGCAACTACATTAAGAGTTTGTAGGGACTTAGCACAACACCCCCTTACTCAAATCCCATTCACATGAATGTCATGGCGTCACCTCTCTGATGTCATGATTTTCTTTGAAAATGAAGGACAAACATTATCTCACCACTTAGGCTATTTGTGGTGCTGGTATGCCCTTCTTCTTAGTCCCCATAATGGTAAAAATTACAATCTTTGACATGGAGTGACCAGATCCCAAAACATGTCCATTCAAATGACACATATGTCAGTCATATCTTTTAAAATTTTTAATAAATTTTTATTGATAACTTTTGTTTTTATATCACCAGAATTTCTTCATCTCCTTTCCATCCCAGAGAGCCATCCCTTATAAAAAAGAATAATTTGAAAGAAAAAAGCAAAAAATCAACAAAACTGATCAATATATTGAAAAAATGAAAACATATGCAAGATTTCACAACTATAGACTTCCCATATCTGTAAAGGAGTGGGGTGGGATAGTCCTCTTATCTCTGGTTTTTGAGGCCATGCTTGCTCTGTGTAAATTTGCAATATCCATTTCTCTTTGTTTTGTGCTTATTCTTTCAATTTATGTTATTATAGTCATCATATATATTGTTTTTTTAAATAAGTCATGTCTTTCTATTAGGCAGCTACCATATTTGTCTTATGTTATGAATGTAACAAAAATCAGCAACATGAAATTTTCATACGTAAAGAACAAAAAAGATTAGCTATGAAACCATGAATCTCTTTTATGTACATATATGTTAAATTTTTAATGATGGGAAAAAAAGAGTTTGTAGGGCTTGGAATATAATATTCTGGAGGGCAAAAGAGCTCAGAGTGAAACCGAGAATTAACTACCCAGCAAAACTGAATGTCCTCTTCCAGGGGAAAAGATAGACTTTCAATGAACTAAGGGAAATTCAATTGTTCCTGTTGAAACAACCAGAGTTGAACAGAAAGTTTGATCTTCAAATACAGGACTCAGGTTAAGCATAGAGAGTGAAAGAGAAGGGTAAAATATGAGGGATTTAATGATGATGATTTGCATGTATTCCTGCATAGAAAAATGATACTGATAATACTCATATGAAACTTCTCATTTAATAGACCAGGTAGAAGGAGCTTTTATAGATGAAGCAGAGGAGAGAGTTAATTTGAAGATATAATATATCATAAAAATGGAGTTAATGGCTAAAAGGGAAATGTAATGGGAGTAAGAGAAAGGAGAGGTAGAATAGGCTAAGATATTTCATATAATAAGTTTTTTTATTACAATAAGCTATGGCAATGATATGGAAGGGGGGAAGGTGATGGGGAATGAGGGCAGCTTTGCTTTCATCAGAGGTGACTCAGAGAGGAAACAGCATATACACTCAATGGGCTATAGACATCTAAAGTAAAAAGGAGAGAAGGGGGACAGGGGGAAGGGGGAGGATGTGAGTGGTGGAGGAGAAGGTGGACCATGGGGGAGAGTGGTCAGATATAACATATTTTCTTTTTTTACTTCTTGCAAGGGACTGGGATTGGATGGCCTGTCCAGGACCACAGGGTCAGGTGGTTGCTGGGCCTTAGGGGGTGGTATATGGGCTCTGGGCCTCTTGGCCCCAGGGCTAGTGATCAGTCTGTTGTACCACTGAGCTACCCTATAGCACATTTAAGAAGAGGGACAGAATGAAAGGAGACAGAAAATATAGTATATGGTAGTGGGGAGGTATGAATGGAGGGAGTTATGATCAGCAATGGCAATGGTGGGAAAATATGGAAGTAGCTTTTGTGATAGACTTATCATAAAAAACATGTGATCCACCCACAACAGAGCTAGTGGTGTTGGAACACAGACTGAAGCATATTTTTTTATTTTTATTTTTTTTCTCTTTATTGCTCATGAGGGTCTATATTTGGGGGGGTTATTATGTTTACCCTTAAGCAAGAATATTTTAGCAATATATAAAAAAATTCATTTGTACAAAAATAAAAAGTAAAGGAAGAAAAAAATGTCCACTATCTAGCAATTGAATTTAGCCTGTAACTGCACTATTTACCATACAAAGTTCTGTTTTCTCCATCATCATGTGATCCTCAAAACAATCTTAGGATATAGGTAGAACAGTTTTATTCTGTCTGTGAGAAAACTGACTCACAGATAGTTTTTTAAAAACTCATAAAAGTTAGTAACAAAGCCCAAGACTGACACCAAATCCACTTCTCTTTCTAGTACATCATATGACCTCCCTCCAAAAACATAACAGCAATAATAGCAATGGCTTATTTTTAAACAGAACTTTTAAGGTTTCCAAAATACTTTGCATGTATTTTCATGTATTCTCATAACAGTCCTGAAAGACAAGATTTACAAATATTAGCATCCTCATTTTAGAGAAGATGAGCCAAAGAATCAGAGTTTAAATGACTTTCCCAGTGTCATTAGCTAGTAAATGATAGTCAGAATTCAAAACAAGATCTTCAGAGCTAAATCTAATGTTATTTCTATTCTTTAAATTTTTCTCTTTAAGCAGGAGAAGCACTGAATCTAAGCACATAAAGAAAATATCCACAAATAGGAAAGTCAAAAATGAAAATGTATATACAGCATTTGACAAACCTTAAGGCATTCTGTAAGTATCAGGGATTGTATTGTGTTATATTATACAGTTTTATTGTGTTGTACTGCATCAAGTCAAATACACTGTATTTATTTTGGGAGAATGGTTAGCATTCTTTATTATAAGTCCTCCAGAATTGTCTTGAGTCACTTGGGTATTACTAAGAAAAGTTATGTCAATCACAATTGACCATCCTATCACATTACTATTACTTTGTACACAGTATATTGAATTTTTCATCAGTTCATGTAAGTCTTTCCAGGCTTTTTTGAGAGCATCTTGCACTTCATTTCTTATAACAGAATAGTATTTCGTCATAATCACATAACTCAATTCATTCAGCCATTCAACAAATGATGGACACCCCTTCAAACTCTTTGCCACCAGATAAGAACTGCTATAAATAACTTAAACATCTAGGTCTTTTTTCCTTTTTGTTTTTCATCTCTTTTGGAATATAGACCTAGTAATGTGGCATTTCCAGGTCAAAAGGTATGCATAATTTTGAGGCTTTTGGGCAAAATTCCAAATTGCTTTATCAAATGGTTGAATCAGTTCACAACTCCACTGATAGTATATTAATGTTAAATTTTTCTTATATCCCTTCCAACATTTGTCATTTTCCTTTTCTACCCCATCAGCCAACCCAATAAGTATAAGGTAGTATCTCACAATTGTTTTGATTGCATTTTTCCAATCTATAGTGAATGAGAACATTTTTTTAAATATAGCTGTAAATCACATTGATAACCTCATCTGAAAACTATTTACATCTTTTGATGATTTATCAACTGGGGAATGGCTCTTATTTTTATAAATTTGGCACAGCTAGGTGGCACAGTGGACAGAGCACTGGCCCTGGAATGAAGAGAGCCTGAATTCAAATCTGGCCTCAGATACTTGATCCTGAACCTCATTGGGCAAGTCACTTAGCCCCATTGTCTCATAAAAACAAAAAAAATATGACTCAGTTCTCTATGGTTGAGAAATGAACCTCTATTAGAACCTTTATGAGAAATGAAACTTTCTTCAAAAAATTTTTTCACATTTTCACATTTACAATTTCTAACTGCATTTCCCTCCACCCCCCATTTATTCTATTTTCTCAGTCCTTTCACTCTGTCCCTCCTCAAAAGTGTTTTGCTTCTGACTAGCCCTTCCCTCAAACTGCCCTTTCCTCCATCAGCACTCCATTTTCTTTTACACCTTCCACTATTACTTTCCTGTAGGGTAAGACATATACCCCACTGAATGTGTATGTTATGCCCTCTTTAAGCCAGTACTGATAAGCATAAGATTTACTCACTCCCCTTCACCTTCCCCATCTTCTACTCCCCTGTAAAAGCTTTTTCTTGCCTCTTTTATGTGACATAATTTACTCCATTCTATTTCCCCTTTTCCTCTTTTGCCCAGTACATTCCCCTTTTACTTCTTAAGTTTTTTAAGATATTATCCTTTCATATTCAACTCACACCTGTGCCCTCTATCTATATATACTGCTTCTAACTAAAAGTTCATAAAAGTTTTAAGTATCATCTCTTCATGTAGGAATATAAACAGGTCAACATTATTATCCTTTATGATGTCCCTTCCCTGTTTTCCTTTATATGTTTCACTTGAATCTCATATTTGAAGATCAAATTTTTGGTTCAGCTCTGGTGTTTTCATCAGGAAAGTTTAAAATGCCCCATTTTGTTGAATATCCATATTTTCTCTTGAAAGATAATGTTCAGTTTTGCTGGGAAGTTGATTCTTGGTTGTAACTCTTTTGCCTTCTGAAATATCATATTCCAATCCCTAACCCTTTAATGTAGAAGCTGCTTAATCTTCTGTTATTCTGACCTGAATTGTTTCTTCATGGCTGTTTGCAAAATTTTCTCAACCTGGGAGCTCTGAAGTTTGGCTATAATATTCTTTGTTTTTTAGGGTTGTTTTTTTTTTGCAAGGCAATGGGGTTAAGTGGCTTGCCCAAGGCCACACAGCTAGGTAATTATTAAGTGTCTGAGACTGGATCTGAACCCAGGTACTCCTAACTCCAAGACCAGTGCTTTATCCACTGCACCACCTAGCTGCCCCTAGGCTATAATATTCTTAAGAGTTTTCATTCTGGGATCTATTTCAGGAAGCAAATGGATTCTTTCCATTTCTATTTTACCCATTTCTATTTGACTTTTATTTACTCAATTCTAATTTTAAGGAATTATTTTCTTCAGTGGACTTTTATACCACCTTTTCCACTTGATCAATTATACTTTTTAAGGAGTTGGTTGTTTTTTTCAGGGAATTTTTGTGCTTCTTTTTACATTTGACTAATTCTGCTTTTTTTAAGGCATTCTTTTCATTAGCTTTTTTTACTTCTTTTATCATTTGGCCTAGTCTAGTTTTTCAGGTGTTATTTTCTTCAGTATTTTTCTGTCTCCTTTAACAAATTAATGACTAATGATTAATTTTTCAAGATTTCCTTGCATCAATTTAAAACTATGCTAAAGGGCAATAAAAATGTAGATATCCTTTGATCCAACAATACCACTGTTACATCTGTCTCTCAAATAAAATCCACATATACAAAAATATCTATAGCATGGAGGCAAAGAATTGGAAACTGAGGGGATGCCCATCAATTGGGGAATGGTTGAACATATTGTGATATATGAATGTGATGGCGTGCTGTTGCTCTATAAGAGGGATGGGACTTCAGAAAAGCCTTGGAAGACTTGCATGAACTGATGCTGGGTCAAGTGAGAAGAACCAGAAGAACACTATACCCAGTAATAACAACATTGTGTGATGATCAACTATGATAGACTTGCTCATCTCAGCAGTAATCAATGACAGTTCTAAAGGACTTGTAATGGAAAATACCATCCACATTCAGAGAAGGAACTGTGGAGTCTGAATGCATGCCAAAGCATGCTATTTTTATTTTTTAATTTGTTTTATGTATTATGATTGCTTTTCCCTCTCATAGATTTTTCCCCTTTTTAATTTGATTCTTCTTTCACAACATGATTTATATGGCTATATGTTTAACATAGTTATACATGTATAACCTATAATATACTGCTTTCTGTCATGGAGGGGAGAGGGAGAGAGAAAAATGTGAAACTTAAAAACCTTACCAAAAATGACAATAAAACTATATTTGAATGTAATAAGAAAAGTAAACAAAGAAAACATTTTTTTTAAAAAAATGAAGATTTTCTTGCATCATTCTCATTTCTCTTTCCAATATTTCTCTACCTCTCTTGATTTTCAAATTCTGTTTTGAGCTCTTCTATGGCCTAAGTCCAACTCATATTTGTCTCAGAGGCTTTGGGGGTAGGAGCTTTGACTTTGTTATCTTCTTCTGAGTGTATGTTTTGATCTTTCTTGTCTCCATAGTAACTTTCTATGGTCAGAGTTTTCTTTTTTTCTATTTGCTCATTTTCCCAATCTATGACTTGATTTTAACTATTTGTTAAAGTAGGGCTGTGCTTCCAGGGTGGAGTGGCATTGTCCCAAGTATCTGCACAGCTGTTTTCAGAGATAATTCTAGGGACTTGCAAGTTTTTAATTATTCCAAGGTGATATGATCTAGGGAGACACATTTTCCTATCCTGTGCTCTGGTCACTCCAAACACTTTTTTCTGCCCTGGAACTGTGAGGAAAGTCTCTGCTTCCCAGTGGCACAAAACTCTGTTGTGCTATTGTTCCTCTTCATCCTGGGACTACAACTCAAGACTGGGACCCAGATCTGAGTATTGGCAAAGCAGCAGATATCTACCCCAGTGCTAGCAATGAGACCCCTGGTAATCTCCTTCTAAGCACATTCTGTCTGAGGGCTAAGAACTCTGAAAGCAGTTGCCTTTGCTAATTCGGTGGCTCCCAAGACCTGCTCCTGGTTTGCTGGGTCTGGGGCTGCATTGCCACTACCTAAGTAGAACTATGCTCCACAGACCTTTCCTGCTGACCTTCTATATTGTCTTTGTCATCCATGGGCTGAGAGATCTGCTGCAACCTTGCTGCCTCTACCTGAATTGCTGGGTGCAGATGAGTATTGGCACCATCTACCTACCCTGTGCTTCTCTCTCACCATTGTGCAACAGACCTTTTCTGTTGACCTTCTAAGTTGTTAGGCTGGAAAATTGTTTCACTCTGTCTTTTTGTGAGTTTTGACTTTCTAGAAATTGTTTAGAGTCATTATTGAAAGGTATTTGGAGTGATTTGGGGAAGAATTGCTCTGCCATCTTAGCTCTGCCTCAGAAAGACCCATTCATTGTATTTTATTGTATGGTAGCAAATTTTATACAGAAATCAATGAGCTGAAAAGACTATTGTGTAAAGAAGATAGAGATAGAATTGATTTAAACTAAACTAAGGCTTTCATCTTGTATCACTGACTTTCTCTTTGTTTCTTTATTTCTTCCTTTCTTAATGTGGGTCTCCACTATCTTGTCCAGTTTGAGAATGTAGCAGTCACTCATAGACCAAACCTCCATGCTGACTTGGCATTGCTGGAAATATTTTAATGTTACCACCCCTCCCAAAAAATTGCATTTTGAGTCCCTAAATGCCTTAACCAAAGCTTATATTTTAAGCTTACATTTGTGTACAACTATACCATAAAAACTTTGCAGAAAATCATCTCATTTGTACCTCTCAACAACTCTATGAGCTAGGTATTACAAATGTTTACAATCCCCAATTCATAAATAAGGACACTAAAATTCAGAAAAATCAGCAATTTGCCCAAGGTTGAAGAACTAGTTGGTAGAAGAGCCAGTTCTCCCAAGTAAGTCATTTGACTCCAGATTCAAAGTTTTTTCCACTCTAGTATTCAGCCATTTGGCAAGAAGGTTTGAATTTTAAGTTTGGTATTACAGAACTTTGTCAATTTGAAGCAAGGTACTGAGGAAGACAGTTGAGAAAAGGGAGCCTTCCACATGACTTCTCAAATTATCACATAGTTGGCTGTCTATTATGCCTAAATTTAAGCCTAATCCTAGCCAATATTAATTATTTCCTATTTAACCTTTTATAGCTTATTTTTATATATTTCTTTGCATGTTGTTTCCCCAATTAGATAGTGAGCTCCTGTACAATAGAGAAAGTCTTTTTTTGGGGGGGGTGGAGGGGTTAAATGAATTTTCTTTTAGACAACTATATGACATATTTTTAAAAACAATGTCTCCACTCCAAATAAATCAAGGTTAAAAAGTAAATGAATAAGCATTAAAATGACATCAGTCCAAGTTTGTCTGAGTTCTGGAGTTGTGTAGATGGAAAAATAAGTCAGCTATAATGACAGATGATTCAAAGTAATCAACTGAATTTAACATTTTTCCATTTCTAAATCATCCTTCAAGAAAGTCATATTTGAAGTCACACCATCCTTGAGGAAATCCAAGAAAGCCACCATGTTTTCACCTATGAAGAACTAATAGTTTTACAAATTAGTAATGATATGTTTGATGTGTTTTGCAGTTCCCATAATAAAAGGTTTTATTCTATTTGACTTGTGTTCCTCAAGTCTGTCTTTGACATCATGTAGTCTTTGATATTCTTGTAGAATTCTTTTGTGAAACTAGCTTCTTGCAAATAATGGTTTCTTACCATGTCAACTGCAGTGATTACAATTCCTTGATCTCAGGACCTTCAGGTGGAGACATTTCTACTGATGAATGAATCATCAGTGGTACCCTCTAACCATCTTCCACCAACTCCAGTAACAATAAGTTCCTGATCTCTGAGATTTCATAAATGTCAAAATATATCTCATAATAATTGATAAGGTTCCCTCAGATGGTCATGGTGGCAGAAAGAGAGAGAGAGAGGATCAATGAAACTGGATGGCACTTGGGATAGGAGAAAGAAGCAGATGGGAAAATCAGGGCCTGTCTTTTGACTTTTTTGTTATCTCCATATATTTTGTATGCCTGGCACATATTAAGTATTTAATAAATGCCTATAGATTGATTCCACCAGAATCGCTGATAGTTTGTAATTCCAGACTAGAAAGATATTCTCATCTGATCATCCTCAAATCCACCATCCTTTATTTGGTTTTGTTTTGCTGGTGTAGCTATTGTTGTTGTGTCATTTCAGTCATGTCCAGCTGTTCATGACACCATTTGAGGTTTCCTTGGCAGGGGTACTGGAGTGCTTTGGCATTTCCTTCTCCAGCTCATTTTACCAATAAGCAAACTGAGGCAAACAGAATTAAGTGTCTTGCCCAGGATCACACAACTAGTGTCTCAGGCCAGATTTAAACTCACAAAAATGAATCCAGGCCTAGTCCTTGCCAATCCACTGCCTTACTTAGCTGCCCTTCTCTTCAGTTTACAACCACTAAAATAATTTTTTCACTTAGAGGATCATGGAAAAGAATTACAAGTAAATCTTTTTCTTTCCCCTATAGATCACTCTTTTTCCTCCCCTTCTAAAAAAAGGTGGTTTTTCTTCTGCCCAACCCCCCCCCACGTGCAAACACATTCATAAATGTAAACACATTCATAAAAATAAACAACTAATAAAACAACTAAGCAACCTAGATAGGCCAAGGCTTACTTCAATAATAGACATACCACCTCTCCTTTTTTCTTTAATTCCTTCTCTGGCAATCTAATACCCTTCTGCTATATCACCTTGATCATGCAAATTTTACTTTTAAATCCAGAACTTGATTGAAAAAGTAATATTCCCTCAAGGACACTTCCTATGTTCTTAAATATCATTTCAGTTCTCATAAACACTCATTTTGTAAGGAGAACTAGCATTTCAGTAAAACGTGCAGAATTAGCTCCTTTTCATGAAGGTAGTTCCTTTTCAGGATTGTTTGCTGGCTTCAAGAATTTAGCTAATTTCTTGGAAAGGCTATTATTTTCATTTTGTTTTGTTTTAATGGCCCCAAGCTTCTGTTCAAGCCCCACAGATGTTAAGTTTTGGGTAGGATTCTTAAATTGGTGAGAGAAAAGATGTGGAAATGAGCAGCAGTAAGCCACATTTTAAGTGAAACATGGAATAAAGATTAAAGATACATGCTAAACTTTCTTGATTCCTTTCTTTAAGTAAAGTTACATTAACTATTTTAGTCATAAGGGTTCAAAGATCACAATGAATCAGTAGTTTGTAAAAGGTTTAATGAGTTCTTGAAGTTTCCAAAATGGTTTCTACCAAAAGAAAATTGTCCTAGGGGAAAATTCTAACTATAAATTAGCCAACCTCAAAGCTGGCCCAAGTGTGGTGACTGTTCCCACTGAATGCCAGCCAGGCTATCCAAACTTGGGGTCAGACTGAATTACTAAAACTGAAAGTGAGTCTTATCACTGAGATGGATAAGAAATCTTGGACCAAACTCTCTAACTCCCTTCCAATTTGCGCGCGCGCGCGTGTGTGTGTGTGTGTGTGTGTGTGTGTGTGTGTGTGTGTGTGTGTGTTTGTGTGTGAGACTTCTCTGGATTTTAGGGGAAATTCCTGTGTGGTTAGATTATTTTAAGCATTTCAAACCCAGAAACTATCCAAAATCTCCCCACCCATCTCAGACACAAAAGAATACAGCTATCCCCCTGTGGCACAGCATGTTGCTGAAACAACTCTCATTGTTTCCATGCATGTGTACATAAGAAATGAAAATTCATTTTAATTTAGTCTTAAGTGTACCATTTAAAAAATATTTTTGCCTATTGTTGTTGTTTGTCCTTCATTCTTGAAGAAGGTCATGATACCAGGTGAATTAGATTCATGTTGAGGGGTTGCAGTACAAAGTCACCAGCCTCACTTTCTCCTCCAGAGTCATCTGGGTCCAGTAACCAGACATGGATCAGGACACCAGAGATGGTTGTAGATGCAGAAGAGCACCTGGGCTTTTAAAAGCTAAATCTTTCCTAGGTTTGATTGAAGCAATGTCCAATAAGTCATTAAGGTTAGGTGAGAGAGGGATGAGGCAAAGAAGACAAGAATGACCGCTTCCAAAAAAAGAGAAGAGAAAAAAAAACTGTTGAGAGATTAAGACCTTCAGGGTATCTCAATGATTAAGGCAAGTGAGAGAGAAAAGAAGCCAGGAACCACTTTTGCATCATCCAAAAAAAAAAAAAAAATCACTCTGGGAGAGGAAGACCCTCAGGGATTCTGGTCAAAACAGAAACTGCTTGTCTATACATACCTGGATATCTAAAATAAATTTTAAAATAGGTTAAACTTCAAGTATTTTGAGATAATGCACCACTTGTAATTCTCTGTAATATCATTTCCTTTATTAATGAGGATCATAGAAGGTGACTTGACTTCAAACCTTTGTGGCATCACCAGTCATCACTCACCTGCTTTTTGTCCACTCCCAACTTCTACCATCTTCACAGTCTATCATACAATCATTCAGATTTAGGGAACACTTGGCACCCCATATAGAATAATAGAAAAAGAACTAAAGAATGAAGGAAAGAATTCAGATCAAATCACGTAATTCAGGTCAGTTTTTCCCTCTGGCTGTTGCACTTCAACATCAGAAGCCTTACTGTCCTACAAGATGCATTAGCCTTGATACTCAGACCGACCTCATCAGTACATTTTTTCCCCACTGATTGGGACACAAAACAAAGAGTTCCTCCTAAAACTCGCATTTAAGGAAGGTACCATTTCTTTATTTCCCAGCTGACTACACTTTTTGAACTTCATCATACTCCCACACCTGGTATCTCCCCTCCTCAGGCTTTTCAGTTTTCTGTTGTGTTTTATCTTCCTCCTTGTCCATTTTTGTATTTGTATCTCTAACACTTATCACAGTAGCTGGCACACAGTAGACACTTAAATATTTATTGACTTCCTGATTGACAGTCAGAAGGGTAGAGGCTATCACATACTGGTCAAAGACAGGAGTGAATGCAAAGGGAAAGGGGCTCTTAATGGCAGTCTGAGGACAGTGAAATATTTAGATGACTGGCAGCTAAATGAGGCTTTTGTATTTGAGTGGAGACAAAGTTGAGCCAGTCTGTTTAATCCCCAGGGAGAGAACAGGGTTCTATCAGTAATTGAATTTGGGGGGGGGGAGGATGGGGGAACAAGGAAAAGAACCAATGATTTTATAATTCTGGGTACTTTACCAGAGAAAGAAGTTAAATTCGTATTTGTGATCTCAAATTTTTCAAGGTAACTAAATTCAGCAGAGTGAGGCAAGTTGTGGTAAAAGGAGTTCATAGAAGTCCAAAATAAAACCAACATGGAACCCAGAAGAATACAGGCTGAAAGATGGTGCAATTTGCATTAGGAAATCCCTTTGATTCAGATCTGTCATATCAGCAATGCTATGGTCCCAGACACAATCTAGAGAAGTAGCAAGAGAGCTATTTCTGGGTCAGTTCATCAATAGATAGAACCATAAACATTTATTAAAAGTCCCTGATTTTGGAGGACCTGGGTTTGACTCCTAAATTTGCTCCTTACTGTCTATGAAACTTTGTTCTTCTCTGGGTTTCAGTCTCCTCATCTGTAAAATGACTGTAGGGGACTGCATGATCACCAGAAGACATTCTAACTTTAATTTCTATGACCCTCTCATCAGAGATGCTCAAGGGAATAGGTTGATACCATGCTATTCCAGAGGTCTAGGTCAATTGTAGGTATTCAATTACTTGGTCTAAATCCTTTCAGTTATCCCCAAACGCTTGAGCCTCAGTGAAAGTCTCCAAACCAACCCAGTTTCCCAAGCTTTATTTGGCCACTGTCAAACTAAAAATGACCCCTTTGAATTCCTTTAGACAAGGAAATAATTCCTTCCCACCTAACCATTCCAGTCTAGAAAGATACCTAGCCCTGAGGTTGTCCTAGAAAAATAAAAAATATCATACCTTAGGGATCACTCTATGATTTTACCAAAGAAGAAAGTAAAACCCAAGGAGGTCACATCAATTATCCAAGGTCACACAGGTAGTCTAACTGTCCTCTGGAGGAGGAAAAAAATTCTATAGATTTTTGCTAATTTATAATATTATTAATATAATATGATATGATATAATTAATATAATAATATAATTTGCTAATTATAATATAATTAATAGCTAGCACTTAAATTATACTGTAAGATTTATAAAACACTTTACGTGGTATCCCATCTAGCATTCCCAATAGCTGTGTGAAGTAGATGCCATTATTTTTGCTATTTTACAGATGAGGAAACTGAATTTCAGAAAGGTTACATAACTGAAGGTCTACAGACCAGTTGTATTGACCTCATTGCTATATGTCTGTGAAAACTGGACATTTTACCAGTGCCATGACAGGAAACTGAACCACTTCCATTTAAATTGTCTTAGGAAGATTCTGAAGAACACTTGGCAGCAGATACCAGACCCTGAGGTCCTTTCTTGAGCTAAATTGCCAAGTATTCAAATATTACTACAGAATGCAATGGGCTGGCCACATTGTTTGAATGCCAAATGTATGCTTAGCAAAAAACTTTTGTGGAGAACTCACACAAGGCAAGTGCTCACAGGGGGGGAGGGGTTAGAAGAAGCAAAACTGGGACATTTGAAGGTCTCTCTTAAGAACTTTGGAATTGATTGTGCAGCATGGGAGACCCTGGCGCAGGGACCACACAGTATCCTGTGCCCTCATCAGAGAAGATGCTGTGTACTATGAGCAAGACAAAAATGATGCAACTCAAAGGAAACATGAGATGCCTAAGTTTAGAGTAAACACCACAGGTCTTTACATGGACTATTTGTGCCCGACCTCTGTTAAAACATTCTGAGCTCATATTGATTAGTCACAGTTGGACACACTGCAACTTGTCTCTAACATAGTGATGTCATTTTGATCTTCTTCAATAACAAAGAACAAGAACCAACCAGCCAGTCAACCAATATTGAAGGGAAAATCAGCATTCAACAGTAGAATGACAGATCCACCAAAAGAGCAAAGTCATAATTACTCTCATAATGTTAGATACTGGTCTCAAATTCCTTTACCACCATATTTCCTGGAATACAATGACACTTCCTATGAACAGGTCTTATCCAAATCTTGCACTAAAGATGGTGTTGACAAAGAGGTTCATTAAGAGAACATTGTGCATATTAGCTACAACATTGTGAATTTATTAGCTATGATAGTGCAGCTCCTCTCAGCAGTTCAGAGCTCTAGGACAACCATCTGAGAGACCTGTTATAGACAATGCCATCCACATTCAGAGGAAAAAACAACAATTAAAAAAACCACAGAATCTGAGTGGATACCATGTATACATTTTTTAAACTTCTCTTCTATTTTTCCTTCTTTTCCCTTAGTCCTAATTCCTCATACCCAAAATGATTAATATGTAGACATGTTAAACACAAATATACATGTACAACTTTCACCAGACTGTTTGCTACTGAGGGGAGGGCAGTAGGAGGGAAGGGTGGTTAGACACATATGTAACTTATAAATATGCAAGTGGATGAATTGTTAAAAAAAACTTTTTATAACATGTAATTAGAAAAAATAAAAGAAAATATTTTTTTAAAAAGAAAGAAAAAGAGGTTCCTAGGAGTCTAAGCTGTGACCTGCATTCCTCAGCCAGAAGTCAGGTAAAATGAGCTACAGGTCTCTTCCAGTCCTAACTGTCATTCAATACTTCTCTACAAGTTATTATTCCTTAAGATTTTTCTCCTTCTCCCCTCCATAGTTTCTTTCCACATTTTCCTTTCTGATAGGAGAGGAAATTAAGAAAAACTATGGAGACAGGGAGTTTCACAACCATTTTAAAAGTAAATAGCCCACTTCCACCCAAGGATTATACAGTTGTACATTAGTGAGCAACCAATCTCCCTAGCTATATTCTATGCCATCCTTCTCTCAGGGCTATGCCTTTACTTTGAGATCTGAAAGTAGGGTAGGATAAATGGGGCTTTTCCCTAGGGTACCAATACCTTCAGCATGCAAATAATAGAGATGAACAAAAATAATTCACCAAAATAGGAAGCTAACAGATGGTGGACTGAATTTGAGCACATATATCCATACCACTCCACCTACAGCTCTAGCCACCCTTAGTACTGGAGGTCTCCTCCAATCTTTATCTTTATCTAGTGCCTTGCCCTTCCTCCCAGCGCAAACCATGTGCTTCTTGCTGCTTGTCCCAGACATTTGTAGTATCTGTCTCAGGCATAAAAACCTTTAGTCATGGCTTAGTTTCCTTGTGAGTCCCTGAACTCTTTCTTGCCAGAACAAGGTCTTCACACAAATGCTTCCAACCACTTCTCCTCTACCCAAGAGAAACTCTTTATATCCCAACTCCCCTTAATCAGTGAAAACCCTTTAGCTTGGAAAGGAACTTTCTAATAAATAAAAGACCATACAAAAACAACATAAGGAAGAAACGATATTTTCAGAAGTGGTTAGTTTCCATTACACAGACCACAAAAATATTTTTCTCTAAAGATAGATAGAGATCTACACTTGGAATTAATTCAAATCCTATCTCAGATATTCACTAATTGTGAGACCCTGGACAAGTTTCCACCACAGTTTTTCTAATTTGCAAAATGGCGATAATAATAGTAGCCATCTCACAGAGTTGTAAGGATAAACTGAAATAAGATATGGAAAGTGCTTTGCACATTTTAAAACACTATAGAAATGTAGGTTGTTATTATTATTATTATTCTATACTAAAATTGATCTACTTGTATCTCCTATTCCTATTTTTCCTCTATTTTTATAGAGAATTGGTAGGAAATTTTGAGATTTTCTAGACTAAAGGTGTAAAATATTATACAACAAAACTGTATTAAAACATAACTGAGAAATTTAAAAAACAAAAATACAATAAAAATAAATAATATTACATTTTAAAATTAATTCAATATACAACCTTCAGGGATCCTTATATATGGATTAGTGACCTCTGCTTTTATTTAACACTACTGATCTAGTCCAACTTAACATCTTCTGCAAGATTTGACTCCTTCACCCCTTCCATAAAAGAACACATTATCCTTGTCAAATAAACTACTTTTCTATCTGTTTCCTCTCCATAGTGCAAAGGATTCCTCCAGAATTTCTAATACACTAAAGTGGCCAGTCCAGAATCCAGAATCATTTTGGCATTTAAGTGTTAATTTGGATCCTTAAGAACAGATTACCAAAATTGGAATTAGAAGAGAGAGAGATGAGAAAAGGAAAAGAAGGGGGGGGAATTTTTAGTCTATTAAAAATATTGCCATCTAACTTAAAACCTCAGTAAAGAAATGTATTTTAACACCACACAAAAACCATTTAGCTTATATAAAAATACCCTTCCTATTAAATTGGGAGATAGCAATGTGAGGACCTGCCCTGGGTCACAAGATGTACTTTTTGTCCCCCTCCTCCTTTAGAGAAAACACATACACTGATATTGATCTTCTGTCCAAATGAGTTTCCTGTACCAAATTAGGCTCCAAATCACACTGTCCCTCCCTAGAATTCTCTAAGTTCGAGCATGAGGATGATTCATCCTTTGAAAAAGAAAGTACCCGGCAGAGACTTTAATTCCTCCCTTGGATAAAAACAGCTCAGCTATTACTGAATGAACCACTTATTCTTCTGCATCAGGTCTCACTTGATCAGGAGGGCATAGAAACTGTCTGCTCACTTTAAGAACAGCTGTTTGACTCACTGATAACAGTCAGCATTTTCCCAGCCACTATGAGTGGGAGGGGGGGGTGGGGAGGGGTTGAGTAAGGAAAGAGGACTCAGTGGGAATCCAACTCGAAGAGCAAAATCATTATTTAGGGAGTCAGAGCTAGGCAATGAACTGAGGCATCAGGAGACTCCCTTCTGAGCCTGGATCTCAAGCAAGACATCAACCCACTCTATGATGTTGTACCCCCTTGTGTGGTTGGCCCACTGTACAAACAATGCTCCCAAGAGGCAGTTAGAAAATATAAATGCTAGTTATTATGACCTACTACTGGGATTATTGAGTCCAACCTACAATGGAGAAAGAATCTCTTCTACAAGAAGGAGGAGGAGGGAGAAGAAGGAGGAGGCAGGGAAAGGAAGAAGAGAAAAAGGGAAAGGGGGAAGGAAGAAGAGAAGAAAAAAGAAAGGAGAAGAGGATGAGGAGGGAGAGGAGTAGCAGAAAAAAGAAAGAAGAGAGAGAAAAGAGGAGGAGGATAAGAAAAAGAGAAAAGAAAGAGAAAGAATTGTGGGAGGGGGCGGCTAGGTGATGCAATGGATAGAGCACCAGCTCTGGAGTCAGGAGGACCTGTTCAAATCTGGCCTCAGACACTTAATAATTACTTATCTGTGTGACCTTGGGCAAATCACTTAACCCCATTGCCTTGCAAAAATAAAAGAGGTGTGTGTGTGTGTGTGTGTGTGTGTGTGTGTGTGTGTGTGTGTGTGTGTGTTTCTGTGACAGACAGACAGAGAGACAGAGAACCAGATATAATTATGAAGTCCAAGCTTGGCCTCAATGAAGAGATGAGAAAATAAGTATCCTTCCCTCCTTTATAGAAATGAAAAGTTATAAATATGGAACAATTCATATGCTGTCAGGTCTGGTAGATATACCAGGGGTTGGGGTTATTTGTTATGTGGGATAGTTCTCTGTGGAAGGAAGAGGGAAGGGATATTTGAGCAGAGAACAGCTCATGTATATACTGTGTTGGTCTAAATACAGACTTTATTATCTCAAGACTGTCTTACATACATATCTATTACCTACCATATAAGTTATGTACATCTACATAAGTCATCTAAACATATAGATAGACAGCTTGAAAGAGATAATAATAGATAACCCTGGCATCTTACATACTCCTCTCCAAAGAACATTTCAATTCCTGCCTCAAAGGGATCAGGAGAAGACATCAAGATCCAATCTCTGAAGTTCCAGACTAGAATTATGTTTATTTTCTCCCAGAAAAATGCTATTCTTAAGGGCACCATTAGTTCAGAACAAAAATCCATTGTCTCTTAAGGGGTTAGATAGAATATCAGATGCTTAGATGTACAAACTTGGCTTCTTCCTGCCAAACACTGATTACATAAAAGATCCCCACAAGTAATGAATAATAAGTAAACATATTCAGGGAAATAGAAACAGAAAATGGAGAAGTTCTATAGATCAGAATATATCCCCAAAATATAAGAGTGAATGATTTTAGCATAGGAATGAGATGAGAACTCAACCACAACAGGCCCTGATCTCACCTAAAGGGAAATTCCCCAAAGTCTTTAGGGAAGCAATCTGGAAATCAATGACATGTAGAGGAGTTGACTTCCTTTACACATCTATCAGAAAGTCTTTCAGTTTCTCCTCCCAAGAGTTAGTCATGAAAACAATCTGGAACCATATCACTTTAGAAAAAATGAAGAATGTCTCTCCATCCATTGGTCTCACGTCTGCCCCCATACAGTCAGTCACACATAGTCATTAGTGTTTTCTCCCTACCAATTAGGAGAATGTCATGAAAAATATACCAGGCTTGCCTGAAAAGTCAGGTTATGGATGAAATCTCAATGTTCTAATTGATGTTTTTAAAGATTCTTTTTTTCAGAGATAATCTTAGTAGTATATTTCTATTTGGAGGTAACCTATATTTGAATCAACTGATATAGTCTAAATCTTCAACCTGTTCCCAAAGAAGGGGAAAAATAGAGGTTTCTAAGATAGAGATAATTCATGAAGAATCAATTCGTTTCTTTTTGTTAGATATAATGGCGTATTTAAAATACCTCATTTTCTAATCTCTCTGAATACTCATTCCTTTGAAAGAGAATACATTCCTCCTACTTAGAAAAGGGAATGGGAATGAGAAAAAGTAGTTAACAAGGTACCTTTTAAAAAAAAAAACTGCATGCTTCTACACTAACATTATAAAGAAATTCCAAGGGAATATTAGATGAAATCAGAGAATGGCCCCAATAGTTCTGTAAGTGTTGGCTTCATTGATGGCACCTTAGTAAGTACAGATGAATGAATCTAACCTCAAGTGGCAGGAATCAATCAGACTCCTAATGTATAACAGAATAATGTTGTCAACTTGAGTCAGTTAAGAATCAACCTTGAGATATATCTGGAGTGTTAAACCGTTGAATTTAGAAATAAGGAAATTGTACTGCAAAAAGAACCCATCTAATATTCTATGTTACAGTCTTTACAAAATGCTGAAAGGTTGGAGAGGAAAGGGAAGCATTGCCATGAAATAGTACAAATGAAAGAGAATCCAGGAGTTTTGGTTTTCTTCAGGCTCCATTTGAGCCTATAGCATAATACATAATAATCAGAAAAAAAGTAATAAAATCTTGAACAGAATTAAGAATAGTATAACATCCAGAAAATTGAAGTGATAGTCCTATTTTATGCTGCCCTGATCAATTAAACTGAAGTAAATGGTTGGAATGTGGGGTTCAAGGAGTTGGAAAGCATGAAATAAATTTGAATAGATTAAGAGTCAAATAGTATGAGGCTTTAAGTGACAGAGGGGTTTGTACTTTATCCTAAAGGTAACTAGGAATCAACGGAGCTTTTTGAGTAGATGAGTGATGCAGTCATATCATTTGTCAGTTATTTAAAGAATAGATTAGGGGCGGCTAGGTGGCGTAGTGGATAAAGCACCAGCCCTGGAGTCAGGAGTACCTGGGTTCAAATCTGACCTCAGACACTTAATAATTACCTAGCCATGTGGCCTTGGACAAGCCACTTAACCCCGTTTGCCTTGCAAAAGAAAAAAAAAAAGAATAGATTAGAGGAGTTGGAGGTTGAATGTAAGAAAAACAATTAAGAGATTACAGGAAAAAAATCAGATAAAAGATGTGAGAGTTTCAATTAGGTAGTGATTACTTAACTGAAGAGATGAGGAATCATGATTTTCTTTCTTTTCCCTTAGTCAAAATTCCTCATACACAAAATGACTATTATATAAAAATGTTAAACACAAATGTATATGTATATTTATGCACTAGACTGTGTGCTGCTGAAAGGAGGGGGTGGGAAGGAAGGATGGAAGAAAATTGTATAACTTACAAATATGCAAGTGGACAAATGTTGAAAATTTTTCATAACAAGTAATTGTAAAAGTAAAATAAAATATCGATCAAAAAAGAGATGGGGAGAGATATGAGAAATGATGTGAAGATAGAAATGGCTCAACTTTGCAACTAATTGTCTACAGGAGTGAGAAAAATAAAAAATTAAGAATGACACCAAGACTGCAGACCTTGGTAACTAGGAAGAGTGGTACCCTGAACATAAGGAGAGAAATTAGGATTTATGGCAAAACATAATAAACTTCATTTTGGACCTAATGAGTCTGAGATACCCATAGAACAATTCAGGTAAAAGGAAACAGCAGACAATGATGACTTGCTCAGGAGAGCTTCGTATATTTCTCCTCTCTCCGTTTTTCCTCCAGCCTCTTATGAGATAGTTTTTCTCCTTTTTTAAGACTAACCCTTTTTTACATGTTCCCCTCAATTGGGGCAGCTAGGTGCTGAAGAGGATAAAGTACCAGTCTGGATTCAAGAAGACTCATCTTCCCAAGTTCAAATCTGATCTCAGACGCTTAATAGTCGTGTGATCCTGGGCAAGTCACTTAACCCCATTTACCTCAGTTTCCTCATCTATAAAATGATTTGGAGAAGGAATTGACAAACCACTCCAGTATTTATGTCAAAAAAACTAAATGGGATCATGAAGGGTCAGGCATGACTTGGGGCACGAAAACCCTGATTACATATGTCTGCAATCTTATCCCTTCCACATTTTTCAGTAATTCATTTTCTTCCCTCTCTCTCCATCTCTCCCTGTCCCCCCCTCTCCCTCTCTCTCCCCCACCTCTATTTCCCCCCTCCTCTTCCTCAAATTACCATCCTATATCTCTTCTCTCTTTTTCAGCCAAACTCCTAGAAAGTTTTCTGTTCATTCTCTATTTCTTCTCTCTCTTGCTCACTCCTCAATCCTCAGCAGTCTTGCTTCTGACCTCATCATTCATTTCAAATAGCTCTCCCTAAAGTTACCAATGATCTCTAAATTGCCAGATTTGATGTCTCTTTATTCAATCCTCATTTTTTGTTGTATCATTTGTAAAATCTTACAAGTTGACCTAGATGTTCTCTTCTCTCTGGATTTTCATGACACCATTCAATTTTGGTTCTCCTCCTCTCTGTCCGGATAGGGGTCGAAGAGCTAGAGAGTTCTGGTCATTATATGTCTAATTGGCAGACCTGGGTCTCTCTATCCCAAAGGGTGGTGGGGGAGGGGAAATTATGTGTTACTCAAAAGAAAATCATATTGCCAATTCATTTATATGGTCCTTTGTAAAGGACCATTAAAAAACCCATAGAAAAATTTCTTATTTTTTAATTGGAAATTTGAAAGATGTTTTAAAATGTCAAGAGTGGAGGATTATCAAAATTAAAAAACTAAAAATATTTGAAAGAAAAGAAATAATGATGCTTAAAACTTTTATTTTTCATCAAGGAATATTTTCTACTGATTGAAAACAGAATGTCAGTATCTTGTAATCACACCCTAATCTCAACAAATACCTCATTAGCTATGTGGTATTTTTTTATACATAAAAATCATTAAAAGGTCATTGAACTTACAGAACATTTTACATATGATGAACCCAAGGTTTTAAGGAGTGGAGTGGTTTGAAAAAGGTCACATGGCCAGTTTGTTTATAACTGTGCTAAGATTTCAAGAACAATCTCTCAATTCTGAGCCTAGTGTTCTTTCCCCTTGTATTTATAACCCCCACAATTAGTACAATATCTGGCACAAGGAAAATACTTATAAATGTATTTTTATTCATTCATTCACTAAAATATATGTTGTCTCTGAATATAGAGATAGATGGATTGATAAATGGATGGATGGATGATGTAGTGGGTAGGTGGGTGAGTGGGTAGATGATAGATAGATGATGGATAAATGTATGGATGACAGGATGAAAGGATAGATAGAAGAATGGATGATGCAGGTGGGTGGGTAAGTGGATAGATGATAGGTAAATAGATGATAGATAGATAGATAGATAGATAGATAGATAGATAGATAGAGCAGTTTTTAAGTGCCTAGTCGCATGGGGAAGGAGCGGCCCAGCACTCCCATCCCGCCCGAGGGGGACCGGGACGAGACGGACAGCGGAGGGACCCGGGGTGGGGGGCGGGGAGCGCGGCGGTGGTCATCCTCCTTGACCCCGGGATGCCGCAAGAGCTACTGTCGGGGGGCTATAACACGCACACCAAAAACAGATAATCCCTGTCTTCTAAGAACTTGCATTCTAATAGGGGAAAAAACAACAAATAAAAAGGATCTGAAATAAGGGAGACAGACACACAGACAGACAGACAGACACACACACACACACACACACACACACACACACAAACACAGGGAGAGGAGAGGAGATGAAGGGGAGGGGAGGGGAGAGGCACCTTCCAGTATATGATAGAATGGTACAAAATGTCAATAGAGACCAGAGAAATGTGTACCATACTACATCAGTTGGGTACTACCAGTCATACTTTGGTTACTACTATATAATTTTAACTCAAATCTGTATTTCTTAAATACCCATCGTGCTCCACACATAGTCAAGTATTGGCAATGTACATAAAATAACATGGCTGCAATCCCTAAGGAAACTTCAGTCTCAATAGAAAGAAAAGACATGAAAATGTAGGCACATTGACAGTATATGAGTAAATGCCAGTATATTTGATCATCATAGTAGTTATAGGCCATTAAAGGCCAAGGAAATGAGGGAAGTCTTCATGGAGTAAGTAGATCTCAGAATGAGCCTTGAAGGATAGGTCCAACTCCAGTTCCATTTCCATATTATCTTTACTAAATGTTATCAAGAAAAGAAAGGAATATTCCTAATAAATAAAAATGAAAGCATAAGTAAAAAGTCCATCTAAAATCTACAAAGCTATAAATGAGTTATTAACCATTTTTGTTTCATGGACCCTTCCATGAATAATATTTTTAAATGCATAAAATTAAATAGCAAAGATTTCAAAGGAACAGTTCTTTTGAAATAGTTATCAAAATATTAAAGAAATATATTCACCCTGAAATCTATCTGTATATTCCCTGAGGGTCCATAGATGCCAGCTTAAGAACCCCAGCTATAGACCAAGTACCAAATCTTATATACCTCAAGTGTACTACCCAGTCATTTTTCCTTTAATAGGTTATTCCCTGACTGACTCTTGTCTCTGCATCATGATAATGCTGTCATCTCCAAAATGTCAGCCTCAGCTGATGCTGGACCTTATGTGGTATTGGTATGATATTTATTATAAAAATAAATGTCCTGTTAAAAAAGCAAAAATCCTCCTAGAGATGTTGTCTCCCCCCAATTAGAAAGTGAGCTCCTTGAGAGCAAGGACACACTCATTTGTAATTCCAACTCATGGCACAGTACTTATATCATGGTAAGCACTGTAGCCTTGGTTGGAGATATGTATGTAGATCCCTATTTCCAGTAGCTTATAAGCTCCCTGAAGACAGAGAATTTTTAATTTTCTCATCTTTGTACTCAGAACACAAAACACAGTACCTGAGACATTATAAACACTTAATAAATGTTAGTTGAATTGAACCTAATAGAATTCTTTTCCCTGTTATTTATTTATTTACCTTGGTTTTGTTGAGTTTGGTTGTCAAGTGGCTTTAAGCCTGAATCATAAGGGGCAAATTATCTAGGCTGAGAAGATCAGAAGTGAAGGAAAGTAAATAATCTATACAGACCAAGCATCTTATGGTTTTAAATAATTATTTCTATAATTCAGACTTGAGGATCCATCATTGCTCAGACTTCCCAGAAAGTTTGTCCTGGGGCTTGAAAACCAACTAGTTAGTGGTACGGTCTTTAATTTTGTGAACCTGGTCAGAGAAATTCCAAAGATGAAAACAATGACTATATCCAATTTTACAGTACCAAGAAATCTTGCAAGCTAGTTTTCAACTCTCCTTTATGTGGCCATATGAATAGACACAGCATTACGCATCCCAGTCCTGTTATTGTAGCCACTAAGTCATAGCCCTCCTCTTTTGTACATATTTTTAATTCTTCTTGCTTGAATTATCACTCTCTGTGGTAATGGGTTGTTAAATAACATTCCTGGCATTTTGAAATTTTCAGACTGAGAGAAACAGTAATAGCATTCTTCAGATCCTTTGTATTCAATTCAGGAACCAGTGTTTGGACTCTTCTGTCTTCACAGTGATTTGATGCTGGTGGTTGACCTAAAAGGGTTCTAATGAGAATGGAGCCTAGATGCTTGTGTCAACAAACCAAATGAAAGAGCTTTTATTAAGCACCAACCATGTGGTGGACTCCATGATTAATACTGAGAAAAGGTTTTGCATCTAAATTCAATTCAATTTAGTTCAACAAAAATTCGCTGAGTATCTATGTGAAAGATCCAATCTAGGAAATGGGGATTCAAAGAGGAAAAGAATGCATAGTTTATGTTCTTAAGAAATTTCCAATCATATAGGAAAGATAGGATATTACAAGTAAAAGTATATCGACAGGGAACTACATTTTAGGAATGACATAAAAAGGTAGTGAGTGAGAGGACCGGATTGCATGCCATTTAATGATCAACTTCAGGAAATGAGAGTGGAGACCTAATGGCTGACTCCAATTACATGAAGGGCTGTCATATGGAAGAAAGATCTGTCTGGTCCCAAAATACAAGACTAGTAGTGAGTATAAATTGCAGAGACAGATTTCAACTTAACATCAGGTAATCTGCCTGACAATTACAGCTGTCCAAAAGTGGAATAGAGAGCCTTGGGAGGGAGGGAGCCCAGTAAATTGGATTATGGGTTGTCAGAGATGTTAAAGAGAAGATTCCTGTCCAGGCACTGGTTGAACCAGGTGACCTCTGAAATCTTTTCAAATGCAAAGATTTTGTGAAGTGTAGGAAAGGTGTCCAGTGTGAAATGAGCTATTTGAGGCAGCACCTAATCTGAACCCTGAATGAAGAGGAAAATAGATTTTGGCAGGCAGGAAGAAAGAGGGAGAAGGAACAAACATTTATTGAGCCCTACTATTAAGTACCTGAGCAGGTGCTTAAGAGGTACATTGGAGAGAGCACCAGCCCTGTTCAGGAGGACCTGAATTCAATCTCAGTCTCAGTTCGGTCTCAAACACTTACTAGCTGGACAAGTCATATATCCCTGTTTGCCTCAGTTTCCTCATCTGTAAAATGAGCTAGAAAAGGAAATGACAATCCACGCCAGTAGCTCTGCCAAGAAAACTCCAAATAGGGTCACAACTGAAATAACTGAACAACCACAACAAAGCACCCTCTATATGCTAAGCACTTTACAAATATTATCTCATTTAATCATCACAATAACCTTGGGTGATAGGCACCATTATGATCCTTATTTAAGTAGAAATCTTATATTTCAATTAGATATCTTAAAGTACTATATAATAATACTCTATAATGGATATATTAAAATACTGTATAATACTCTACAAATATGTATTCTTAATATTGTTATAAACCACGTGGTTTATAAAATTCCTCAAATCAATTGAGGAAACTGAGGCAAAGAGAAGTGACTTGCCCAGGGTCAATAGGTAGAAAGGGCCTGAATTCAGATTTAAATTCAGGTTTTCCTGACTCCAGTCCCAGCATTGTCACCCAATTGGATCCAGATTTGGAATATGCCCTACACTGATACGAGGTTTGAATGCTTCACAAAAAACATGAGTTAGGTTGGTAAGACTAGAACATGAAAAAGAATTAAAGGGGAAGAAAGGGGGAAGATAAGAACTAGTCAGACATTTTATCAGAATTACAATCAATTAGCATTTATCAACAACCTTGGCAGAAGAAATTCCAAGGAAGGTAAATGCAAAGAAAAGGACAGAATCCCATCTAGTCTTATCTTCTAAAAAACAGACAACAGAGATAAAAATAGTATAGAAAACCTACAGTGAATGAACATAATAGTAACATAATTTGTGATAGATTAGATTAAATATTTTTTCTTGTATAAGAGCAGATGTGTAACTAGGGCTCCTTGTGGGTTCAGAAGGATTCTCCCTTGTCTCTGCTCTCTAAACTTAGAATCCTTTTCATTTCATTTGTCCCGGAACTACCCAAAACATTAACCCACTCCTCTAATCTGAGATGAAAAGTGTGAAGTCTCACATCACAAATGTGAGATGTGGCCACTCAGTATCTTCTTGTCACTGCCCGTGAATTGTCTCCCTTGATTTCTCAGGGCCAAAAATAATAACTTTTTAGGTTTCCTGGATGGTTTAAAGACAAAAGACAATTGTAAAACAGAAATAAAACATTTTCTACAATATCTTGCATGTTCTTTCTCTCCATTTTTCATCCTAGAATCTTCTAGAAAATGGAATGGAATAGGCTAGGCTAAAATAGGACAGGATAGGCTTTAAAGTCCTAAACCAGGAGTGGGGAACATTTTTTTCTGCCAAGAGCCAAAACTTAAAAATTAGCCTACTATCCAACTTTTAATTAATTCACCCTTATAAAGTTCCTAGATTTATTGAATTTTGCGTCCCACCTGCAGCTGCCTTGGCAGCACCAGACCAAGATTTTGCAAGTCTTATACAACCTGCAGGCTGGTCATTCCCTGTCCCCAACCTAAAGAGATATTAAAAATCTTCAATGAAAACTTTCCAGCTCTCTTTTTTTCAAATTACCTCATATTTGTTTTGTGAAAGTTGTGAAAGGGTTTTTTCTTTTTTTGTCTTCTATTTATGAAAGTTGCATCCCACAGGTAAAATGTAAGCTCCTTGAGGGCAGGCATTATTTCCTCATTACCCTCATTTTGTATTATTATATATAGCAAAATAACTTGCCTTAACAAGCATTTGTTAAGTTGCTGTTTATAGTCCAGCCTCCCAGGCAGCAGTCCTCAGCCCCTTTTATACATGAAGCCCAGAGAAGTAATGGCTTGCCCTAGATCACTCAAATAATGATGACAAGGGCCAGATCTGAATCCCACACTTTTTCATTCCAAGTCCACTAGTCTCTCTCTGTTTTACCATTCTGGGAGGTCAGGAATCCTGAATTCTGGGTTGAAATTTCTTCTACATTATTTCTGGTAGTTTCCAGACTTGCCCTCCACATCAGTTTCACAAAACTCAAGGTCCTTCTCCCTGCCAAGACCACTCTTGATAGTCTCCTTTCCTATCTTCTCTCTGGATTACCCTCATGATTATCTCTTTTCTCTAATCTTAATTCTCTTCCAATTTAATGGTTCCTTCCCTGATAACTACAACCTCATCTAGATATTTCCCAACTTTAAGAAGTTCCTTAAGTTTCTGTATCTCTTTTTTTCCTTTTCTAGAACTCCTAAAAAAGACTCTGCATGTTGCCTTTTCTTCCTTTCCTCTCCGTTACTTCTCAGTCCCTTAATGTACTTTAATTTTATTGCTCAATTGAAACTACTCTCTCTAAAGGTACTAATAATTCATTATTTTCTAAATTCAACAATCTATTCTCAATCCTCATCCTTCTTGACTTCTCTGTAATATATGTATATGTATGTGTGTATGTGTGTTTCTGTCTATGCCAATAGACAGAAAACTCTGGTTTTGTGAGACCCCTATCCTGTTCTGACTAGCAATTTAATTATCCCCTACCACCTAAGTAAACTCTGCTATGGCCAGCAATTTCTAATAGCCCCTATTCCCAGACAGAGATAGCCACAAGAAAACTCATACGACCCCTCTCTTTGCCTATTCCAATGAGGCTATAGGTAACCTCAGCTAGGGACTGGATTAGCAGTCAATCATTGTAGGCCAGAAGACACCTAAACTGATCATATGGTTTTTCGAGGAAAGTGTTATCACCCTGCAATAAATAATTGGTGAAGCCTTGTTCCATCTATCTACCTAGCCACCCTGCTTCTGCGTGTATATAACCTCTATTTGTAATTCCTCTCACTGAACTTACTTGCCCCAAACTGCAAATCCTTGACCCTTAAATAAATGCCATACTTCATTTATTGATCATTTTGTTCTGATTTTTATTCAGGCTGCTTGAAATAAATATACATGCATGCATATTTATGCAAACATATACATTTATTATTCTATTTCTGTTTATTAATGGGGCAGTTTAGCAACTCTGAATAAATCACTGGATCTAGAGTAAGAAGACCTGAGTTCAAATACAGCCTCAAATAGTTACTAGCTGTGTGACCCATGGGCAAGTCCCTTGGTCTCTGTTTGCCTTAAATCCACCAGAGGAGGAAATAGCAAGCCATTCCAGTATCTTTGCAAAGAAAAATGGACAGCATTGATATTCTATGGTTGTCAGGTCACAAAGAGACAGACACAACTCTATGACTGAACAACCTCTCTGTTTCCAATTTTTCTCTGTGTCTGTCCCTCTCTATGCCTATCTATCTATCTGTGTGTATATGTGTGTAGGTATTATATATGGGTGGGTATATATATATATATATATATATATATATATATATATATATGTGTGTGTGTGTGTGTGTGTGTGTGCATGTATGCACATATATGTCTGTATATATACATTTATCTATCTATAGGTTGATAGATGTGTATATGTGAACATACTGTCTCCCCTTATAGAAAATAAACTCCTGGAGGACAAGGAATGGATCATTTTTGTCTTTGTGTCCCTAGTGCCTGTCACGGTATCTGCCTACCACATGGAAAGTGATTGATCAATTAATTGATTGACTAATAATTATAGTTTATACTGACTCTTGGAGACTAATGTTTGGGCTTTTAAAAATTACAGTTAACCATGGCAACATTATGTTCTTTTTTTGGGATCAATAATAATTAAACCAAAATACAGACTTGAATAACATTCTTAGCCATGTATATACACAGCTGTTAAATCAAGCTCAAAGAGAACACAATCAAGGATTTTTCTAATGGCTGATGGGATAAGTTATACTTCACAGATATTTCATGCAAGAGAAAGGGACAGTGGTAAAAATTCTGGTGCTGAAAATTCTGGTGTACCAACAGTGGCCCACCTGCTTTGTGGAGCTTATGCCTTCACAAACTCCCTCCACTTCCACCAGAGGCTAAAGTCAGCCCAATTGCGGCACTTATTACCCTACAAAGACTGACTTATCGCCAACACTTCAGTCAATATTTCACCTGGGAGCTAAAATTAAGTCATCACCCCTCTTGCTAGCAACACTCCTCCCAAAATAAAATTTTACAACATCAGGTTGGAGGAGGATCACTTAGCATCTGAAAATGCTTCCTCTGTGACCTTGAATCTTTATCGCTGAGAGCCAAAATAAAACCTCTGAGGCAAGATTTATGAATAAATAATTAACCATGAAAGTAAAATCAGCACTAAAAAAGAAATTAGTTTGCTTCATTTATAGCCCAAGTTTCTTCTGTAGATTTTTGCCCCTTTCTTGGAGTCCACAATACTTACCGTTACAATGGAAACATCTCCATGAAGGCAGGAACTAGAAGGAGGTCACATAGTCCTCAGGTATCCTTAAAAACTCAGTTATTTGTTGATGACTGACAGAATCTGATCTCTCCCATCCTCTCCCAGAAAGAATCCTAATGACCAATGAAAATGACTTGGAGGACAGTGGATAATTATTTAAACCACCTAAGATTGAATTTTTCTCATCTGTTTTGTTTTATTAAACTTATCAAACTACAGGATCTTACTGGTTATAGAACTGTAATGTTATGATATATAATAACTGTGATCCTGATCAAATCATTTAACTTAACAGAACCTCAGTTACTTATCTATAAGATGGGGTTAATAATCCTTTTATTTCCAATCTCAAAGAGCCATTGTGACTATCAAAGGAGGCAAGCTATGCAAAGTGCTTTGCAGAATTTGAAGCCTAAGCGAATGTCATCTATTCCACAGGGTGTCCCAAAAGTCTTAGTGCATTTTTAGCTTTACTAACTCAATAATGCTTTGGGATAGACTGTATTTATTATTCATCCTTCTTGTCATTTTCCTCTTGGAATTAGACTATGCCTGGAGAATATTTGGGCATTTTCCCAGTGACTTCCAGGAGATCTACATTCTTTCTGGTTGAAGAGTTGAAATAGCAGCACCCATTTCCACTCTTCAGAGATGAGTTCAGAATAACTAAGTCACATACTCTATGTTCAGAGAGCAGCCCCAGATGACTCTAAAAAGCCAAAATGGCCTTGGGGAAGTTTCAGATCACATCCCAAGGCAACGGAGAAATACAAATACAGATAGATTTCATGACCTTAGGAGCCATGGTGAACTTTTTACTCCAGAGTCCAATTCTTAAGTGAAAAAAACGACATGTCCAATAAACCAGCTCATAATCTCTGGCTGGGTACCAGACTTCCCATCCCTCCTACATTCTTTCCAGATAATTAAACATTGCACCCCTAATAAAGCTTGACTTCCAGGAAAATCATGGTGGCTCAGGATACTCTTTATAACATTTAGAAAGAGAGGAGGTGGGGTGGGGGTGGGAAAAAGAACTCAACATCTACTCTCTGGAAAAGAGGACACAGATTTACTGAGCATAGAAGAAACTAAGAGACTCTTTTGGCAACTCTCTAGAGTGCTACATCAGTAATAAAAAAATAAATGAGCTTTTGAACTCACTCCTTGTAGCTGTAGAACTAATTCTCTTTCTGATTTTTATAGCTCTTGGCTTGTTTTGTTTTGTTTTTCCCTAACCTGCCTTCCTGCTGAGACTTATTTTCTTCATGCATACTCAGTAGAAAAATAATAGATCAAACTGCAGTGAAACTCAATTTGATCTGAAGCATTCCCTGGAGCAGAGACTGATAAGTGTTTAATGTTAGTAGGACTTCTCAGTTGACCCATTTATTTGATTTCTGATATATGATGGAATAGGATGACAGGATGGAACCGACACAGAAAATGCCTTTTTTACTACCTGATTGTTTCAGAAACTCTACTTGGAAGTCCACTAGAAGAGTGAAGGAAAAGTCCAAAGAACTAGAAATGGTAGCTTCATCTTCCCAAGGGTGTTTCCCCCATTTAAAGAAAAAAATGGGCGATGAATCATTCCAGATTCAGCAAATTATTTTCCCATGACTGAGGGCTTTCCGGTAATTATCCAGGAAACAAATGGGCTTGTTTCTCCATTATTGTTTTTCTAAAATTCTATTTCTACATTGTAGAATTATAAAGCCATAGAACCAAAAGAAATCAGAGTCAGAGAATTTCAGTTGGAAGGGGTTTCTGAAATATCTAGTGATGCTGGACCCTTAACCTCCATCTTTCTGTCTCATCAGAACAATATCTAAACTATCTGAGGTGATTGGAAGCTTGTTTTATTTTTGAGAAATTCATATTTAAATTTTGAAGATAAAGTATTTCAACATTCATTCAATCATTCATTAAACCACCATTAATTAAATGATTGGGCTTTCTTTGAATGGGGGAGGTGGAGAGATATAAAAAATATAGAGCATTCCAAAAGTTTCAGTGCAATTTTAATAGCTTTTAATAGTAGTTTAATAGCTTCCATTGGGTTGCTCCTGTTTAAACTTTAATAGTTTAAAGCTGCATTAAAACTTGTGAGATGTTATGCACATGGTTGTTGCCCTTGAGGTTTACAATAGAAAGAAAGAAGAAAGAAAGAAAGAAAGAAAGAAAGAAAGAAAGAAAGAAAGAAAGAAAGAAAGAAAGAAAGAAAGAGGATAGATAGGAAGCTATAGATGGAGGGAGGGGGAGGGAGGGAGGGAGGGAGGGGAGAGAGAAAGAGAGAGAGAGAGAGAGAGAGAGAGATTTTATGTCAACCAAAAATAAATATATATAAATTTCATCTATTTCTCACTCTCTAATAACAAATATAAATCTCGACATTGTATCAGTCAGAGGATGGCATGCTTTGGAGGAGTCTTTAGATTATAAGGCATAAGAGTTCTGAATCAGGAGGGTCAACTCCTCACAACCTACTGGAATTCTTGATAATATCTCTAATGGACATGACATGAAGCAGCATTCTGAGTTGAGGGTCACTCCCTTGATAGGCAAGCATGGAAGCAACTCATCAGATCCCACTTTCTAATTTGTGCAATTGTATAGATATACTTCTCCAAAATCCCTCTTTGGATCTAGTTCCTAACTGGGTCCCTTGCATGCATAACCTCAAGCCCAGAGAACCTAATAAACATGTCTATTAAACCAATCCCATTTGTTCTTCATTAAGACCAAACTCTGGAAGCTAACACGTTTGCAGAATTCTATTTGTTCCTTATTAGAACAAGTTCTGGAGGATAACACATATTAATTTAATTCTGTGTGGTTATGGTGTTTTTAAATACACCAAACTCTGTAAGGTATAGGATATATATATAAATATATATGTATGTATATATATATATATATGTATGTATGTATGTATACAGAGAGAGAGAGAGAGAGAGAGAGAGAGACTTTTTCTCATGCTTAAAGATGACCAAAATGACATCATGATTTCAGAGTCAATATAGAGTATTAGAGTGTGTTCAGATGTGATTGATTAAACTAATACAAGTTTGAAAGACTACCACAGGTCTGGCACAAATAGTCTATACAACCATTTGGGTGAAAGCTGTCTCTAAATTTGCACATCTCACATTTGTTTTGCGCTACCTCAATTATGCTTTTTAAGATGAACAGATAAAGACACCCAAAGCATTTTAAGCACTTTCTTTATGTTGTAAATTGTAAAAAGTCCTAAGGATACAAGTACAGGACTACAAAACAGTCATTGCCTTCTAAGAGTTTATATTCTAATGATAGAAAAGAACACATGGAAGGGTTCTGGAAGGTCAGGTTTGTGGGACAAAAGTGAGACATGGGGAGATGTTGTAGAGACCCAGAAGGTGAAAGTTCACCTATCAGATCCCAGAGACTCAGAGACAGAGTCCAAGTTGAGAAAGTTTTAGAGCAATGATGAGGTAATAATGTCTCAGATGTAGCATGGAGGTCTGGGGCCTGACAAAAAATGAAGGGGAGGGGGAATGGATTACATACATAGATAAGAACCTAAACTTCTCAGAAGCAAAAGTCCCTCTTTCCATTCAGTTATTCTATCAATGCTGTACATCTATAAAGTCAAGGAATACTAGAGTCTACAGAATTAAAAATGAGCATTGCAATGAAGAGGCCTATAGTGTGCATGAACAGACTACAATCTAGAACACCTAAGGACCTCCAAAGAAGATCTGGAGTCAGGGCAGCTAGGTGGCGTAGTGGATAAAGCACTGGCCCTGGAGTCAGGAGTACCTGGGTTCAAATCAGGTCTCAGACACTTAATAATTACCTAGCTGTGTGGCCTTGGGCAAGCCACTTAATCCCGTTTGCCTTGCGAAAAAGAAAAGAAGATCTGGAGCAAAGTATGTCATCAGGGAAAAGCATGATTGAAAAAGACAGACTGGTCGTTGAATTGATAACTAGGAAAGAAAACCAGCAGAGCATACAGGTGCCCCCTCCTCCCACTACCAGCATTATCACATTCTTGAGAGAAATTTAGGAAAGGAAAAAGATCACATCGATAGTAAGGAGAAAAGTCACACTTCAAATATTGGTCCTCTGGGTTAATTTAATGTCAGCCCAGAGGCTCTGTGGTGAAAAGAGCACAGAAAGGTAAGAATCACACCGGTTGGGGATGAAAAGCAATCATGAAGTAGCAAGATGGTACTATAGTGTGCAGAACATTGATCTTGGATAGGACGTTGAATCTGATCCATAAGACCAGAGTTCAAATCCAATCTCAGATACTTACTAGATATATGACCTTGGAAAAGTCATGCAACTTGCCTCAGTTTCCTCAACTATAAAAAAAAGGATAATATAGGGTTTACAGTCCAGGGTCATTATGAGGATAAAATGAGATAATATTTATAAAACATTTTGCAATAAATGTTGATTATTATCATCAGCATCATTAGAGGCAATATCCATACACCAGTTGAGGCTAGATTAACCAAGATGTAAATAGAGATCTCTCCCTGATGAGGCAGAAAGTAGGTGAGGTCTAGGCAAGAGGTACCCAAACTTTCTCGCATTCCTGTCACCATCCCACTTCACAGCATCCCTAAAACAAAAGAAATATCTAATAGTTCTATATATTAAATAAGTAGGTTGGAATTTTATAATATTCTGAGAGGCCCTTATGAGTTTCCCTAGGTACCCTACAGATTGAGTCTAAGCTATATGTTATGAATGGATATGCAATAAAAGTTAAAAGCATTGTTTGTGTGTGTGCGTGCGTGCGTGCGTGCGTGCATGTGTGTGTGTGTGTGTGTGTGTGTGTGTGTGTGTGTGTGTGTAGGAAAATTAGCTACAAACCTCTCTCAAGAGATAGTTTTCAGTAAATATTTTAATAGAATAAATGACTCAGGACTCATGAGAACAGATGCCTGGGAGACTAAGTGGCTTTTGGAACTAGAAATGAGACCTGGCAACCTTTCTGATAATCTGTATACTGTCAATATACATTGTAAAGTGGAGTTTCACCTCATTGAAGGGATATGGGGTAAGAAAGAGATATCTTTTCTTGAAGGAGTCTAAGCTCTAATTGCCTTGAATTGTTCCTTATAGAACAATTTGAATGGAGTGCTGCATGCAATACCAGGGGACCTGGGTTCAAGTTCTGATACTACTCTTTGCTGCCTATGTGGTCTTAGGTAGGTCAATTCTCCCTGGGTCTTAGATTTCTCATTTGTAAAAATAAGAGGAATGAATCAGATGATCTCAAAGGTCTTTTCAGTTTGAATTCCTATGAGTTAAAGATGATGATTCATATTCTGACTTCTGTTGAACGCACAGTGAGGGCCAGTTTCTCATCCTAAGTGAATTATTACAGAAATTGGACTTTTGTTTCCAGCTATGCCCACACTCCCATGACAATCAATGATTCCTTACTATGTTAAGCAAAACCTTGATAACTGAAAGTCTATTGGGAAAGGGAGAGGGGGAAAAAAGCACAGTTGCTATAATAAAAATCTGTCCTTGGAAAATGTCAATTTATTTAATGCTTATTCAAATATGTCCAAACATTATAATGCAGGCATAAAATAGTCAATGGATATGTCAGATTCTGTTACTGAAACTTCTACCCAGGTAACCAACAGTTCCTAAAACATTTATTAGACCTTCAATTTGCCTTTGTAATGTTAGTCTATTATGTCCAGCTGAAGAAGTTGAAAGACTGGGGACATTCATTAGTTCACACCAGAGGCATGAACTCATTACATTGATCCACTGGTTAACAGTACAAGTTCAGTTTACTAATTTTTAACACAAATTCTTGAAATTTCATTTCCCAGTGAAAAAATCAAGGAATTTGTAGTCAGAAAGCTAGAAATGAACTCTGATTTCAGCACTTATTACCTATATTACTTAGTAAGTCATTTGACTTCTGAGGCTATCAGTTTTCTCATCTGTAAAATGGACATACTACTTGTGCTACCTACCTCACTAGGTTGCTCGAGAGACCGAATAAGATTATTTACTTGAAAAAATTATATAAATATAAAATATATAAATATATATATAAATATAAATTAAAACACTACAAAAACTATGCTATTATAATGAAAAGCAAATTTAGAGAAGAAAATTCTTGGTCAAATACCAATTGACCAGTTAGCCTCTAAAGTCCCTTCCAATTTTGATGACCTGTGACTTAATAAATGGTTCTTAGATTGCAGACTGGCATCATCCTGCATCCTTCCCTATAAAAAGAAAGAGGGGAAAAGGTGAAATTGATGGATCCATGGGTGATTTCTAGTTGACCTATAGCTCTAAATAGGTGGGTTTTCCAGTGGCTCTACTCTAATTATATTGCTATATCTCTCTAAATCTATCTATCCTTACATGTAGCTAAAGAGGCTGGCAGACAGGTGGGGGGGGGAGAGAGAGAGAGAGAGAGAGAGAGAGAGAGAGAGAGAGAGAGAGAGAGACATGGGACCAGAACAAATGCCTGGGAGATTAAGTGGCTTCTGGCACTAGAAATGAGACCTGGTACCCTTTTTGATAATTTGTACATTGTCAGTATACATTGTAAAGTGAAGTTTAGGGACAGCTAGGTGGAACAGTAGATAGAGCACTGGCTTGGAATCAGGAGGATCTGAGTTTAAATCTGGTCCCAGAGACTTAATAATTACCTAACTGTACCCATTCCTACTAAAAACACTAGAGAGCATAGGCATAAATGGATTGTTTCTTAAAATGATAAGCAGTATCTTTCTGAAACCATCAAGCAGCATTATATGGAATGGGGATAAGCCAGACATATTGCCAATAAGATCAGGGGTGAAATAAGGATGCCCATTATCACTACTACTATTCAATATTGTATTAGAAATGTTAACTTTAGCAATAAGAGAAGAAAAAAATGGAAAGAATTAGAATTGGGAATGAAGAAACAAAATTCTCACTCTTTGCAGATGATATGATGTTATACCTAGAGAATCCTAAGAAAATCATCTAAAAAACTACTGGAAAAAAATTAGCAAATTTAGTAAAGTCACAGGATATATAAAAAATATCCACATAAATCCTCAGCATTTTTATAAATTACTAACAAGATATGGCAATTAGAATTAGAAAGAGAAATCCCATTTAAAGTAACTTCAGACAACATAAAATACTTGGGAATCTACCTGCCAGGGCAGACTCAGAAACTCTATGAAAACAACTATAAAACACTTTTCACATAAATAAAATCAGATCTCAGTAACCTGGCAAATATCAACTGTACATGGATTGGCCAAGCTAATACAATAAAAAAAAGACAAGTCTATCTAAATTAAATTACTTATTTAGTGCCATACCAATCAAATTTTGAAAAAATTACTTTAATGAACTGGAAAAAATTGTAACCAAATTCATACAGAGGAACAAAAAGTCAGGAATATCAAGGGAATTAATGAAAAAATGCAAAAGAAGGCAATCTATTCACACCAAATTTAAAATTATATTATAAAGCATCAGTCATCAAAACTGTCTGTACTGGTTAAGAAAAAAATGGTAGATCAGTGGAATAGATTAGGTACAGAAGAGACAGTAGGAAGTGATTATAGCAATCTACTGTTTGATAAATCCGGAGTCCAGCTTCTGGGATAAGAACTTGCTCTTTGACAAAACTGCTGGGGAAACTGGAAAATAGCATGAAAGAAACTAGGATTAGGCCAACATCTCACACCCTATACCAAGATAAGGTCAAAATGGGTGCAGGATTTAGACATAAAAGACAATATTATAAGCAAACTAGGAGATCAAGGAATAGTTTACTTGTCAGATCTATTTAAAGGGGGAGTAGTTTATGACCAAAGAAGAGATAGAGAACATTATAAAAAATAAACCGGATAATTTTGATGTCATTAAATTAAAAGGGGTTTGCACAAATAAAAAACTGTAACAATATCAAAAGAAATATAGTAAATTGAGAAAAAAAATTTGCAACTAGTGTTTCTGACAAAGGACTCATTTCTAAAATATGTAGAGATCTGAGTCAAATTCATAAAAAAAAGTCATTTCCCCAATTGACAAATGGTCAAAGATATGCAAAGGAAATTCTCAGATGAGGAAATCAAAGCTATCTATAATTACATGAAAAATTGCTCTAAATCATTATTGATTAGAGAAATGCAAAGCATCTCTGAGTACCACTTCACTGTTCTCAGATTGGCCAACATGACTAGAAAGGACAATGATCAATGTTGGAGGAGTTGTGGGAAATCTGGTGAAGCTGTGAATTGTTTTATTTCTAATTATGCCCAAAGGTCAATAAAATGTATTTGTATACCTTTTGTTCCAGCAATAATACTACTGGATCTATATCCTGAAGAGATCATGAAAAAGGGTAAAAATCCCACATGTACAAAAATATTCACAACAGCTCCATTTGTGATGGCAAAGAATTGGAAATGGGAGATTGTCCATCAACTGGGGAATGGTTGAACAAATTGTGGTATGTGTGTGTGTGTGTGTGTGTGTGTGTGTGTGTGTGTGTGTATCTGTGTGTGTGTGATTGAACACTATTGTTCTATAAGAATGAGGGATGGGATTTCAGAAAAGCTTAGACTTGTATGAATTGATGTGGAGTGAGATGAGCAGAACCAAAAGAATATTGTACACACTAACAAAAACATGGGGTGGTGATCAATCTTGATGCACTTGCTCACCCTACCAGTGCAACAATCAGCAAAAGAATTATAGAGTTTAAACAAAGACCAAAGTCTATTATCTTCAATTTCTTTTTTTTTGTTTTAATTTATTTATTTTTGAATTTTACAATTTTGCCCCTAATCTCACTTCCCTCCCTTGCCTCTCCCACAGAAGGAAGTCTGATAGTCTTTACATTTTTTCCATGCTATATATTGATCCAAATTGAATGTGTTGAGAGAGAAATCATATTCTTAAGGAAAAAATAAAGTATAAGAGACAGCAAAATTACATAAGATAATATATTTTTTAAAATTTTATCTGCAACTTTTAAAAGTTGTCTTACATACTATGTAATTTTGCTGTCTTTAATGTTTTCTTTCTTCCTTTTGGATCTGTTTCTTCTCTCACAACACATTCAGTTTTGATCTATGCATATCATAAATGCAAATATAAAGACTATATAGATTATCCTTTGTTGGGAATGGAGGGAAGGGAGTGAGAAAAAATTGTAAAAACTCAAAACCTTGCAAAAAATGATTGGTAGAAATTACCATTGTATGTATTTGAAAAACAAATAAAATATTTATATAATAAAAAAACAGGGGCAGCTAGGATAGAGTGGATAGCAGTGAATAGAGCACCAGTTCTAGAGTCAGGAGGACCCGAGTATAAATCTGGACTCAGACACTTAATAATTGCCTAGCTGTGTATTTTACTAAGTGCCAAGGGAGTGGGAGTGGATTAGAGACTGAGGAGGTATTTAAGCACTGGTATTTAGTTCAATAAAGGGAGACCTTGGAGACCTTGGTGTACACAAGGAAAACTTATCTCTCTTGTCTTCCTTGTCTCCCACCCTCCCTCCAACACTCACCCGGGGAAGATTGAAGGAGTCTAGAAAAGGATTCAACATATGACATCTGGAAAGGGACTCAACTTATTGGCACCCAAACATGAGACCCAACATATGACATCTGAACTGGGATTCTACATATGGCACCCGTACAGGGACAGGAAGGTGGAATTATTTGAGTGAAGTCTGGAATAAGGACATAGCAGTTACAAGCAAGAGAACCAGGTGGCATCCCAGGGCAGAGGACTCTGGAGAAAGTAACAGGTTGATTTGTTACTAGGGGCTGATTTTAAAAAAGAGGTGTAAAGTGAAAGTGAAAAGACAAATAGTATTCAGCACTGAGGAGTCCAGCAGAAGTAGAGTCTCTGAGGCAGTGCCCTAGGGGACAGAGCTTCTTCTTCAAGCAGCAGTCTGCCACCAAGGGCCAGCTCCATGAACCGTATTCAGAGAAACTGCTTGCTGTTCTTTTTGGCCCCTGCTGCCTGCTTGACTGCACCCCTGAACCTGCGATGGGCTGCAGAGAACTTTCATCCCTCACTCAGACCCTGATGCAGACTCTGATACGACCTTGACACTGACTACAAATTTTACTTCAGAAGCCACAATGAGTTTCACTTCCCAGCCAGCAGAGAGAGGGGGTAGGGAAAAGGGAAATCTTTCTTTTTGGAACTTTGAAACTCAAACCCATGCCTCAAAAAATTTATTTTAGAAATTAAGGTACTCCCATTCCTTCTTCCTGGTTTGGGGAGGGGGGGTTGGGCAATGACTGTTTTCCAATAGATTATTGAGATTATTATAGATTATATATATATATATATATATATATATATATATATATATATATATATATTATGGATTATTAAGAAAAAAGGGGAAGAAGATTTTTTTTCTGGGATTGGAAAATTTTAATTTTGTCTTTCAAATGAAGTCTGTGCCTATGGCTTATATTTCTGTTGACCAGTCTTAATTAGTTATGTGTGTATATGTGTATTTGAACATCTATAGGGTATTTTACATCTCTCTACTGGACTGGATAAGTGGGAGAATGCTTTTATATTCTGAGATCTGGTACTAGTCAGGGTATCAGTCTCAGCTTGGTAATGTGACACAAGAGAAATGTTTTCTATGTTTGTGTTAGTGTGTATAAACTCTGAAATAGTTAGGTAAAGTTAAAAGTTACTCCTCTTGGTTTGGGTTTTAAATTTGATTGCTTTGAAAGGTTTTTTGTTGGCAAAAGAAAAAACTTTGTAATCTTTGTAAATTGGGGATAATATGTATTTCAAAGAATTTAGGAATATTGTTTTTTACTATTGGCATTTATTTTTGAACTTCTGTAAACAACTTATGTGGCATTCATTATGTAATAATTTTGTTTTAAAAAAAGACAAGAAGGGGGATATGTTAGGGACTGTTGTGCATGGGAGCACTGTAACTTATCTTCACCTGATGTCCTTGAGCACCAGAGCCTTATTTTACTAAGTGCAAGGGAGTGGGAGTGGATTAGAGACTGGGGAGTTATTTAAGCACTGGTATTTGGTTCATAAAGGGAGACCTTGGAGACACTGGTATACAGAGAGAACTTGTCTCTCTTGTCTTCCTTGTCTCCCACACCTCCAACACTCGCCTGGGGAAGATTGAAGGAGTCTAGAAAGGGACTCAGTATATGACGTCCAAACTGGGATTCTACACCTGGTAAGAAATTTCCTCTGCCAGTTCAGTTTTGTGCTTTCTCTCTGACTTCATGTTAGAGAATTTCCTTGACCAATAAGAAACTATGTGGTTTGCCCAGATTCATATATATCCTGTTATATCAAAGGTGAGATATGCTCTCAAATCTTCCTGCCTCTGAAAACAGTTCTTTTTCCACCACCATACAATGTCCATTAAAGAAAGAAACAATACATTCTATCAAATAGGTAAATGCAATTCTTCTCCCAGAAATAGGAACCTGGGTGCCTCCATAGGTGATCTAAGCATGAAGAATACCTATGAAAGCATTCAAGTCATCAGAATATTCCAGCAGCATCAGTCAGGGGACTCTTGAGTTCCAGATTCCTGGACAATGGTGCCTTTCTACTCAGAAGAGGGGAGATATAATAAGGAGGAGGAAGAAGAAGAGGAAAAGAAAAAGCAAAAGCAGAAAGAGAAGGAGGAGGAGAAGGAAAAGGAGGAGGAGGAGGAAGAGGAAGAGAAAACTTTTTTTAAACTTCCTGAACATCTGCCACCAGGGAATGCTAAAATAAGCTATTTCTGCTTTTTACAGTTTATTCATCCACTTCTGAAGCCCCAGGTCCATAAAACCTTCCATTTTCACCACATGCCCCATGCCCATACTTCTTAACTGCTGACATGGGGGTTTCTAATCCACCATGATTTAGGAGGGGAAAGGGTGGTTACTGGCACAAGAAACTCAAAATTACAGTGATTCAATGAAGACTTGACACATTGCTTTGGAAAGGTTGCCAACCCTTTTATTATATAAACAAGCAATTAGATTGAGAACTCAGATGTCAACACAGTCACAATCTGCCCATTGGTTGATCACTGCTGGGCAATGGCCAGGTCACACACTTAGACCCAACACATCTACATTTGGGAAGTGGAGAGGTATGTGTATGGGTGTATATATATGTGTGCACACATGCTATCACCTCCACCAAAATGAGGTGAGCCAAATGGAAATCAAACCTAAGTGAAACAAAGAAATGAAGTTAAAGAAATTGAATCTCCTCTACTATGTCATTCTGTTCCTTTTGATTATTTTACTTGGGAATTTGACTGACTAAAGAAGTTCAAACAATATTCATCTCAAGTGTTCTCCTGATCTGGTGAGGTGAGAAATATCAGGGGAAGGAAAAATGAATACCCTACAGGAAGGGCAGTATGGAAAGGGAGGGGATTATATTTATTTTTTGCAGCCTAAAGACTTCTAAAAACTTTGTGAGCAGGAATAAAAATTTGTTTCCAAAGATATCTATCTGCTCTTCTGGTCTTTCTATGTATATAAAGATTCAATCAATCAGCAAGCCTCTGATAGGCCCCTACTGTGTTCCAGACATTGTAGGTACTATGTATTGAAAGCTTTCTGACTAAGTTGTCAATCATAGAACTAATGACCATCTGTCATCATTCCAACTATCTGGAAGTGTGCCATTGAGGGGTTAATATATCTTTCTGCCTCATTCAAAGAAAGAGGTAAGAACAGAGGGAAATGTCTTGGGCAGTGTAATTAAACTGGAATAGTTATAAGAAGATTCTGTCACTATAAAGTACCTTAAAATTAACAATAAAAGTACTTTCCTCACAATAATATCTTGGGTAGAGGAGATAAAAGAGTTGTTATGCCCATTTTATAGATGAGAGAACTGAAGCCCAGCACTTACCCCCAATACCTCAGCTAGTGAGGAATAGGGCCAAGATTTGAAGATGTGTTTTTATCCTAAATCCATTGTTCTTTCTATTATACTATATTTCCTCTCAATGGTAGTTTAATGCAAAACACAAGAGAGGCTCTCTTTTTTTATTTATTTCTTTTTATATTCATATTTTTTTTAATTGAATTGGTTCTTGTATGGTCTACCTACAACACAGGATGGCATGGTATTACAAGGTAGGCAAACTTGCCCCTTTCCTCCAGATTGAGCTAGACAGCAATAGGTGATGAAGTACTAGGTTTTCAAAACCAAAGGATAAAAATCCCCCTCTTCATAGAAAGTCCTGATAAATGCTTGTTGATTGATAGAATGATTAAAGCAGAAGGGAGACAATGTGTTCATCTATGAACTCTATACCTGTTGACAAACATAACAACAAAAAAAGTTGAACTTATGTAAATGGTCCTTGATTATTGGCCTAGAAATGATTATCCAGGGGCAGCTAGGTGGTACAATAGCTAGAATCCATTGGCCTTGAAGTCAGGAGGATCTGAGTTTGAACCCAGCCTCAGACACTTAATATTACCTAGCTGTGTGACTTTGGGCAAGTCACTTAATCCCATTTCCTTGCAAAACAAAATGATTATCTTGAAGCTAGAGGACTCAAGACTTTCCCCTCTGTGAGTGAAATGTCAGCCAATGTGAGAAGATTGAGGTATTAAGAGTGATCAGAGAGTTGTTTGTCACTTAGGTTCCATGGAAGATTATGAGGAGGGAAGGTAGTGGTGACATTCAGAGCTCTCCACCTGAAGGGAGTCTGCCTGAGACTATAGAGAGCAACTAGGCCACCCTCACTTTGGTTTAGTTCTACTGCCGATCAATCAAACATTCACTTATCAGTCATCCAATCAACAAGTATCTATCAAGCACTAGTACTATGCTAAGTGCTGGATTTGCAAAGCTAAAAATCAAATAGTCTTAAAGAGTCCATATGCCCATACCCCATGGGCCCACATGCCCATTAAATCCTTGAGGAAAATAAACTGATTCCACTGTCCTCTGCCTTTTGTGTATTACTAGACAGCCTGAAACCCAGATCCTTGTCTCCTACTATCCTATTTCTTATATCTTGTTAAAATCTCTGGGGTTTTTTAAACCACACTTCTGCCCCCAATACCAACTCTTAACTCTGAAACTTTCTTGCTCAAGAATTTGTCTGTTGTTATTACTCTCCATGGTCAGTCCTAGCCTACTCATTCTTAGGGTTTTCTTGGCAGAGACACTGGAATAGTTTGTCATTTACTTCTCCACTCACTTTACAGATGAGGAAACTGGGGTTCTCCTCCAGCTTATTTCACAGATCATGAAAATGAGTCAAATAGAATTAAGTGACTTACTCAGGGGTACACAGGTAGTGTCTGAGATAACTCTTCCTGACTCCAGATCTAGCATGCTGTCCACTGTATGAAAGGGACTTCATGGTGAACTAATAATTAAAGAAACAGATATTTAGGCAACTTTAAGTTTACATTTCATACCTATCAGAGTGACAAAATAATAAAAAAGGAAAATGCTAAAGGGGGTGTGAGAAAACAGGTAGAACTGTGAGTTGTTCCAATAATTCCAGAAAGTATTTTGGAACTATGCCCAGAAAGTTACCAAACTTTAATTCAGCTACATGATTACTAAACCTCTACCCCCAAAGAAATCAAAGAAAGAGGAAAAGGATGTATACATACAAAAATATTTATAGCAGCTCTTTTCACAGTAGTCAAAAATTAGAAAAAATGGGAGTGTCTTCCTATTGAGGAAATGGTATATGAACATGATGGAATAATATTGTACACTAAGAAATGATTAAAGAGACAATTTCAAATGAAATTAGGAGCATCGTTATGAGCTGATGCAGAGCAATAAGAACAACTAGAGAAAAATGTAAATAGTGATATTGACATTATGGAGAAACAATATTGAAAAACTTTAGAACTCTCTTCAACACAAGGATAAAACCCAGATTCCAAAGGAAAGTAAATGAAACAGGCCACCCACCTGGCAGAGAGATGATTAACTTAAAACTCAGAAAGAGACAGATATTTTCAAATGGCTGATATAGGAATTTGTTTTACCAGATTATGCAGCTATGTATTGAGGTCTTTATATTTCATTTTTGGTTTTGCTTGTGCTTTTTTGTTTAATTTGCTCAATGTGGAAAGGGGAGGGGGCAAGAGAAGGAAAAGATTAAGAAGGAAGGAAGAGGGGCAACTAGATGGTGCAGCAGATAGAGCACCTACCCTGGTTTCAGGAGGATTTGAGTTCAAATTCAGCCTCAGACACTTAATTATTACCTGGCTGTATGACCTTGGACAAGTCACTTAACCTCATTGCCTTAAATTAATAAAAAAATTTAAATAATTACCTAGCTGTGTGACCTTAGACAAGTCACTTAACTCCATTGCCTTACCAAAAAAAAAGGAATATTTCTTTATAAAATGTTTCTTAAAGTGAAAAAAATTAAAATTAGATATTTCTCTCTACAATATCTGCATTAGATCCACTCTTAGGTCTTCACTGAATTGTAGCAACTGAGTTCATCCTTTCCTAGACAAGAGTATTTGGAAGGCTTCCTAACACTTCAAGAGCATAAAATGGCAGCCAATTCTTCTGCAACCTCAAGTTTTATGATTTCAAAACCTCAGTTTCTGCTTAGCATCCTGCTCTGGTAACATATAATCCAATTATACCTTATCAGCATAATTGCATCTATGAGTGACTTTTAAGAGCTTTATTAATTAATTCTAAGATTTTTTTGTCCATAGAAATAATTTCATAAGTCAACCTCTTTGTATTGAGTTAAAATTTGTCCAATGCCACCCATCTGTATTTTACTCTGGAGTATATGTGTCTCATGAATGAATAAAAAAGCAATAAAATGTATGGGCAGATATAGGCATATTTATGCATAAATTTACATCATTTTGCATAATAATAATAGCCAACACGTATATCAAATTTTTATGTGCCAGGAACTATATTAAGTACTTTATTTATCATTTTTTTCATTTAATCCTCACAGTAACTCCAAAAATATAGATGCTATTGTTATCCCCATCTTACAAATGAGGAAACTGCGGGAAATAGATTAAAGTGATTTGCCCAGCAACACTGATGCTGGATGTCTTCCTTATTCTAAATAACTTTTATAAGGAATCCTATTCTCATCCAATTTATTAGAATTTAGTCTCTAATAGAGGACACCAGTTATGAAGGTAAATCTGGGAGTATATGCTCATTTTTATTTGGGGCGGGGAGGAGGACCCTTAATAAAATCCCAAACAATCTTGGTATTTGGATCTATAAGATCTAATGACACTAGGTAGGAAAGGGCACTGTCAGGATCATAAAGACTCATTACATATGATTAATACCATGCCTCACAACTACTGGCCTCCTCAATGCTCCACCACTAATTTCCCTTGATGCCTTCCCTTCTTTTCCCTCCAGCACCTGTACTTTCCCAGAGAACATTTCTCCCTCATCAGCATCAAGTGACTAAGGGCTTCACAGCACCCCAGCTTGCAGATCAATTAGGCATTATAATCAAAAATGAGTGCTGGAAGAAACCATCAGCATAGCCATCATTCCCAAGCAAATATTCCTGTCTATGCCTCATCAGTTCTAATAAGACAATAACAATAGTTTCAATTCTGAGCAGCCTGGTTATTGAGTCATTCCTAATTATCCACATCAGTGAGACAAGAAAAAAAAATCTGTCTCAGGAACCAAATTGATGTTTTTTTTGGAACACCGTCTATATGACTGTCTATGTTATTCAGTCCAAGGTATGATAGCCCTAGAAGAAATCAAGAAAAAAAAAGGAATCTATGAACAGGGAAGTCATAGAGGAGATTTCAATGACAACCGTGAGGTTCTTGGATCATTCAAAATTAATAAAAATTAAGTTAGAGAGGCTTGAGAATGTCAGTCATTCACTCACCATGAAAGCAGATTTTTTTAGTCATGGAACAGAAATGAACATCCCAAGAGAAATGCCATGGAAAATTTGGAAATTTCAGGTGAGCAAACACTTCCTTGATTCAGATATTAGAAAAACTGTTTTTTTAAGGGAGTAAATGGTTTGGAGTTAAAGAATATGGAGGGCAGGTAGATGGTACAGAACACTGACTGGGGAGTCTGGAAGACCTGAGTTAAAATCCAGCCTCAAACACTTAATACTTACTAGCTGTATGACACTGGACAAGTCACTTAACCCAGGCTGCAGAAAGAAAGAAAGAAAAAAGAATATGGAATTTGATTCCAAATTTTTTCTCTACTTGGAAAAGCACTTTATTTCTCCAAATCTCTTGTTTCCTCATCTGAGGATTGGATTCAATGGTCTCCATGATTCCTTTTATTTCTAAGGGATATAAGATTATAAATGGAGAACTGGAAGAAATCTAAAGGACCATTTATTCTAACTCCTTCATTTTACACATGAAGAAATAGAGATCCATGAAGGTTGTAATTCTACCAAGGATACTCAGGTAGTAATGCACCAAAGGAGCAATTTGAACCCAGTTCTTCTGTGTCCAGACCCAGTTCTCTTTCCAGTGTTTATGGTACTAAGGAGACTTCCCAAAGATAGGAGAGTAGAAAAAAGGAAAAAAAATCCTAAGTCAATGTCTTTGTTAAAAAAATATGGCATATCAATATTTCAAAATCATGGAAAAGGAAGCCACAGTTAAATTGCTATATTCCAGTTTCCTTCAGATAGAAGGAAGAATGCAAGAAAATCTAGTAATTTGTATCTGTTTGTTCATTTGGCCATTTAAAATTGTAATAATTTTGTTTTAAATAATCCTTCTCCTGAGAAACCCAGGAACATTTATTAATACCCCTATTGCTTTTCTAGTGCAGACATGAAAAGATGTCTTCACTCCCAATTTGTCATAAAGAGATGCTTTCTATGGAAAAGTTGCATGCAGTAATCCTCCCATCATCCTTTCCACACAGAACAAAAGTTACTGAGCTAAGAGGAGCAAAAAAAAATAAAAATGGACCGATCTGCAGAAGTGAGTATGAACCCTCAACTCACACTAGGGGTCACCTCGGGAAGATTTGTAGTTTTTTTTCAAGTGGTTCATATAGAGTGATTAGCTCAGAAAACTGAAAGGAAATTATAGAAACAAAGCCAAGTGAGACAAGGGGAGACAATAGCGTTATAGTGCAACTATGACTGGTTCAAGACCTCTGGGTATTTTCCTGTGAGTCTCTGAATTTGTGGAACTAGCTACCTGTCCTGGAAAGAAGCACAAATCCTAAAAGTGTGTGTGTGTGTGTGTGTGTGTGTGTGTGTGTGTGTGTGTGTGTGATTGTCTGCATTTGTCCACAATTATTTATAGACAATTAGACAGCTAGGGTCTTACAACTGATTAAGGACTTGCTAGGAGTCAGGAAGACCTCAGTTCAAATCCAGCCTAAACCACTTACAAGCTGTGGTATCCTGGACAAGTCACTTCACTTAGTTGCTCTCAGTTTCTTCATCTGTGAAATGGGGATTAAAAATACCAACTGCCTCCCAGTGTTGTTTAAACAACAAAGTGAGTTAATATATGTAAAAGTTTTTATAAACATATAGAAGGTTTGCTTTATGAACCTTAAAAACTCTAAGCAAATTTCATTATTATTATTATTATTATTATTATTATTGTTATTGTTATTTTGTGTCTCAGAGTTGAGGTATAGGTCATACACACACACACACACACACACACACACACACACACACACACACACACACACACTACACCCCAAAGGAAGAATGAGCTACAATATACTGGATCCCATATTCTTCCCAAAGTTTCATACCAGAGTGTACTAGACGTAGTATGATGGATAAAGTACTGAACCTGGACTCAGAAAGACCTGAATTCGAATCCCACTTCAAACACTGACCAGCTGTGTGAACCTAGGTAAATCATTTAACCTTTCTCAGATTGTTTCCTATACTGTAAAATGAGGGTGGTAATAGTTCATCTACTTCACAGAATTGTTATAAGGACCAAATATGATAATATATATATAAAACTATAAGAGTTTCAAGAGCTAGGTAAATGTTAATTATTATTATTATTATTGGCTGCATTCATTCCATCATCCATAAGAAAGGCATGATCTTCGGTACAATAGGTACTGGAATAAAACAAACTCATTTCAGTCTTAGGTTTCCTTTTCTCCCTTGATTTGGTGTAACCTTTAAAAGCAGCTTAGAGCAATTTTTGTTGAGTGACAATGAGCTTCTACAGATAACAGCTTGAGATCATGTGTTCATCATGTATGTTAACATACAGGTATGTTAACTACTTGTGTTAAATGCATTGCATTGATATGGCCTGGTCATAAAATTCTTCTTCCCACAGTTCGCTAGGGCATCATCTGCTAAACATTAATAACTACTGTTTTCCAGTGAACACAAATTTTATTCATTTTTTTAAATTCAGTGGCATCGGCTACTCAGCTACTGCCATGACCAGTCATCTCACATCCCATTATTGATGGACTGGAATTGTGCCCTCTCAACTTGCAATCTGTTACCAGACAAGCATTTAGCACTCACTGGTAAATCAGATGAAACATTTTATCAATAATGGACATGCTGTGTAATAATAGGCTGCTGGGATATGAATCACTCATGAATATAAATATGTTTGTATAAAATAATACAAGGTAAAAATAAATTCAAGGATGACAGGAAACTTCATGTACATTAGGTTATTTAAGCAGTTTTGAAGGAAAAGAGACTAGAGATTTGTTGAGTCTTGAAGTCAAGAAAGATTTGAATTCAAATTTAGATGCATAATAACTAAAGTGACCATTAGCAAACCATTCAATCACTCAGTGCCACCAAGCAACTCTTTAAGATAATGTAACCTCCAGACTGAGTTTCTATATCAATAAAGGAAGTTTCTTCACAAAAAGTAGTCAACTGACAATTTACATGACTGAGTCAAAAAAAATCAGATAATATGACCTACTTATTAGGTACCAAAGATGCACTGAGAAATATTAAGAAAGAATCAAGTCCCAGACTCTGCCTTCTAACAAAAGGAATGTTACCTATGGAGGGGTCAATGAACAACTGACATATTTCCCTGATCCCAAAAATAGTCCCTCCACCACCTCACCTCAAGTTTTCAGATCAATAACTCATCACTGACTTTCTTGTTTCCAGTGCTTACTAGAATACAAGTTCACAGTAGGAAAATAAGACTTTTAATATAGAGTAATTAATAGAACATCTCTTCAGGCACTGAAGAATAGGGTCATGGTACCAACACTGGCAGAAAGATCCACGCAGAAGTCTAAACTTGAGTACTTGCTAGCATTAAGAACCTGAGACTTTGTTACACTCACAGCCTAATCAATGACTATGACCAGACACATTATTAGAATTTTCTTGTCAGCTTCTCAAATGACTTCCAAACTATTTGGCTGCCCTTGCTCAATCCAGATTTCACATGATACTGAAGGGCTTAATCATGCATCACATTCAAATCAGAAAGTCACAATTCAGGCAGGAATGTTTATTTTCAGATACCTTTTCAGATACCCCAAATCAGGAAAAACTGAGTAGAAGTCAACCTGAAACAATCATTTTTTTTATGTACTGAAATAAATAAATTGGCCCTACCTAGTTAACTGATCTTTCAACTGCCTAAGTCTACAAATATTGCCTAGATCTATCAATTTCACCTTTGCAATATTTCTTGAATAATTATGTTCCTTCTTTCCTCTGATATAGCAACCAATCTGTTATAGTCCCACATCACCTCAAGCCTAGACGACTGTAATCTTCTGGTATGTCTGCCTGCCACAAGTCTCTCCCCTACTTCAATCCATCCTCCATTCAGTCACTAAAGTTATTTTCTGAAAATGCAGATCTGAAACATCTTAAAATACTTTGGGAAATGAAATAACTTGGGCTTTAGTCACTTTTTTCTTTTTTCAAAAATATTACAAGCAACTATCTCTATTGTTTAACATCGCTCATCTCTTTTCTCCTGATACATATCTCCCCATCTTATGTCCAAAGTTCCTCTGTATTACTTGCCACTCCCCCAGTATCAGGATTATATTCCAGTCTGTGTTGATGCCCTGCAACAGGTGAGAAGTCTGGACGAGACATAATAATCCAGAAGCATGAAGATACTAAAGCAAACATCATTAAATTACAATAACCCTGAAAAGACTCCTTTACCATTATAACATGTCACTTGTTTAGAAATATGAGGTTCCACAATTTTTCCTTGTCCCCTAATGCAATGGTTGAAGTTAAAAGTTAGAAATAGAGTTATCTTCCTAGCTGATTATCTAACATTTGGGCAATGAAATATAAAGAATAGGGTTTCATTATATTTTTGTACCATTGGACCACTATTACATGAGACTTAGGACAAGTTCTTTTTGGTACATTAGTAATTAATGTTAAATATATATAAAGGGGTTTTTTTGTATTATCTCATCCAGTCCTTGAAACAATCCCATAAGACAGGTGTTATTGTTAAATCCATTTTATAGATGAGGAAACTGAGACTGTAATGGATTTTTTTAAAGATGTTTCCTAAAGTGAGCTCACTTAGACTGTATTCTAACCCACAGCAGATGTCAATGAAATCCCAGACTTTCAGTCCACCAGGGACTGAAGGAATTTGATGAGAAGTTGGAAAGCAAATTACAAAAATGATTCAGAGATGGGATATTTTTAGTGTAGACACAGTGGGTTTAAGCACATGAAGACTCAAAACTCCTGAACTCAATCAATCCACCTGTTTTACTTTCCTAGTCACTGGGGTTGCAGGTATGTATCAATTACCCCCTCCAAGGATCCATTTGATCAGTTATAGGATGTACTCAATTGTTACTGAAGATGCTTCCAACTGTGATTCTATCCTACAGTTTAGCACCAGGAGAATGATAACTTTCCACCAGTAGCAGTGGTTACATTTGTTATAATCTCCCCCTTGGGTTCCATCTGAACTCCCCCAAAAGAGAAGCAGTCATGGTTCAGATGTGGCTGGGCACAGGCCAATATTCGGTTTCTCATGTAATCCTGGGGTAATCCTAGGGTAAGGATATCTTCTCAAATAATTTCATTTGGGGTTGAGAATTTCACTGGCTCTTCAACTATGCAAACAGTTTTCAGGCAGGGTTCTGGCCACTGTCTCTTTCTCACCGTCTCTAGAAGGAGAACAACAAGCAGAGTTAAATGAAGCTGACATTTGTTTCTCTCCTTGCAGAGTGTGACATTTGCCATCATCTGTGGCTTGTTTGTCAGAAGGGGGTGGGTATGTTTAGCTCTGCCAAGGCAGTGACATAAGTGAGCACAGGTGGTACCTCACTTGAGTCTGTTGGAGACTCCCTGAGGGTGCCTCCCCCCCTGTGCCGGGCAGCCAGGGAACAGCTGGGCCAAGCTGGGGGCTGATGACATCAACCTTCTTCCAGAGGCTGCTGTGTTTCCGGGTGCTTAAAAGGAGTAGAACAAGAGAATGGATGGAGTTAGTGCTTCTTTGAGCAAACCAGATCATCTATAGACATGAGCAAATGTGTAGCTAAAGAGTATGTATGTCATCAGTGTCCTCTGCCACAGTGTCCTCTCTGACAGCAAGGAAGAGCAGACAGCCCTTCCAGAACCTTCATTTAAAGAGATGCCCAGGCCAGTCGTCTTTTCATTTCCCATCTGGCTGCTCTCCTCTTTACTTCTCCCCTTTGCTGTCTTTCTCCCTTCCTTTATTTCTCCTCTCCTCCCTCACCTTTCAGCTTCCTTTTGTATGTTTTCTTTCCCCATAAGACAGTAAGATCCTTTAGGGTAGGCATTGTGCTTCTTTTTCATATTTGTATCCTTACTGCTTAGAATGTTACCAGGGACTTAATAAGCCCTTTTAAAAAAACTAAATTTATTGCCTGGATGACCTACTGAAAAGACCAAGTAAGGCTAGAAGGACCACTAGCCATGGCAGTGTTATTATTCTTCATCTCAGATGAGGAAGCCCTTGTTTAAATCTTGCCTAACTCACTTATAATATGATCTTAGGCAAGTCACTTAATCTCTCTTAATCTGTTTCCTTTTTTGTCATATGAGGGAATTGAATTTGATGATTTGAAAGCTATCTTAGGGTAGCTATGTTGCATAGTGGATAGAGTACTGGCCCTGGAGTCAGGAGGACCTGAGTTCAAATCTGACCTCAGACACATAATAATCTAGCTGTGTGACCTTGGGTAAGTCACTTAACCCCATTTGCCTTATGAAAACAAACAAACAAACAAAAAAGATCTCTTCAAACTCTGAATCCATGGTCCTGTGATGCTGGGTTGCATGGGTCTTTTTCTCTTCCTTTATGCAAGATTAGAATGTTTCTTGGTGTCCCTAGTTTGGGATTATATTTCTTTTGTTAAGTGGCACAGTGGATAGAGCACCGGCCTTGGAATCAGGAGGACAGGAGTTTGAATCCAGCCTCAGACACTTGACTCTTACTAGCTGTGTGACCTTGGGCAAATCACTTAACCCTGATTGCCTCTCATCCAGGGTCATCTCCAGTTATCCTGATTCATATCTGGCCACTGGACCCAGATGGCTCTGGAGGAGAAAGTGAGACTGGTGACTTAGCCCAGCACCCCCTCACTCAAATCCAATTCATATGTATTCTTCAAAAAACTGAAGAACAAACATTTTTCTTTTACTTCAGAGCCTAAACATCATGTGCATCAAAACACAAATTGCTGAATAATGATGAAATTGTTTCTCTGATTATCTTGGTTGAGTTTACATCTCCAGCATTCCAAGGGAAAGATGACTGACAGCAGCTCCTTGAAGATGACAGAGCTCATCTCAAAAAGCATGGTGTTATGGAAAGAACAAAGATGAGTTCGAAGCCCACCTCTACTATTTCATACCTGCACAGCCTTAAGTAAGTAAATTACCTAAACTCTCTGAGCTGTAGCTTCCTCATCTATGGGGGGGGGGGGGGGGGGAGAAGACAGGGAGGAAGAAGTTGACTGGAAAAAAACTTCTCATTTATCTAAATGCTGTGATACTATCAGTTATTTTTTTCTTCAAGAGATATTATTTCTGATATTAAACTATGTTGTCACCAGTTAGTTATAAAGCCCTTAGTCATGTAATCCAACCTTTAAGGCCGAGATTTGTTTATCTGTGATCCCAGATAAGAGCCATATGTGTTACATTCATCTTTACAAAGGTGTTGAAAGATTGGTTCACTTCCTCCAATTCCTATGTCCTGGGTGCCTACAATGGAAGGGGCTACTGGCCTTGAGACCCATTGCTTCTAGTTTTCTTCAGGCAACTTTGGATATTTGCTGAGCCAATAATTCCAAAGAAGGAGACTGGCAATACAAGTTGGGAGAAAACACAGAGTAAGGAGGTCCTTAAAACCCTAAGAATTAAGGAGAGATTCTGAGCAAGTGGAATGCATACCACCTGGGAGCTGAGATAAGTGGGAAGATTTATTCTCACTCAAAATAAGAGTGAAAAATGGAGATTCAGTTGTGCAGGATAAATTGAAGGGAGTTCCCACAGTTCCTGAAGAGGCCTTTGCTTATATAATGGGGTTCGATATGAAGAATTGAAGGGGTAAATAGCCTGGAGCCATCCTTGCCCAGAGCATCAGGACCCCAATGGAATCCCTCCTTATGCTGGAGAGTTGGCACCATCTCCTGGGGAGAAGGAACAATTGCTGAAGCCCATCTATAAAAGGAAAACCCAAGCATCAAGGAAAACTAAGGACAGGAAGAATAGCTAAAATGGTGAGCTGCAAGGAGAATCAAATCTAGATTTTAACCCCATGAAGCCCCAGACAGGGATAGTATTCAGGATTAAAACTCCCAAATAGTATATGGTAGGAATGGAGAGAAAATATACCTCCTAGCCAGATCCAGGACAAGGTGAGAGTCATTACTAAAACTCCTAGCAATCTCCATAGCAGATATATAGGAGTCGGATGACAACTCCTATGGGTGCAAGTCATGGAGACTGCACAGTTTTCATTGGGGCAAAATGGAAGAGGGGACCTACCCAAAGGGTTCAGATTTGAGTTCTGTTCTTCTTGATATAGAGTCTGTTTTATGTTTGATGCCTTATTAAGGTTTGAATGCTTATAAAAGGAGATGATGGTCCTCCTTTTGAGAGAGGATCAAATGATAAAGGTTCTAAGGTTCACCAAGTAGGGGACAAACCATGGAAAGAAGGAAGATGTCTCCCAAGTATGACCAGGTCCTTCAGAGTCAAATAGCTCTACTCAAGCAGCTGAATTTAAATTGTATTACAAACATTATATTTTCAAATTATATGCAGAGATTAAAGAAAACAGTCAAAATCAAGGTTTCTTAGTCTTGTACCTGTAAACTTGGATAGGGAAAAATTACCTATATATAAATATCTATTGAAAATACTATGTAAAAATATTTCAAAAAGGGTCTTGAACTGCCAAAGAATCCATGATATAAATAAATGGTAAAAAAAAACTTGTGATCCAAAATATAATTGATATCCTTCCTACTGACTGTTATGATCTTAATTTATTCCTACCTTCTCTTTATATCTTCAAAGACTTTTAGTGTCTCTTACTTTACTTGCTTCAACTTTGAAATCCTCACGTTTGTTCCCAGCTCTCTACCTCCCTAGATTTACCTATTGCCAAAGCCCTTCCAACCTCTCTTCTCTCTATTCCTCATTGTTTTGTCTTGTTTAGTAATAAAGAAGCCTTTCAATCAGTATTCCTTTTTAATTAAAAGAAACTATTTATCTTCTAATATCCCAGCTCCTAGCTTCCTTTATTCTCTTCCCAGTTATTGAAAAAGGAAGATTACAATAATAGAGAATATCTTTGTGTCTAGATTGTGGGGAAAATCTTGAATCTTTATTGGTTTGTTTGATTTTTCTATTTTTTTGAGAAAGCACCTAATGTTCCCCTTCACATCTTATATATAAAAAGTACCTTTCAACTGTTCATCTGAGTTTGCCCCAACAATGGCTTGCAGTCACCATTTACACTTCTTGGTGGCCTCTGATGCAAAACATAAAACTTAGGATAAAGTTTTTAAATTAGGATTTTGGATATAGATTTAAACAAGTTTCAAGATCCAAGACAAAAAAAAAAGGCTATTCTCCAAGAGCAAATAGACTTACTTCCAAAGCAGAAGTGGATCTAATGGACTTAGAGTTGAGAAAACTTGAATTTGAAGCAAAAGGCTTGTCCCCAGCTGCCCTGAATTCCACATACTAGACACTATGTTTAATTGCACACGTTGGTATAGTCACAACTTGTCATTGTAAGTATTCTTGTAACCCTTATAAATGTACTCACCCTACAGACAAAGCACAAAGCTTATGCAGTCCATAAACTGTTCCTTTCTTTTTTTTTGCATCCCTCCGCAGCACTCTTCTCTAAATGAAGGACAACATTAACTGCCTAACTATACAACCCTGAGGAGATAAACTCTACTTGGAAACCCAGAAAAGCAAGCAAATGAGAGGTTTCACTGTCCTGAATGATAACACAAAAATCAGAGGAAAGTAGAGTAAGAACAAGGAAAGGTTTGAGTTGTAGCCATAGGTCATCAAAGAGAATGAAATCATTATGAAAAGAAATCCTATCATGAAGAATTTCTCTGGGAATATCCAACTTGTTCCATTGTCATGGCATGTTAGTAAAAAGAGTACATTGCTAGAAATCACATTCCTAGTCTACCACATCTGGAGATGGAGCAGAACAGATGTTGGCCTCTTCTTATTGAATTAGCAAGTGTAGGAGGAACACAGGGTTGGGCATACAGTAAATATTTCAACAGAATTAGCAACACATTTTCATTTTTTATTCAAAAGAAAGGAGTACAATGACCTAAGAATATGGAAAAAGTGATGAGATGAGTTAAGACTAAGAGTTTTGAAGCCTTTGGACAAAATTTTATTTATTTCCCCAAATCCACAGGAAGGATTTTGGGATCTAATTTATTGTAGATAATTTCTACCTTATACATATTTAGAACAATAGCTAAGTTAGGGTGCCTGAGACTTTGCCCTTGCATGATCAATTTAATGGAGTCCTCAGGATTTCAAGTTTGTAGGAAGAATATCAACAGAATTTACCAGTGTAGCAAATTAATTTTCTCTTGGGTCTTTCGTTGTTCAGCCATTTTTTTCTCAGTCATGTCTGACTCTTTGTGATTCCTTTTGGAGTCTTCTTGACAAAGATACTTGTGTGGTTTGCCATTTCCTTCTCCAGCTCATTTTACAGATTAGGAAACTGTTACAAACAGGTTTAAATTTCTTGTCCAGGATCATACAACTAATAAGTCTGAAACTAGATTTGAACTCAGGAAGATGAGTCTTCCTGACTCCAGGCTTATCACTCACTCTGCCCACTACACCACTTAGCTGCCCTTTACCAGGATCTAAACCTATTATTTCTTTGCCCAGCATCAGACAGTCAGAATGTATTAAAGTCTGAAACCATGGCCAGGTCTTCCCAGGTCTTTCTGACTCTGAGGTTCTCTGTCCATCCACTATGCCTATCTGCCTCTCTTGGCAAAAGCAATTGGTGAAAATAAAAAGTTGCCAGATATGGACTGGGATGAGATTTCCCCACTTACTCCTATGAAGGTGGCCTCCCTGGGATAAACTTCACATTGATATTCTAAATTCTTGGTCTTCCACACACAGGTTACCATCTAACCTTAAATCCCTTAAATGTTGTTATTTTCATTCCACTTGTCTCCTAAAGAAGTCTATGATGTGTGAGCCAGGAACAAAAATATACAAATTTGACTCTGCCCAAGTCAATCCAGTTGGTTGTTGAGTGGCTTTCATCTATTCATGACTATTAATAAACCTAAGATAATGGTGAGATTAGAACAAAGATTGACTTATAGGCAAATGTATCATGTCCTTTATGCTAGATCACTCACAAGTTATAAGGAATAATTTCAATTTAACAAAGCTTTTGGTGTATAAGGAGGATGCTTCAACAAAGGAGGCCATGGTTCTGCTTCCCTTGACCTTATCACTTTATCCATCACCAAGAAAGAAATCAAAGGCATTTTAGTTCAAACAACCACAGACCCAATAGGGTAAGAGGTCAAATGATTCCTCTTTAGTCTAGAAGTAGAAAGGTCCTCTGATGCTCTTACTGTTAGCAACAGTTAATAAACTTACCTGTCTCACTTCTGACAGAATTGTCATGATATTAATCTCTAGGCAGCCAGATCTAAAACAGTGAAAGCAGAATGAGATTGGGCTACAACTATGCCTGCTGCAAACTCATGGATTGAAGCTATTACAGGGTCATGTATTGGCCAGCACCAGTGGGACCAGTATTCTCAACTGCTTCACCAACAAAGACTACAGTGATAATTGCAGTTTATCCAGGACCTTAAAACCCACAGAGCACTTCTACATATATCTTCTTAAGGCATCACAACCCTGGAAGATCTATAAAACCCAACTCTCTCTCTCTCTCTTTCTCTCTCTCTCTCTCTCTCTCTCTCTCTCTCTCTCTCTCTCTCTCTCTCTCTCTCTCTCTCTCTCAACTGCAATGGCCTCCTAGGCTCAAATATAAAAGTCCTCTATATTTAAAGTTCTTCACAATCTGAATCCTTTGTAAACTCCCTCCCACCAGACTCCCATTCTCTATCCATCTTCATCAGGGGGTTGGTCCTTGAAGACAATTATAATCCAACTTCCCATAGCTCACATGAGTACCCATAGCATCAGTTACAAAGGAACCTTTAGGAAAATTCCCTCCTCCTCTTTCATCTCCATCTCCTGTTCACAATACCCCTTTTTGGTTCTGACAGATACTGGAGAGGGAAAGAAAACAAGTTTCATTCCATGTCAACTAATTATAAATAAGAGCCCAAACCCTCTTTTTTATTTTGGTTGCAAAAGAATGAGTTATACAGGGTAAATAGTCATGGATAAGTTGATACCTATATTCCAGATCCCATTACATAATCTTTATCTCAAAATTTATCCCTCTTCCAAACTTCCCTATTTCTTTCTAGAGAACCTCCTACATTCCTAGGCTCCCAAATTTGACATTATCTTGGACTTCTCATTTTCAATCACTCCTCATATCCAAGTAGTTGCCAAATCTATTCATTTCCTTCTCCACATGTCTTGAATCCATCTCCTTCTCTCTTCTCACTCAGCCATCATGCTAATTCAAATGTACTGTTACAATGGTCTACTAATTGGTCCCTATCTCTCAAGTCTTGCCACACTCCAGATGGTCCTCCACCCAGCTGCCAAAATGTTTTTCCTTTAGTTTGGGTCTGACCATGCCAACCCAACACTTAGTAAACTCCAGCAGCATCTATTCCAGGATCAAATGCAAACTCCTCTGTTTGGTATTGAAAGTCCTTTACAACCTGGCTCTGTTGAGTCTTATTATTCATTATTCCTCTTCTTGAATCTGCAGTTCAGTCAAATTAGCTTTCCTGCTATTCCTCAGATTCATACAAAAACACTACTAAAATATCCAAACATGAATTGGCAATTAAAGTATAAAGCCACCTATTAAGCAAAGTTGAATAAAGAAGTGGAAGGAATTTATAATGGAAAACTTACTATACATGTGAATGTGGGGGGGGGCGGATCACTTAACCCCTCTGAGTCTCATTTTCCTCATCTGTGAAATGGAGATTGTAATAAATGGCCTCTGACATCTCTTCCTTTTCAATATCTCTGATCCTATGATTCCATATGAAATAGGAGACTTAATTCTTTCTTAATTTTGCAGTGGGTATAAGGAATAGCACCCTAAAAAGAAACAACTATAAAAAGAATTCACTAAAAAGATGGGAAGTTCAGTGATTATTATTATGACCTATTATTTGCCTTTTGTTTCTTTTAATTAAAAAATATTTTAAATAAATTTACCTGCTTATCCAGCTCTACCAAACAAATTAACCAAAAATGATTTATAACAATTGTTATGTATGACTGCCCTACCTCCAGGATAAACATATTAAGTTCCTCTAAATAAAATATTAATATTTAAAAATAACTTTTAATAATGTTAGTAAAAAGAAAACATATATACCATTAATAAATAAAATTTTAATATTATTTATTTTATATTTATCTCATTCTCTTTAATTTTTATTTTTTGTCTTAAAATGCACCTAACACATTAGTATATTGAATAATTCATTAATAAATGTATATGCTCACATTAGAGATACTTGATTTTTTTTATTTGATTAGTTTTGGGTTTTTTTTTTGTTTTTGATGATAGGATACACAATCAAAGATTTTAGACCACTGTTCTAATCAAGTGAGGTAAGAAGACACAAGGGTCCAGTCAATCTAATGAAATAACTAGCAAAAAAAGGAACCAGTCTGGGAAGTATTTATACAGTGCTTTAATATTTGTAAAGCCCTTTATACATATTAATTTATTTGATCATCACAAAAACCTGGCAAGGAAGGTGCTATTATTATCCTCATTTTATTAATAAACTAAGGCTAAGAGTGGTAAAGGGATTTGCCTGGAAACATACAGCTAGTAAAGCAGAACTTGAACTCAAGACTTGCTGACTCATAGAGCTATATTCTAAACTGCCTTCCTGTCCCTAGGGCTGTTGTGAGGCTCAAATACAATAGTATTTGTGAAAATGCTTTTATATCCTTTAAAACATTGTATTATTGGATCAGCTAGGTGGCACAATGGATAGAGTACTGACCCTGGATTCAGGAAAACCTGAGTTCAAATCCAGCCTCAGACAATTAATAATTGCCAGGCTGTGTAACCTTGGGCAAGTCATTTAGCCCCATTGCCTAAAATAATAAATTAAAAATAATTGTTTTAAAAGCACTATATTATTATCCTACTATTGTTACCTTACTTTGTTATATTACCCTTAAAGTTATTTTTATCATCATCATCATCATCATTCTTTTATTCTCAGAATCATCCCAGAAAAAGAATTTCTGAATTGTAATAAATACCTCAAAAAGGTTGAAAGTGTGCCATATTCCACCACTGTAATAATCAAAACTCTGTGACAATTATTTGCAACATAAATAATTGATTGCCAAAGAGTCTCATTCTTAAAAGCTGGTCTACTTTTAACTGTGCTCTTTGATTTTTAAGAAATTTGTGGGCAAAAAAGTCTGAGTCATCACTAGAATATCAGCAATGCTGATCTTGAATCTTATGCTTATGTGAGCATCAATTGAGAGAGAAAAACATTTAACCATTTGTTTCAGTTTACAGAACAAAATAAGTTCAAAATATTTAGTAGCAGTCCTTTACATGTATACATCACGTGTATAGTAAGTTTTCCATTATAAATTCCTTCCACTTCTTTATTCAACTTTGATTAATAGGTGGCTTTATACTTTAATTGCCAGCTCATGTTAGGATATTTTAGTAGTGTTTTTTGTGTGAATCTGAGGAATAGTAGGAAAGCTAATTTGACTGAACTGCAGATTCAAGAAGAGGAATAATGAATAATAAGACTCAACAGAGCCAGGTTGTAAAGGACTGCTTTATGTGACCCTAGGCATGTCCCTTAACTTTTTTTTTTAGATTTTTTTTTGCAAGGCAAATGGGGTTAAGTGGCTTGCCCAAGGTCACACAGTTAAGTAATTACTAAGTATCTGAGGTCAAATTTGAACTCAGGTACTCCTGACTCCAGGGCTGGTGCTCTATCCACTGCACCTCCTAGCCACTCCCCATGTCTCTTAACTTTGCCTCAGTTTCCTAATCTGTAAAAATGAACTGGTGAAGGAAATAACAAACCATACTAGTATCTTTGCCAAGGAAGCCCCAAAAGCAGTCATAAAGAGTCAGACAGAACTGAAACAACTAAGCAACAACAAATTTGGTAGCAAATTCTCAAAATATAAGTGTCTTGTTTCATATGGTTATAAGCAAAATACTTCAAGGAAAATCCCTATAAATAGGGATACATCTAATCTCATGAACATATTAATTGTGACACCTAAAATTCACTCCTTATGCTTATATCATTGAAACCAAAAGGGTGGGGTTGAACAAGTATTTTTATATAAAATAAATGTGCCTTATCCACTTGGTTTTTGTTATTCTTGGTAAATTAATCAAGGCTCATATGGTTTAAAACAAACACCCAGAATCTGTAAAATAAAAGAGATGGACTTAATAATTCTAAAGTCCTAAAATTCTAGCAAAGCTATGCAACTTTATGATTCTCAAACAAGTAGATGTATTGAAAGGATAGTGCCAACTAGAAACAGTACCTATGGAACAGATAGGGTAGAAGGTATTGGATAATAAAAATTGTCAATATTCTTATTGTTCAACATAGCACTCTATCCAACAGGAGTCAATTTTTCTGAATTATTAACAAGATGATGTTAAAACTTCCTCTGAGTATCTCCAACTAGACTTAGTCAAAGCATCATAAAATAGATGTCCATAATAATTATGGACACTGCTTTATCTACCCATATTTTTCACTTATTTCTGCCACAGAGTTTATTTAGTTTTTACTAGGAACAACAGAGCTGGAACAAAGAGTCATAGTATTTGAAGTCATGGCATCTTCACTATACAAGACATAGTGGCCACATGAGCCAGTATGGCATTGCAACACTGAGCATCTGTGAAAGCATTTAACAAAGGTTTTGTGCCAACAGCAGAACCATTGAAAGAGATTTGTAAAACCACAGGGCATTGGTCTTTCAGCTATACTTTCTGGTGATTCACTGGAGTAACAAAGTAAAGGAAACAATTTTTTTTTTGGCTGGTAAAGAGGAGTCACCTGGCATATCTATACTCTGTATTATAAAACAGAAACAGTCTCATAAAAAGGGTACAGCCTTGTTGGGTAGAAGATTATATTGGTTAAATCCAGGCAAACTATTATGCCCAGGAGCACTGTGGTGAAATATGGGTGTTTTTAATTCCTTTTTTAATTCATGTTCATGTTTTATTTCTTTCAAATTCCTGTGTAAGCTGCAGTCCCTAAGTTAGGATTTTGTCCAAAGTAGTTCTTGTTGCACTAATAAAGTATTGTCACATAAAGTTCTGGTGATCCTTTGCATGTTACTAATAGCCAGCACAATACCTGATTCTTATATCTTGGAATTAGATCAGGTCAGTCCTTCACCTGGCAGCTTGGCAAGATTATAGGATTTATTTGAAAGATCTGCCTTCAGACACAATTGCCATATATTTGGCAGAAAACAAAATTCAGCAAAACATGAACAAAACTCAGAGGCAAACTCAGACAGATAGATTTTTTTTTAATGGGTGAGGAAGGAATACTATAGGAATGGAATTAGGAAGAAGAAGAAGAAAGAACTTATTATTTTTCATAATTCAAGGTTCATGTAAGTGCAGAGTTGAGGGATGGGGGGATAGTGGAAAGTATTATGAACCTCACTTTATTCCATCTGGGCAAGAGAAAGTGGAGGAGAACATAGTGAAGACCTAAAATAAAATAAACAGGGAACTAGGCTGGGAAAAGGAGAGAAAGAAAGCTTATTTAAGAGAAAGAATAGAAGTAGGGAGGGCTTATGGAACAGTCACAAGCAAAACAAACTTCAACTGTGGAAAGATGGTTTTAAAAGATTGGAAAAAGAAAGGGTGAGACTGGACATTGATGATCTGGAGCTGGATACATAAAAGAGTAAGAAGGGATAGAATTAGGATCAGTCCATTCCAACCATAGAAAAATCACAAATGACTTAATTCTTCCCTTCTCTCTCCCAACTCCCCCACCTTTTAAAGGAGGAGGAAGACAATGAGAGGAAATATATAAGCTATGATGGAAGGGAAAACAAAACTAACAATTAAACCATGAACACAAATGCAATGAATTGACCTATAAAACTCAAAGCTGGCAGAACAGATTGGAAACTAAAATATAACATTTTATTGTTACAAGAAACTTGTTTAAAACATAAAGATACATACAGAGTTAAAATGAGGGATTGGAGTGTAAAAATAACTCTCAACTGAATCCAAAAATGCATGACTGGCAATTGTGGACTCAGACAAGGCAACAGTAAAAAGAGACATGATTAATAGAGATAAACAAACAAAGAAACCACATTATTCCTAAAGACAGTAAAGATAATTAAACAAAATCAATATTAAATATATTTTTAAATGACAATGTTGTTCCTCTTTCATTTTTCAAGAGGACCGATGACATCATGATGTTGGGATCAGGGTAGAGTATGTTTAGCTGTGGCTGATCACTTCAAAAAGAGTTTGGAAGACTCTACCATAGATTGGGTACAAATAGTTCATTAGAATATTGGGATAGAGATGTCTCCAGGATTTGCACATCTCATGTTCCCTTTTTCTACTGCAATTCTCTTTTTCTCATAGAGCATAGCATCTTTTTTTGATGCAGGCAAACTATGCTGGGTCATCCTGTGCCAGTATATCCTATGTCTCACAATTGATACTGAAACTCTTCAGAAAGCCCTGGAGAGTGTCCTTGTAGCAATTCTTCAGACCTTCATGTGAGCTCTTGCCTTGTACAAGTTCTCCTTAAAATAGCCTTTTAGGTAAACATGCATTTTTCATTTCAGTTGTATGATTAACATATCTCTGCAGAAGACTTTGAATGCCTGGCAATTCAGTTCAAGAGAGGATCCCAGTATCTGTTACTTAATCTTGTCAGGTGGTCTTCAGAATCTTTCTAAGACAATTCAAATAGAGGCAGTTCGATTTTCTGACATGGCACTAGCATATTGTCCAGATTTCACAAGCAAACAACAATAACATAAGCACAAATGCTCTGTAGACCTTCAATTTGGTAACCTAACACCTCTTCTCTCTTGAACTTTCCTTCAAAGTTTCTCAGACATTGTACTAGCTCTGATAATGTGTGCAACAACTTCATCATCTATGTGGAAAAAAAGGTCAGATGAGGTTAACAATCAATTCTATCAAAACATTTATTAAACAAAAATTCATATGTTGCAAAAACTGCTTGCCAAAATAGAAATAGAAGACACTTTACTTAACTCCTTCTATGAGTCAGATCTGCTGTTACTCAAGGGAGTTAAAATGAAGAAAAAGAAAACTCAAGTAGCTCACTCTCACTAATGATCATTGATTTAAGAATACTGAAAAAAATAGTTTGAAAAATGTTTTAACTATATATTTAAAAAATTAGTCACTATCAATCATTAAGTATTTATTAAGCACCTACTATATAAATATGATATCAATAACAAAAACAGCAAAAATCAACATGATTTTATCTACAGAGTACTTGTTTATATTAAAAATACTAAGAAACCTTGAAATAAATGAACCCTCCCTTAAGATGATAAATAGTATTTCTCTATCACCACCAGCTAGCACTGTAATATAAAAACAACAAGAAACCTTTCTGGTAAGATCAGAGTAAAGTAAGGATATTATTTAACACAGCTATTATTAGGATTCAGTCTAAAAGTAATAACTATATTATGACAAAAAACAAATTAAGGAAATAAGCATAAGCAAAAGAGGCAAAATAATCATTATTTGCAAATATGATTTATTTTAAAATTCAGGTAATTTAATGTAAAGACAAAATAATGGTAAATTAAAATATAAAATAAACTCAATATTCAAACATATGTATAGAAGCACTTCTATGAAAATAAAAACCTGAAGTTATGGTAGATATGGAATGACTGGACATTTGAGGTTATGAATATAATAGAATATTATTGTACCATGAAAAATAATGAATGTGAAAAATTAATAGAAATATAACTTGTGTGAACTAATGCAAGGGGAATTTATTACCAAGAGAATTATTTATAAAATTAACAATAAATTACAAAAATTATTACTATTATCATAAATTATTTTAATCATCTCATTCTTCTAATCTTGTTCTATGAAGTTCTGCTAGAAATGGTCTTAGAATAAGTCACTAGCCTTCTTATATTATTCTTTTATGTTCAATATTTCATGGACTAGTGACATTCATACACACAAGATCAGTGATAGGTTGAGCTTTGATGAGGGGGTTATGGTAGCAATCACAATAGTAGTTGTAATAGTTCTTGCTGTTCTTGTTGTAATAGCAGTAATCAAGTAATTATGGTACTATAATTAAATATACAATAATATGATACCATTATATCATAATTATGACACTTTAATTATAACCATATGATAATGATACTGTTATATAATATTTCAACATATATAATACTGTAATTATAAAAAACTAAATAATTAAGAAACATTTATTAAGCACTTTTTTATGTGCTGGACACTCTTCAAGATGCTAAGTATACAAAGAAAAAATAAGGTAACTCTTCAAGGAGTTTATATTTTACTTGAGAGATCAACATGTTCATAGACAAATGAACAAAGATTTATACAAAATGAAAACAGCAATGGGGGACAATAACAATGGGGGGTTAGGAAGAGTTTCTTACAGAAGCTGGGAATTTTATCTAATCTTAGCAAAAGATATGGATTCTAAGAGTTAGATGAGGTGAGAGAATTTCAAACATAAGAGACAATCTTTTTGCAAAAACAAAGACAGAAGATCTAGTGTCATATATGGGAAACAGGAAATATACTAAATGGCTACAAAAAGAGAATCCAAGAAGAGAGTAATATATAGTCAGTTTAGCAAAACAAACTAAGGAGGTTATTTATAATTATAGACTAGAAGAAGTCCCTTCTGCAGGACTTCCAGGGCAGAGCCAAGATAGTGATATGAAGTTAACATGCTCCTGGAGCTTTTTCCTTACCAAAGATAAATGAAGCCTCTGCTCTGACATTCAAGCTACAGATCCCACCAAGAAAAAGAGAAGATCCAAAGAAGTTTTTGAAGGTAGACATCATGGAGGATCTTCAGTGAAGGTCTGTCTCTTTGGTGGAAAGGGGGAAGTAAAGTCCAGAAAGTGGGAGAGTGGGAAAGCTGCGGGTCTTTTAGCCACAGTGCAATCCAGGTCCTGAGAGCTTGACAACAGCAGAGGTCCTGATAGCTAGATAACAAGCCAGTAGGGAGGATCCCAATCCCAAATAAAGTCTGAACCTTAGGAACACCAGGGCAAAAGACAGGACTAGGTTGGGAACAATCCTCTGCTAAGTCAGAAACTAGATATAAAGGAGGAAACAAACCTTTGCTAAGGCAAGACCTGAAATGCATAGGCAACACCTTGGCTAATAACATGCCAGGGATCAGACCCCAGCCCCAGGAAAAAAAAATCTTGGAGCTATACTTGCTATACCCCAGGAACAGAACTCAAACAACAACGAAGAGGGGGGGGGGGGGAGGTAAAGAGTGCTCAGTATAGGGAAACTACTTTACAAACAAAGATGATAACAATGCCATGCCTGAAGAAGAAACTAGTGAAAAATCACTCACAGGGGAAGTCTCAAAACAATCTATAAATTTGACTCAAATACAAGAGCTCATCAAAGAGCTTTTAAAAAACAAAGAATTCAAAAGCCAAAGAAGAAAAATGGAAAAAAGAAATGAGAGTCATGCAGGAAAATTATGAAAAATCAACCAGAGAATTCAATATCTTTTAAAAAGATAATACAAAAAGTAATTGAAGAAAATAAACCTTAAAAATTAGAACTGAACAAATGGAAACCAATGAATCTATCAGACTACAAGATTCTATCAAACAAAATAAAAAGGCTGAAAAAAATTGAAGAAAACTTAAAGTAACTTTCAGGGAAAACTAATGACCCAGAAAATAGATCCAAGAGAGGCAATCTAAGAATCAGACGTCCAGAAAGCCTAGATCAAAAAAAGAATCTGGAAAATATCATGCAGGAAATTTTTAGGGAAAACTGTCCAAATCTGCTAGAACAAGAAGATAATATAACCATTGAAAGAATATAAAAAGGGCGGCTAGGTGGCGCAGTGGATAAAGCACCGGCCCTGGAGTCAGGAGTACCTGGGTTCAAATCCAGTCTCAGACACTTAATGATTACCTAGCTGTGTGGCCTTGGGCAAGCCACTTAACCCCGTTTGCCTTGCAAAAACCTAAAAAAAAAAAAAAAGAATATACAGAACCCTTCTAGAAAGAAACCCCAGGATAGAAACTCCCAATGGTTATCATAGCCAAATTCCAGAACTCTCAAATAAAGGAGAGAATATTGTAAGCAGAAATATGAAAACAATTCAAATTCAAAGGAAATCCAATCAAACTCACACAGGACCTATCAGCCTCAAAACTGAAGGACCAGAAGACCTGGAATATCATAAATTAGAGGGCAAAGGACCTGGGATTAAAACCCAAAATTTTCTATCCTGCAAAAGTCAGCAGAATTTCCTGACACAGAGACCAGAACTGAACAGAGAATTCAATTGCCAAATATATGAATCAAGAGTTGTATAAAAAGGTAAATGAAAAGGGGAAGGAAAAAACAAAAAAAATAAAATAAAATAAAATAAATGTTGGTCAAAACCATCAAATTGTATGCAGCCCTTAAAGGGAAGATATAACATTTCTAATTCTTGAGAACTTTATATCTCTTAGGATAATTAAATGGTCAAATATAATTAAAGACATTGAACTGAAAGAATATCTGTATAGTTGGGTCTAGTCTCTCCACTGAAGAGGTCCAAGTTGATATCACTATGTTTGACAAAAATCACTGATGAAAATCAAGGGTGTTAATGTTAACCTTAAGTGTTTCATTATCCTTTGATCAACTTTAATTCTTCTATGGAACTTTGTCTGATGAGGAAATTGTAAATTGGGTGGTCCTGAGTCAATGTCTCCCAATCATTTGTAAAGTTCTCAAATGCCTCCCAGGACTTAGAGCTCTTTAAGATTCTTGTAGTTGATTAAATAAGGGTTTGAATTAATCCATGCTGCACTTAACAAGGGGTTAAGTGCCCTGGGGGGAGGGGGAGTGTGAGAGAAAATAAACCTTGGGGAGGGATACAAATAGTTCAAGAAATGATTTGGCTTTGCATGATACTTTGGCTCATGAGGAAGATTGTGTGTCCTTGGATGGTACTTAAAAAGAGGGTCAAATAAAATGATTATAATTATAATTTGATGCAATTTGAAGCAATGTAACTTATCAAGCAATCAAACAATCAATCTGTGATTGATGATACCTGATTAATAGTACTTGAGCAATAAATAACACCAGGTGAAGAGGCACAAAGATTTATAATTTAAGAGGGGGAAAAAAAGAGAAAGTGTGAACACTAAGTAAATTCTATTCAATAGATTTTTCCCAGAGAGGGAATAAGATACATTTCCACTTGGGTTTAAAAATCTAACCTCATCTACAGGGAAGGGGGGATGGGGAATGGGAAAGATAAGGGAAGAAGGGACTAATAAAAAGGACAAGGAAAGTATAAGTGAAAATAAACTGAAAGTTAAATTGTCAAAGAAAAATTAAAGGGAAAAGAGAGTAAAAGTCTGGTGAGGAGGAATAAGAGGAAAGGAAAGAGAAAATATAAATGGAGAAAGACAGCAAAGAGGGAAATACAGAATTAGTAATCTTAACTGTAAATGTGAATGAATTGTCTCATAAAACGGAAATGGATAGCAGAATGAATTAAAAACCAGAATCCTACAATATATTGTTTATAAGAACACATTTGAAGCAGAGAGATACACAGAGGATAAAGGTAAAAGGATGGAGCAAAATATATTATGCCTCAGCTGAAGCAAAAATATCAGGGGTAGTGATCCAGATTTCAGATAAAGTAAAAGCAAAAATTAATCTCACTTAAAGGGATAGGGAAGTGAACTATATCATTTTTAAAGGCACCATTGGTAACAGAGCTATAAATCATTATAACACATGTATGCACCTAGTGTATAGTATCCAAATTCCTAGAGAAAATGCTCTGTGAATTACAAGGAGATATAGACAGTAAACCTTTAATAATGGAGGAACTCAACTTCCCTCTCTCAGAACTAGATAAATCTAACCACAAAATAAACAAGAAGGAAGTTAAGAACGTGCATGATCACCTCTGGAGAAAACAATGGGGATAGAAAAGAATATACCTTTGTTACCTATACCTATACTAAAATTGACTTTATGCTAGGGCACAAAATCCTTATAATCAAATGCAAAAAGGCAGAAATAATAAATATACATTTCTCAGACCATGATGCAATAAAGATTACATGTAATAAAGGGTTAAGGAAAGATAAAGCAAAATGTAATTGGATATTAAATAGCTTAACCTTAAGTAATGGGTGGATAAAACAGCAAATAATAGAAATAATCAATAATTATATCAAAGAAAATGATACTAATTAGACATCATACAAAATTTATAGGATGCAGTCAAGGCACTTTTGAAGGGAAAATTTATCTCTCTGAATGCCTATATGAATAAAATAGAGAAAGAAGAGTTCAATGAATTGGATATGCAACCAAAAAAAAACAGAAAAAGATTAAATTAAAAATCCCCAATTAAATACCAAATTAGAAATTCTGAAAATCAAAGGAGAGATTAATAAAATTGAAATCAAGAAAACCATTGAATCATAAATAAATCTAAGAGTTGGTTTTATGAAAAAGTCAATAAAATAGACAAATCTTTGGTTAATCTGATTTAAAAAAAGAAAGAAGATAACCAAATTACCAGTATGAAAAATGAAAAGAGTGAACTAACCACTAATGAGGAGGAAATTAAAGAGATAATGCAGAGATACTTTGCCAAACTGTATGCCAATAAATTGGATAACCTAAGTGAAATGGATGAATATTTACAAAAATACAAACTGCCCAGACTAACAGAAGAGGAAATAAGATACTTAAATAAGCTCATTTCAGAAAAAAAAAATGGAAGAAACCATCAATAAAGTTCCTAAGAAAAAGTCTCCAGGTCCAGATGGATTTAAAAGTGAATTCTATCAAACATTTAAGGAACAATTAATTCCTATTCTGAAAAAACTTTTTAAAAACTAGGAGAAGACAGAGTTCTGCCAAATTCCTTTTATGACACCAACATTGTGCTGATACCTAAATCAGATATCAGACAGAAAAAGAAAATTATAGATCAATCTCCATAATGGACATTGATTCAAAAATCTTAAATAAAATTTTAGCAATGAGACTATAGCAAATCATTACTACAATAACACAACATAATCATTTAGGATTTATACTAGACAGGCAGGGATGGTTCAGCATAATTGAAAATATCAATAGCAAAACCAACAGAAATCATATCATTATCTCAATAGATGATGAAAAAGCCTTTGATAAAATACAACAACCATTCCTATTAAAAACACTGAAAAGTTTAGGAATAGATGCAATTTTCCTTAAAAATAATGAATAGTATCTATCTAAAACCATCAACAAATACCATATCTAATGAGAATAAAATTAGAGCATTTCCAATAAAATCAGTGGTGAAATAAGGATGCCCATTATCACCATTACTATTCAATTTAGTATTAGAAATGCTAGCTGAAGCAATAAGAGAAGAAAAAGAAATTGAAAGAATCAGAATAGGCAATGAGGAAGCAAATCGTTCACTTTTTGCAGATGATATGATAGTATACTTACCAAACTCAAGAAAATCATCTAAAAAACTTGAAACAATTAACAAATTCAGCAAATTATCAGGAAAGAAAATAAACTCACATAAATCATCAGTATTTCTATATATGAACAACAAAGCCCAAGAGCAAGAGATAGAAAGAGAAATTCCACTTAAAGTAACTATAGACAACATTAAATACTGGGAATCTCCCTCCCAAGACAAACCCAGAAACTGTATGAACACAATTACAAAGCACTTCTCACCCAAATAAAGTCAAATAGAAATAATTGGAAATATGTCAATTGCTCAGGTTTAGGTCAAGTTAATATAATAAAAATGACAATTCTAACCAAATTAAATTACTTATTCAGTGCCATATCAATCAAACCACCAAATAACTATTTAATTGAGCTAGAAAAAATACTAACAAAATCCATCTGTAACAACAAAAGGTCAAGAATAGCAAGGGAACTGATGGGAAAAAAAATGTAAATGAAGGTGGAATAGCTCTACCAGATCTAAAATTGTACTATAAAATAGTAGTCATCCAAACTGCCTGGTACTGATTAAGTAGTAGAGTAATGGATTAATGGATTAGCATAGGTTCAGAAGAAACCAAAAAAAATGGCTATAGCAATCCACTATTTGACAAACCCAAAGACATCAGCTTCTAGGATAAGAACTCACCATTTGTCAAAGATTGTTAGGAAAACTGGAAAATAGTATAGCAAAAACTTGACATAGACCCATATCTCACACACAATACCAAAATAAGGTCAAAATGGGTACAGGATTTAGACATAAAGAGTGATACTATGGATAAATTAATAGACAAAAAAATACTCTATCAGAAATATGGAAAGGGGACAAATTTATGAGCAAATAAGAAATTTTCAACTAAAAAATGAATGATTTTAACCATATTAAATTAAAAAGATTTTGCACCAATAAAATCAATGCTGCCAAAATTAGAAGAAAAACAGAAAGCTGGGAAACAATTTTCACAACTAGGAGTTCTAATAAAGGTCTCATTTACAAATATATAGAGAATTGCATCAAATTTATAAGGTCACAAGTCATTCCCCAATTGATAAGTGGTCAAAGGTTATAAACAGACAGTTTTCAAATGAAGAAATTAAAGCTATATATAAACAAATGAAAAAATGATCCAAATATTATTGATTAGAGAAATGCAAATTAAAACAACAATGATGTGTTGCTTCACAGCTATCAGATTGACTGGGATGAGAAAAAGGGAAAATGATCAATATTAGAGTGGATATGGGAGAATTGGGAAAATGATGCATTGCTGGTGGAGTTGTGAATGGATCCAACCATCCTGGAGAGCAATATGAAACTATGCTCAAAGATCAATAAAACTCTTCAGACCCTTTGATCCAGCAATTCCAATTCTAGTCTATATCCAGAAGAAATAATAAAAAATGGGAAAAGTCCCATGTCTTCCGAAGTATTCATAGCAGTTCTTTTTGTAGTGACAAAGAATTGGAAATTGAGGGAATTCCCATTAATTGGGGAATGACTAAACAAGTTATAGTGCATGAAACTATGGAATATTATTGTTCTATAAGAAACCATAAATGGTCAGACTCTAAAGAAGCATGGGATGAGTTACAGGATCTAATGCTGAGTGAAGGGAACAGAACCAAGAGAACAATGTATACATTAGCAACAGCATTGTGAGATGATCAACCTTGATGAAAGCAGCTCCTCTCAGCAGTTTAGAGAATGTGAACAACCAGCTATGGACAATGTTATTTTCATCCAGAAGAAGAAAAACAAACCAAATAAAAATCCTTCAGAATCTGATAAACATTTTATAAAAATTATCTCTTAGGCATTTCTTTCCCTTAATTCTAATTCTTCATGCCAAATATGACTAATCTGTAAACATGTTTATTAAAAATATGTATGTACAATGTTAACTTCATGTTCACTGTTGGGGGGTGGGTAGGGAGGTTGGAAGGAAATTTTGTAACTTAAAAAATACATATGCATATAGATGAACATTGAAAAATATTTTATGACATGTATTTGGAAAACTAAAATATCAATTAAAAATAAAGAAAAAAAAGAAAAAAAAAGAAAAACAGCCTAGGAAAAATTAAAAATAGATTAATTTTTTTTTAAGAAAACAGACTAGGTTCAGATTATAAAGAGCTTAAATGTCCTCCATCATAAAGACAACAAGGAATTACTGAATTGTCATAAATCCTGTGCTATCAAAATATCAATTTTGTAACCCTATTACCAAAGAATAAATTAGAATGGGGAGAAACTGGATTTAGAGAAACAATATTGATACTACTGCAATAATCCATTTGAGAGGTGATGAGTTCCTAGAATAAGGAAGTTAAAGTATGAGTAGAGATAAAGGGATGAATGGAAAAGAAATTGAAAGAGAGAATTGACAAGATCTGATGACTGGTAGGCTATAAAGTGTAAATGAGAATGACTCTTGGCTACAAATATGTGTAACTAGAAGATTGGTGATACTCTCAGTAGATATTGGGAAGTTGAAAGGAGGGTTGAGTTTAGGGAGAAAGGTAGTAGTTCTATTTTAGACATGTTGATTTTGGAGATACCACCTGAGTAGAAATGTCTAGCAAGCTGTTGGAGATAAGAATAAAAACTCAGAAGAGATCAAATCTAGATATGCAGATATGGGTATCATTCACATAGAAATTATGATTGAAAAGAGAAAGATATAACAAAAAGAGGTAGAGCTCAGGCAAGAGTCCTAGATAGAGGGGAAAGGAATAAGATAATGATCCTGAAAATGAGATTGAAAAGGATCAATCTGACAAGTCACGTCATAAAAACCCAGAGAAGGGAGAATATCTAGAAGAACAGAGTAGTCAACATCAAACTTTGCAGAGGAGCCAAAAAGAATAAAAATTGAGGGAAAAAAAGACCACTGGGATTTGATAATAAGGTAAACATTGGACAATGGAGATAAAATGGCAAAGTAATAGGATGAACAGTAAGTTCTCCTTACCCAACCAAAAACTCCTCTAAATAGCTCTAGAAAACTAATCAGACCAAATCTTGATAAGGAAATAAAAGAGAAAATACCACTCTGAGTCCTTTTTCCAGCCCAGGTAATCATAAGGAGGCAAAGAGAAAACTCTATGGATACCTGAGGTGAGATATGTCCAGGAACATACCCATAAGAAGCAGAGGGCTATGTGCCTGGGAAAACAGGGATGCCTAATTCAGCACAGAGGGATATAAGCATGTACATAGTGCTGAAAAGATGCCAAATGACACTTCTGCCACTCACTGCCAAAAATTGATTCACAGAGCCTGGGCAGACTGAGGAAGAAGTAACCATAGTACCATAGAAGAAACCCTAGAAGAAGTGCCATAGTAAAAAGCAGTTGTGGACCCTAGCTAAGGAGCAAGTTCAGTAACTGTGTACTTCGTATCCCAGGAGCAGAGTAGGATCTCAGATGCATCATTTAACTCATTCTGAATAACAAGAAAAACCAATGTACAACTGGTAGACAATGGCAAATTTTCAGTTCTTTCATTCTGAACTAACATAAGTTTCCAGTTGGCTGATAGTGACTGAATACAGTAGCAATAAATTCTGAAGTCAAAAAGTAACCAGAAGAATTGGGGGAAAAAATCCCAATCTTAAAAGTTTTTGTGATAATAAGGGTGATTAAAATACAAATGAATAAGAAAAGAATGACTCCAAAACATCTACATGGAAAATACTCAAGGAAAAACACAGTGCCAAAACAAAATCACCTAGAATTCTAAAAAGAGATAAAGCATGAGGTTTTTTTTTTAATTAAGGAGTTTTAAAATATTTTGGTAAATGAAATTGTTAGAAAGACTGACAGAGTGCTTTTGGGGGCGGGAGAAGCAAGATTGGAGGGAAAATTGTAAAACTCAAATAATATCTTTAATAAAAATAAATTCTAAAAAAAGAGAGAGAGAAGGAATGTTCTTCCAGTCCTTCCAGGCTATAGCTGATAAAAGGGAGATTTTCAGTGCACATCCTTCTCATATCACCTTGTATTTTATTAAACCATATGAAACCAAAGTGTGCCCTTGGACTCACTGCTCCATAAGGTTCATGATAGAGAATTCATGGAAAAACTGCATGTAATTTTGTAGGTAAAAAATAAATAAATAGAAGAAATGTTCCCTTCGATGGAAAAAAAATGAAATTTTTAGAAGGAAAACTGAAAAAGAAATGATAACTATGAAAGAAAGAAATTTAAAGGAAAAACAAATCCCCTGAAAATTAAAAGAGATGAAATAAAAACCATGAAACAACAAGGAATATTAAAACAAAGCTAAAAGACTGGGGAAAATAGAAGAAACTATAAAGTATCTCAAAGTAAAAAAAAACAAACAAAAAGAAAAAGAATGAGAATAAAAAAAATTTAGAAATCATTGGACTACATGAAAGCCACAACCAAAAATGATTATTTTAAGAAATCTAAATGACCTGATTCCTAGAATGAGAGGGGATAGTTGAAATAGAAATACTCATATCCTGAAAGAAATCTAAAATGAAAACTCCTAGGAATATAATAAACAAAATCTAGAGCTTTTAGGTCAAAAAAAAAAAAAAAGACTGCTAGTAAGGAGGTGGGAGGAGGGGGAGAATACAATTACTGAAAAGACAAAAGCTCACAAACAATTTAGCAATCACTTTTATAAAGGAGCAGAGAACTTGGAATGTAACATTCCCGAAGGTAAAGGATATAGACTTACAGCCAAGAGTATCTTATCAATAAAAATGGAGTATTATTCAACAGGAGGAAAAATGTACCTTTAATAACCTAGAGGATTTCAAGCATTCCTGATAAAAAGACCAAGGCTACATAGAAATTTTGAAATGCAAACACTAATGTCAAGAGAAACATAAAAAGATAAACATGAATAAACAATCATAAGGGACTAAACTTTATATTCTATTGTAGATATGTGACATATATGACCCCTCTGTAATTATCAGAGATCATAAAAGGACTTTAAATAGAAAGAAGACTTTGGAATGATTCTATTAGGTCTTGATGATATTAAAAGTTTTCCAACATGTTCTAGGGGCAAAGGGGAGAAAATGGGGGATAATGCTAATTTCTTTAGGTAGGAAACCAAACAATGCCAGGTGAAATCTCTTTCATGATTGTCTTTAGCATATAATGACACAATCAGGGACCTAGATTAAATATCTCTAATTATCTCTTTCATATAGGACACACCAAATGCCTCCAAGAATCTCTTTCTCCTCTAAAACAATCCCTTTAATTCTCTCTTTCACATAAGGTACAAAATACATCTTCAGAATTCACTTTCACAGAGAAGATAATTCCTAGGAGGAGTAGAAATGAAATTCTTCAGTGTCTCTATATTATAGGGTACTAGAAATTTCCAAAAGAATACTGGCTAATGGGACGGCTAGGTGGTACAGTGGATAGAGCACCAGCCCTGGAGTTAGGAGTACCTGGGTTCAAATCCAATCTCAGACATTTAATAATTACCTAGCTGTGTGGCCTTGGGCAAGCCACTTAACCCCATTGCCTAGCAAAAACCAAAAAAAAGAAAGAATCCTGGCTAATACATTACTAGAGCAATCCAAATAGAAATCATCCCTTACTAAGACAAACAGATAAACTTTTGAGTTCTCAAAAAGGAAACTTCCAGCACTTACTAGGGTTTATAGCCAACAAGCTAACTTTATATTATGGACCTGCAATTCATCAAGATATTAGACAAGCTGTCTGAACTCATGTCATAAATAAACTAAACAGTCCATATCTATTTAAAGTAATAGGGAAAAAAAGAACATTTATGAGCTATCAGTGTACTCCAAGTATACTATTCTAAGTGAACTGCTAAGCATTTGTATTTTAGGGATGCAAAAAAAAAATCCATGCTTCTCATGTCAGAGGTTGGATCTTAAGCATTCCAATATGCAAAAGTTATCTCAAATAAACATGAACTGGCTTTTAAAGGAAACATACTGAAAAATAGACTGACCAATTAAAACCTAAGACAAAAAAAAGAAAAAGGTTTTCATTTTTCTCTCAGGGATCCCTGAAGAAATGACTTTTGAAGAACAAGAGTTATGAGTGGAGAATATTTATAGTGGGTCTCTAAAAATGCAAAGAGGACCACACAATGATCCTAGCTGAAGGCCCCCAGTGTAACATCTTTTGTATCACTCTTCCAGCCTTGCGATGCTAGACCAAGACAGAGTGACTAAGTCTTTCTACCCTCTGGGTTTTATGTTCTATGCCCTTGAAGTTCTGAAGCTGCCTTTTTTTCTCTTGTGTCTGAGTTGTTCTTGGCCTGTTTTTCAGTTCCTAATGCAGACATTGCCATCAGCTACTGCTTCTCCAGGGATTCTGCTATGGATACCAGCGGGAACACCAACTATTCCAACTTTTGGAAATTCATAAACTTGTCACTTGATCAATGGGAGCTGGGGGAGAGAGAGAGAGAGAGAGAGAGAATGAAACCCCCTTTCCCTACCTGGGGAAATTATTTCTAAGGAATCTTTTACCATTGGATTCAACCACCACTGTCTGATATTTCCAAACTCATTTGCTATATTAAAAATGGGTCCACAGATGTGTCAGTTTCTTTTAATCAATTGAAAGATATTTCCTGTGTGGTATTGTCTGCCATTCAAACTAATCAAAGACTCATTGATTGATTCAATCTAGATGGCTGGAAACTACCACCCTTAGGCAAGAAAAGAAAGAAAGAAATTAAATTAATTTATACTCTTTCATTTGATCTTTCTTTTTCTTATTTTTACTCAAGTATTCTGAATCTAAAAGTTACTGAGCACTACAGGGAGGAGCTCTACACTGACAGCTTTCCCTGGCCCCAAAGTGATCCAAAAAAAAAAAAAACAGAGGACCAATTATGACATCTGATTAGGTGACTTTCTCCATCTTCCCCTTTTAATTAGCAGGATGGGTAAGACATCTAGACCTAGTTTCTCCTTGTCATCCAAGGTACAATTTTTATCTCAACCATGTCAGTTTTATTCTAAAGTAGCATCTCCTGGTCAAAAGAAAAAAAATCATTTATTCTGAAAACAGGCCTTATTGGGTATGATCCATGCCACAATGAAGAAACTAAAACTTTCTCAGAAGGTATGATTCCATTCTCCAAATCAGAATTTCAACAGAATATCCTGCCCTCATACTACCATTAAGACTTATAAGTTTTTATATTCAGAATTGCTCCAGCCAGTCCACTGGTTTCACCTCATTGGTTGGATTCCTGACCTGAAAATAATCCATTTTCACTCAGTCATCTGCCCATCCCCATACTTCCTCAGGCATCACAAAAGCCCATCACCCCAGTGAGCACTTAATCAATTGTGCTGACTGACTGATGATAACCAAGAAAGGAATCTCCTAGGATGGGAAAGGGTGAGCTATGAGTAATGAGCCATGGACAAAAGCCTCAGCACAAAGGAGGAGAGGACTTGGGATAATAAAGCAGGCTCACTAATGTGCTCCCTGCAGCAGGAGGAAGGCATTCAGGAAACACTAAAAGGGGTTGCACTTCATAATAGAGAACTTTATTACATGATTTAAATTAGATTAAAATTCTCTCTCTCTCTCTCTCTCTCTCTCTCTCTCTCTCTCTCTCTCTCTCTCTCTCTCTCTCTCCCCCCCCCCCTCCCTCCCTCCCTCTATGTTTCTCTCTGTCTCTCTTTTCTCTGTCTATGTCTCTCTTTCACTGTACTTACTTTAGAAAACAAAAAAATAGTTATCTAATTAATTTTCAATTGCTCAAATAAGTCCTCCATTCAATGCCAGCTATAGAAACAAAAATAGCTTAGCCTCTTACCTGCAAAGTTCAACCTAAATCAAAGATGAAAGAACATGGTTCACAAAAACCAAATGAAGATGACACTTCTGGAGCAAACAGACTTAAAAGAATTTTGTAAAAATTATTAATAGGGAAAGGGATTGGACCTGGATTTCCAAGTGTAGTTGGTAGTGTAGTTCCTTCTCCTGATGATTAAGCTTTTCTAATAATGTCAATTAGCATTGGTGTCCTAAAGAGAAGTGGAAAACACAGGTTATGGAAGGACCCACAAAACTTCTGAGCATGATTGAACCATATTTAAATGTAACTAGGAAATATTTAACAAAATAAAAATATCATGAAACATTGTGGTTGTTCAGTTGTCAGACTCTTTGTTACCCCACATAGGGTATTTCTGGTAAAGATACTGGAATGGTTTGTCATTTTCTTCTTCAACTCATTTTAAATATGAGGAAACTAAGGCAAACAAGATTATGTAACTTGTCCAGAGTCACACAGCTGGTGTCTGAGGTCAGATTTGAATTCAGGAAAATTAATCTTCCTAACTCCAAACCTGGCTTTCATTACATTCTATCCACCTAGCCATTCCCCAATACAACATAGATAATATTAATCTAATAAACTAATTAAGTTTATTACTGCTATTTTTAATGAAGTAATAAAAATGTTTTAAAATTTGTCAGTCTTAATTTCTAATGAAGTAAATATTGATTGATATAACTCATATAAATGAAAATTCCTTGGGTAGCTCTCAATAATTTTTATGAATATAAAGGAGTTCTAAGACCAAAAAGTTTGAGAATCTCTGTACTGAGCCAGGCTATCTCATAATAATAATGATATTAATATTTCAATTTAAGAAAGTTAATCCTCATAAAACACTTTCATTCCTGTAAGGCACTTTACCTACATCTCATTTAGGCCTTAATAACCTGTGAAGTTGGTTCTTTTATTATCTCTCTCTTTGACAGATGAGAAACAAAACTCAGAGTAAGGGGACTTGCCCAGGGTCATTCAGCTAATAAGTGTCAGAAGTAGAACATCCACCCAGTTATTCTTGACTCCACATTCAGCACTCTATCCATTATGTCACAATATTTCTCCATTTAGTCACTGAAAATACCATGACCAGGTCTCCATCTCAGGTTAAATAGGCCTTAAGATCAGGGATATTGGACCAAAGATTTCCAAACCATTCTAGAAATGTTATATTTGGTTCTACCACCACTTCTAATCACATTGTCCACAAAAAAAATGGAAGCTGCCTTGGTCTCATGACTTTACATTATGACTCAGGTCATTCTTTTTACTGTTATTTTACTAATAGGGTGACTGACTAAAATTCCTTCAGGGAGTCCTTGAAGCATTTTGTCCATTTACTGTCCTATCAATCAACAAAACAATGTGTGTAGCAATGAAGCATAATGGAAATGACACTGAATTTGGAGTCAGCAGATGGAGCTTCCAATTCTGCTTCTGCTATTTTACCACCCATACAACCTTGAGCAAGTCACCTCATCTCTCTGAGTCTCTGTTTGCTCATTTTTAAATGAGGGAGCTTTATTAGATGACCTCTGGGGTTTCTTCCACCTCTACCTTGCCCAATGATAGGTTCTATCTAATGTGACTTTATAAACCATCCAAACTCCAACTGGAAGTGAAAAGTGACATCAATAGAATAATTTACTTTGGCATTGCACTTGCTGAAAAAACATTACTAAGGGAAAGGGTGTCCTGAAGCCAGTTCATTCAGGTTGTAGAGATTTGATTTTTAAATTTTCAATGTGAGCATTTTACACATCACAAATTAGCAAATGCTAAAAATCAGGGCTTGATTTATTGTTTTTATTGTCAAAACTGTAAAAAAGAGATGGAGAAAATGTTAATAATTCAGATTAAACTTAAACCTGTATCCTGTGTACAATTTTTTTCTTTCCAGAAAGTTGGTTGTTAGACATTTACCAACACAACTCTGATATCTCAGTGGGGATCAAGAGAAACACATTTTGATCAAAGCAAAAATATTTGCTGTCCCAAAAAAAGCCTAGGAGTTCAAAAACATAGAACCATGTCAAAATGTCATGTGGTATTTCTTCAGTTTTTGAAAGAAGTAGGAAGATCAGAATGAAGACATGAAATTAGAGATAACAGCAATAAGCCAGAAAATAGATGTTGTTATTATCCCTACCTTTCAGACAAGAAAACTGAGATTGAGAGAGGTTAAGTGATTTGCCCAGGTTCACCCAACTATAAAGTGTCTGAAACAATATTCTAACTCAAGTCCTCTGAACTCTAAGCTCAACATTCTATTCACTACACCAGTCTGTATAACTTTTCTGATTTAGTTTTGCTGTTCACTTGAACAAATTCATTTATTCAATATCAGGATGCATAATGGTCTTTATGTTACTAGGATTTGATGGAAAGAGAATTAAACTTTCAGAAATAACTTGAAGTACTCTTCCCTCTTAAGGGACAGCAATCAGGACCTTGGTTTGAAAGCCCTAGACTAGCACTATTATAGGGATTAATTTAATTCTTATCTCCTCTCTGGGGAAATTCTCCTTTTTCTTCTCTTTTTTTTTTTCCTTCTCTATTTCATTTTCTTTTCAATAACTTTTTTTGTCTCTTTTTCCTCTTCCATTACCTTTTCTTTTTAAATTCTCTATCTCCTCTTTCTCTCCCCTCTCATTGTCTTCTTTTTCTGACTTCTCTATCCCTCTCTCTTGCTTCTCTTTGAACCATATCTAGACATACCCATGTGGAAACATTTAAACTACACTGGCAATACAGGAGTTGGAGAAAATTATATTTAATGAATAAATGAATGGTGCCAAGTATTGTTCAATGGAATATCCAAGAAGAAGTTCCATTAAAAAAAAGTGGGAGGTCATTCCAGGTGAATGCAACAAGGCAAAAATTGCAAATAAACAGGACATGGATGCATGACTATGTTTTGACTGGTGTCAGATGCTGAAATGCCAAGAGAGCAGGAACAGTTGTTTGTCCAAGGCTGTGGGAATATGGAGTTCTCTTGGATTCCCCAGTCCTACTTAAGGATATTAGGAAGTGGGCTTAGGGTTTTGTGGTTAGAAAGTAGACTGAGTAAAGTAAAGGAAGGAGCACAGACAGAAAGAGTCTGTCATCAAAGTGATTTGAGGATTTGCATAAAGGGAGGGAGCTGCACTAAGGGTGAGAATCAGATGTGAGAGGAAAGTAGAAGGTGGGGCTTGGAAAGAGAAAGAGAGAGAATTTGTGCTATGTGTATTTGGGGGAGAAGGAATAAGGTGATATTCTGGCAGAAAGATAGAAATATATGTGTATATATGTGTAATGTGTGTGTGTGTGTGTATGTGAGTATGTAAATGTTTATACACACATATGAGAAAAAATACTGAAGCAAATCAGATTCTTTTTCTCCTCTTAATCCGAATCCAGTTTTTCTAAGCAATAGTTCTTTGTTTTAGCAAAGAGCGCTTGGGGCTGGGAGGGACAAGGTAACATAAGACAAAGAATGAATTTGACTATGCCTAACATTTATATGACAACTAGTACTCTCAGAAGTAACATTCATTCAAACAACACCAATCAAGTGTTTATTATGAGTACAACTCTGTGCTAAGGAAGGCAAAAGGTCTATAAGAAAGATCCCTATTCTTAGGGAATTTATACTCTATTAAGAGGCTAATACATCAGTGTAAATAACTTTTGTTCAATCTTTCCAGTAGTGTCCAACTCTTTGTGGCCTCATTTGGGATTCTCTTGGCAAAGATACTAGAATAGTTTGCCACTTCCTTCTCTAAATTATTTTACAGATGAGGAAATTGAGGCAAATGAAGTTAATTGTCTTGTCTAGGATCTCATAGCTACTAAGTATTTGAAGTCAGACTTGAGCTCAGGTCTTCCTGACTCTAGACCTGGCACTCTGACCAATGTGCCACCTAACTGCCCATGCAGATAACTATAATACAAAATATAAGTTGCATATTATATGGCATATATATATATATAGGCCTATATAACAGATATAATAGCATGCAACACAGTGTCTGGAATACAATGGATAATTAATAAATGTTTTAATTGAATCAAGGATAGAGACAGCATGGTCTATTGAATAGAAGTTGATCTTATATCAATCACAGCATATTAGAGAAACTTAATACTGAAAAAAATCTATCCATTACCTTATTACTCTTATTAATTTCATAAATTATGAATATAAAATTTATAAATAATTTTATTAATAAAAATGTGTGTTATCTGTGAGTTTTTGTCTTAATTTTATTTGAATAAAATACAAACTAAATATTATCTTTGTAGATATTTTGAGAACTATGTTCAGAGGAGTTATGATTTTTTTATGAGAAAATAGGAGTATTGTTATATAAAGTTTGGAAAACAAGGCTCTCCTGTGACCTAATTATAAAACTTTTCTTAAAAGGTCACATGTATACATTATCTCAAATACCATCTAATGGAATTAGAGATCATAAATCCTATACCATGATGTTTTCTTTGATCTTTAAATTTAAATTGTTTTAACATTCTTAGTTAATAACAGATATTTTAACAAAAAAGCAAAAATTTTTCAATAAAACTCATTCTTTTTAAAGTAATCAGCATTTCCTTGAGATATTATAGTAGAAAAGAACACTAAATTTAGTATTAGTGGATCTGAGCTTCAGCACTTAATTCTTCCACTTAGTACTTGCTTTGTCATCTGCTTGGGCTTCAGTTTCCTCATCTCTAAAATGAAGGAACTCGCCCCTATAAGGTCCCTTCCAACTCTAAGGCTATAATCTCTAATCTAAAATTTAAGAAGTTTTTGTTGTTATTTGGTCAAGTCCAACTTTTTATGACCCCATTTGGGGTTTTCTTGGCAAAGATACTGGAATGGTTTGCCATTTCCTTCTATAGCTCTTTTGACAGATGAAGAAACTGAGGCAAACAGGATTAAGTGACTTGTTCAGGATCACACAGCTAGTAGCAGAGGTCAGATTTGCATTCACAAAGGTGAGTCTTCCTAACTCCAAGCCCAGTGCTCTATCCACTTCAGTTGCTCCTAATCTTTTACCTTCCCAGTGGCTCCAGCAACTTTTTAAGACCTATTTTTGCAGATCATTGTTGGATCAGTAAGGAGAGTTCCTTCACTAGGTATTCTCTTTTTCCCATTGATTTAATTATATCTATGCCAATGATTTATAGATCTATAATCTCATTCCAGTATTATCCTGAATTCCAGTACTGCATCATCATTTGCTTATTGAACATTTTAAACTAAGTGTCCCAGACATTTCAAACTCAACATATATCTGAGCTGTCTTTGGGTCATTCATTTTAAAAGCAAACTCATTACTCCTCCCCTTCCCCGCCCCCCCCCCCCCAAGTCTCACATTCATCCCTTCTTTCAAATGCTCCTTTCTATCAACAGCACCACCATTGCTCCAATTCAAGGGCTCATAACCTTGGCATTATACTTTAATTCTCTCTATTTCTCACCCAATATAATTAATAAGTTGTCAGATCTTAACATTTTTATCTCCACAACATCTCTGGTTTCTGACCCCTTCCCTCTACTCACCCTGGTTACCACATTAGTTCACTCTCTTCTCACCTCTTACCTAAACTATTTCAAAAGCCTCTAAATTGACCTGCCTGCCAAATCCATCCTCCACTCTGCTGCCAAAATGATTTTCCTTAAAAGCAGATTTGATCATGTCAGCTTCCTTATTCAAAAAATTCCAGTAGTTCCCTGCTGTCTACTCTCTGTTTAGTTTTTAAAACCCTTTATAATTTGATGCCAACCTATCTTTTTAATCTCCCTATATATTACTCTTCCTCCTTCATCTTGCAATTTAGCCAGCCTGGTTTTCTTGTTCTTCCTCCTTCTACATCTTTCAATTCAGCCACCCTGGCTTTGTTGTTCTTCCTCACATATGATATTCTATCTCTTGTCTCCTAACTCCCTCATACCCGAAATGCACTCACTCCTTCCCACTTCCTCCTCACAGAATGTCTTTCCTTAAAGATGGGGGAGGAGGGAATGGGAGAAAATGAAAGTTGCATAATAATGTTATTATAGATTTAAAAGGAATTGTAAATTGTACATAATAGATTTGCAGTTTCATATATAATCATCTTTCAATTTTACTGTGTCACAGAAATCCTTATTTTATTTCTTAAGTTCAGAATTAAATAAACGTTTTCAAAAAAAGAAGCACTTCAAGACCACATTCTACCCAGAACTTTGCCTAATTCCTCCAATTATGAATGCCCTTCATCCCAATCTATCTCACAGTTAATTTTGGTTTTTTTGTATTTGTTCTATTTATATGTATTCTGTATATACATATACATGTTCTTCTTGTCTCTCCCATTAGAATATAATCTCCTTGTAAATTCATACTGGTTTGACTGAGATTGCATTTCTCTTTCTTACCCTGAAAATATAGGGGCTCCTCTGTAAGGGGATAATAGATAGAGTATGTGGCCATGAGGAGTTCATCCTGAGAGTCATTGAGACCTGGGACAACAGGAATGTCCATACCAGAGTGCTCTGAACTCAGGAAGGAGATCTGGCCCTTCTCTCTCTTTGTTCTCCTGCTTTTCATCCTTATCTTGTTGAATATTCTCAGGAAGGACCTTTTGTCCTTATCCCTCTGCCTTTTATCCTCATATTGTTCAACTGTCCCAGGAAGGAGTTCTAGTTCTTATCTCTCTACCTTTCATCTTTATCTTGTTGAAGATTCCACATTTTTCCAGGATACAGACCTTTTGTGGCATACCCGTTATACTTCCACAGGCCTGGAGATGAGGGATGTTGATACAAGGGGACTAGGCTTATATATACCCTTATTTCAACTATGTAAGTCAGAGATGTAGCATATACCTGCAATAAACTCCTTGCTTATCTCTCACTGGCTGACTTTCATTATTGAACATGCGGGACATGTCTGGCGGAGCTCCCCAAAGAGTTGTGTGAAATAAACTGAGACCCGGCTGCCCAGAGTGGACCGCAACACTCCTCAAAGGTCCAGTCCTACTCTAAAAGGGTAGATAGAGATCAAACAGCTTTTGGTGTTTCACAACATTGGATTGGTTTGCCCCATATTTAGGCAACCTGATAGCCCATCCCAACCCTGGGCTCACCAAAGTAAAGTCAAACTCTGTGTAGTTACCCAATCAGCTTAGCCTACTAGAGCTCAGAACTCCTGAGCTAAAAGAGCCTCTAACTTCAGCCTCCCTTGGTAGCAATGATTGTAGCATGTGCCACCATACCTAGCATAGATAGGTACATTTATTTTCCCTATTATCTAGCATTGATCTTGACAAATAGTAGACACAATAAATTTTTGCATATTGAATTAATTAATTAAATACAAGTCCAGGATACCCCTTCTCTCTCCACTGTGAAAAATATAAGGGTAAATTTGGACAAATGAGGCTAGATTTGGAGCCTTGAGAACTAAAGTAATAACAGTGAGAGTTCATTTATCTTGCTCAAATCCAATTTACATGCATGTCATGGTATCACCTCCATGATGTCATGGTCTTCTTTGAGAACAAAGGTCAATCAGCTTACAGTCTATCAGACTATAAACTCCTTGACAGCAGAGACTGTCTTTTGTCTCTTTCTGAATCCCCAAAATGTAGCACGATGTAGTACAACACTTAGTAGGCACTTAAATGTTTATTGGTTAATTGATAGTCGGAATGACAAGAAAATCATGAATGTGATCAAGATGTCAAAGCAAGAAACAAATATAATAATTTTTTGAAATCCTAAAAATTTGCATGGTCTTAAAGACTATGCCTGAGAGTTAATCATGTTTTTAAAAATAGTATTATGTTAAAAATGGTACTTCATCTCAGAATATCAGATTACTAATCTTCTGAGCCATTGAAGGATCATGACCCTGCTATCCAATTTATTCAAGGAGACATTGGGAAAATAAAGCAGGAGAAAAAAAGCTATCCAGGTTCTGAAAAGCTGGATGTCACTAGCATCCTATCACTACTCTGCATTCAGAGTCAGCTGCTGCTGTTGTAATACTTTGCAGCTGTTCTGTAGCATCTGATGTCCCAAATGTACCACCACCGGAAACCTAGTAGGCACGGATGCCCATTTGGGGGTATACTTTAAGTCAGAGGAAATATATATTCTTCCCTACATCTGTAGTCTGTTCCAGAGCCCTCATTCAGATGAGTCTGTGCACATTTCTCCAGAGCAATGTTCCAGTAATTAATTAAATTGTGCTTTTCACTCCTGATTGGATATTGATGCATTCCAGTTGCTCTTCCTTCTGGAGAATTATCCCACATGAATTGGGGACTGTGTGGTTTCCCTTTTACCAGTCTTCAGACAAGAGAAAGCAAGCCCAGCAGGTGGTTAAATGGATTATTCATACCTATTAACAGCACAGTCAGTAAACTACTGTTGCTAATTGTGTCCGTGAATAATTTATTCCCTTTCCTTGCTATGCAAATATAGAGTACCCTGGCCAGCATCTCCTCTTTGCTCGGAGAACCAGAAATAATACCAAATTGAAATAAGCAATATCTGGTACTCATTTGGGGATCTCTTACTTGAGATCCCTCATTCACATCAGAGCTTCAACTACAATTGACCTGCAGTGTCTTTTTTTTTTCTCCTTAGGGGTTTTAATTTTATTCTCCCACTCCAGAATGGTTGGAGGCAAAAAATGTTCCAGAATGCCCTCTGTTTTGTCTCCTGTCAAGACCTAAAAGTAATTTTTAATGGTTCCAAAGAAACTTGGGGAAAGGTTTCTCTAGTAGCACACCTCTATAATCTATCGCAGGACCTTTGATATTTAACGTTTTTAAGAATGACTTGGATAAGGGGCAGCTAAGTGGGGCAGTGGATAGAGCACCAGCCCTGGAGTCAGGAGTAACTGAGTTCAAATCCAACCTCAGATGAATAATAGTTACCTAGCTGCGTGGCCTCAGGCAAGCTTCTTAACCCCATTGCCTTGCAAAAAATAAAAATTTTTCTTAAATGACTTGGATATTGGATAAAGGAATAGAAGTTATAGTTATCAAATCTGCAGATAACATAAATCCAAAAAAAGCACAAATAGAGAATCTGATATCTGGATTCAAAAAATGAACTTTACAGATTCAAGTTGAAAGAAGGCTGTTTAGATTACAATTCATGTGAAAAAGATCTGGAGATTTTAGTGAACTGTAAGTTAAAATGAGTCAATAGGGTGACATGGCAGCCCCCCTAAAAGCTGGTACAGCTTGAAGTTAATAATACACTAAGAGATATAATGTCTAGGAAATGGAAAATAATCTTATCATATACTGCCCTACTATGCTCAGTGCTATTTTGGTTTCCACATTGTAGGAAGAGTTGAATTGTAGGACAAGCTGGAGAATGTCCAGAGAAGAGTGAACAGAATGGTGAAGGGCTTTAACATTATTCCATGTAAGAGTTAGAGCTAGGGGCGGCTAGGTGGCCCAGTGGATAAAGCACTGGACCTGGAGTCAGGAGTACCTGAGCTCAAATCCTGCCTCAGACACTTAATAATTACCTAGCTGTGTGGCCTTGGGCAAGCCACTTAACTCTGTTTGCCTTGCAAAAACCTAAAACAAAACAAACAAAAGTCAGAGCTATTTGCCTGGAGAAGAGAAGACTTGGACTCACTGAGGGTGAAGTACCTTAACAGGTATAAGGAGGGAGAAATTTTGTTTCTGGTCTCCAAAGACAAAACTAGAAGCAAAGAGTATTGCAGAGAGACAGTTTTGTTCTTATTAGAAGGGGAAACAATCTACTAATTAGAACTGTCCAAAGGTGAAATGAGATGCCTTAGAATGTAGGAGATTCTTTTTACTAGAATTTTGCAAACAAAAACTAGTTAACCACTTGTTAGATAAATTGTTGAGGGGATTATTCATGTGCAGAGTCAGTCTACCTCCCCCCTATCTCTGTTATTATATTACTTACAAAAAGCAAATTAAACTCTTAGTTCCCTAACATAACTCACTTGCCCAAATCTATACTGTGAGGCTTACATTACAATTGGTTCCTAATTCAGCAGGATGCTTGCAACTTGCTTCCTAAGGCAAAAATTGCTGCACAATCAAGGTCTCCTTGGTACTAACAATTCTTGTCCACAGCTCATTTTGCTTATCTGGTTTCCTTAGCCTTCCGCTGACCTGGAGGATTTGCCTGGTTGCTGATTCACTGCCTTGTCTTCTCCTTCAGTTCTTATTTCAAATTCCTGACAACCCTACTCAGATTTTACCTTCATATCTTACCTTGAGCATTTTGCTCATCTCTGTCCTCCTGATTCCTTACTTTGTTCACTTACTTTGTTCATCTACTGCCTTGACTTGGCTCAAATTTGAACAAATGAATGTCCTAAAACACCTGACAGTCTTACCTGTTTGACCACTATCTTGTCTTGTACTCAGTACCTGTGTATTTCTGGACTCCTGACTATTTGGTATCCAATGTTTTGATGAAGTTCCCACTACCAGTTTTCCTCTTAGTACAAATTAACTTCCTAACCTCTTCATTGTTCTTCTCATACTCTAAATCAGGAACCAGCAACCTATGACACAAGGGCCAAATCCAGTAAGCTGACAGTTTTTGAATGGGCCATAAACTAATAATAATTTTTACATTTTTAAATACAATTTTATTTAAGCTAAGAATGGCTATAGCATTTTAAAATAAAGTTTTAGTTAAAGCTCCATAATGTATCCACCTTCCTGAAATTCATTCATATTACTTTCTTGTCCAGGACAGACCTTTCACTCATCCTCTCCACTTAAGTGTCAACCTTCCTTCAGTACTTAGGCCAGTTTCCACTTCCTCAGTACTTAGGGCAGTTCCCACTTCCTCCAGGCAGCCTTGACTGACTATCCAGTCTTCAAAAATGACTCTGAACTTCAGTTTAGAATTTATTTCAGTTATTTGGCATTTAGAATACCTTGTGTTAAAAGGCAACACCTTTGATTCCAAATTGGGTGATCTTCCCAGAACATGTATACATATTTTACATGTGCATAACATTTGACAGTGATACATTTAAAAAGTACTTTCACATACTTTTTTTAAATTTCATACTAAACAATTCCAGGAATCTTTCAAAGGCTAAAGGCTCCCTCTGACAGATTTCATTTCCCATTAGATTGTAAGGTCCTTAGGAATAAGAATTTCTTTTCCTTTTTTTAGATCCCCAGCACTTTGCACAGTGCCATTTTGTAAATATTCATTGATTCATTGACTATTTCAATTGGCTATTACTTTGTGGGGTCTGCATAATTAAGAATCAGTCTCTCCTATTGTTATTTTTTAAATATTATATTTCTCCAATTAGATGATAAGTCCTTGATAGAAACCAAGTCATATCATCTCCTGTGTATTCCTAGCAACTAATAATTCCCTCCCCAACCATCAATTTTATCACCAAAGTATATCAAATTGCAACTACATTTATTTAGCATAAGTATGTCCCTCATTATAAACCTAATATGTAGACAGTGTAGGTATTATTCCCATTTTAACAGATAAGGAACTCAAGACTCAGAAAGGTTAAGTAACTTTCCAAAGTGACACAACTATTAAAGGTGTATGGTACTTTGTACATAGTAGATCCCTGCTAAAGGTTTGAGATAATCAAATAATCAATAAACATTTATTTAGCACCTACAATAGAAGAGACTTCTTTAAGGTACTAAATATTCAAAAACAAAATGGAAAAAACAAACAGTCCCTGCCTTCAAGGAGCTTACATTCTATAGAGAAAAAGAATATGTTTAATACTTACACATAATAAGCATATACAAAGGGTAGTTAAGTAATACAATGGACAGAGTGTGGGACATGGAATTAGAAAGATTCATCTTCCTAAATTTGAATCTGACCTCGGATACTCACCCAAGGCAAGATAATTAACCCTTTTTGTCTTAGTTTCCTCACCTGTAAAACAAGCTAGAGAAGGAAATGGCAAATTACTCCAGTATCTTTGCCAAGAAAACATCAAATGGGGTCACAAAGTGTCAAACTCAACTGAAATGATTGAACAATAACAACAACTAGCATATACAAAATTAATACAAAGTGATTTCAGAAGAGAAGGCATTGATGGGGGGGGAGGGTGATCCAATAGATGAAGGGTGAAGGTAATCCAATGGATTGAGTGACTGGAAATTTGCTTTTATAATTGGTTTTGTCACAAAGAAGCAAGGATGACAGGCCCTGGAGACAGTTGATTTTCTGCTGGTAGCTTCTCTTTTAAAGAAAATTTTTCATCACTAACAACCAATAGTGAGAGTTTTCTTAACCCAGCCATCAATGCTTTTAAAATGCCAACCCTGAGTTGTGTCTAAAATCAGTTGTCTGAAATGTCTTCTTTATGCCCCTCAGAGCAGACTGTGCATTGATGCTTACTTCAATTTAATTTTCTGGTGAATGGCCTATGAATGAAAAAAATGAAAGGAAAAAAAAAAACCTTTGGCTTTGCCTCCAACTAAGGCTGAATTGGACTGGAAAGGATGACTTAAGTTGCTCAACTGGGATAATGCAGCAGATTGGGCAATAATAATAACAATATTAGAACTCACTTCCAAATCATCAAGTACAGGCAATCATAAGACATGTTTTATTGAGAACAGAAAAATAAAAAAGCCCAGCTTGTCCCAATTCATTGTAGTTTCTCAATGTGAGGTCCCAAGAGTACTTCCTTTTGGTAAGCGTTTTAAATTTGAAAGTAATTGTTAGACTGCCTGGAATTCTTAATACAAACTTCAGAAAGCCTAGGGACTTTTGAACAATGTAGAATATTGAAATGAGAGGAAGTTAGATTTAGTTGTTGCAAGTGACCTTAGAGGTCATCTAGTCCTATTTGCTTCTACCCATTTCACAGATAAGGAAGATAATTCTCAGAAAAGGTAAATGACTTACTGAAGGGCACAAAATGAGTGTGTGTCAGAGAAACCCCACAACACTGATTACAAAGTCAATGCTTTTTCTATTTTACATGTCATATTCTACATGTATGTAACTCTTGATAGTGTTATAATTTAGAAAACTCTGTCATATACATTTTTTTAATTCACCTTCAAGAATCTTAAGGAACTTTTAGAGGTAAAGGCCCACCACTATCACCTCCAGACATGTCACACTTCAACTGGCTGTGCCTTTGTGGAGTCTGCAAAACTCAGAGTCCCTAGCTGAGTAAAGAATGGGCCTAAGGGCAAAACTGAACATTCTCTTTTAGGGAAAAAGATGGACTTTCAATGAAACAGGAAACTTTCAAACTTTCCTGTTGAAATGACCAGAGCTTAACAGAAAGTTTGATCTTCAAGTACAGGACTCAGGTGAAGCATGGAGAGGGTAGACAGGAAAGGACTAATTATGAGGGATTTAATGATGTTGAACTGTGTGTATTCCTGCATGGAATACTGATAACTCATATGAACATTCTCAGTTATTAGAGCAGTTAGAAGGAGCATATAAAGACAAGGCACAGGAGAGAGATGACTATAATGGTATAATATAGTACAAAGATGGAGTCAATGAGCAAGAAAGGAATGTACTGGGAGAAAAGGAAAGGAGAGGTAGAATGGGCTAAGATATTTTATTTAAAAGGGGAAAGAAAAAGCTTTTGCGATGAAGTTGGGAAGGTGAGGGGGAATGAATGAGCGCCTTCATTCTCATCAGAAGTGACTTAGAAAGGAAATAACAAACACACTCAATAGGGTATAGAAATCTATCTTACCCTAGAGGAAAAAGGGGAGGAAAGGGACAGTGGTGGTGGGGGAGGAATAAAATTGAGGGAAATATAACCAGCAATAGCAACTGTGGGGGAAATATATATATATATATATATATATATATATATATATATATATATATATATAAATAATGCAATCCATCCCAGAGACAGAGCTGATAGTAACTGAACATAAACTGAAGTGTACATTTTTTTTCTCTCACTTTATTTTTCTTGAGATTTCTCTATCTTTGTGAGGGAAGAGAGGATTATGTTTACTTTTACAATAAGACTATTGTAGTAATGTGAAAAAAATAAATAATTTTAAAATCTAAAAAAAAAAATGGGCCTGAGGCAGACTAAAGCAGAATTAACTCTCACTTTCAGCCAACTAGTGAACTGAAATTCAGAATTGTAAACACTCTCCTGTTTGAACACAAGAGAAATAGCTACCAGATTTGAGAGGAATTTTTTTAATTTTTAATTTTTGAATTTTTCTTTTCTGCAGTGAATTTAAGAATTTTCAACAAAAACAATTGTTCAAGAATCAAAGAATAAGAAAGAAGCTAGTAGAGAACAAGGAACATCTCTTACTTTTTTTATATTTTCAAGAAATAAGAAATATATATTAAGGTTTTAACAAGGTAGTAATATATTGCTCAATTTGTCTTTCTTTCTGCATTTTGTTCTTTTTGTATCAAAAATAATCTTCTTTTCATATGTATCAATACCCACCAATCACTTTCCACATACATCACCAAGAAACCCTCCCTTACAAAAAAAATATTTAGTCAAACAAAACAGATCAACACACTGGCCATGTCTGAAAAGTTATGTCCCATTAACTTATTTGATCCTTACCACAATCCTGGGAAATAGGTGCTGCTATTATGCCAATTTTATAATTGAGGAAATTGAGGCAAACGGATTAAGTGACTTGCCCTGGTGTCTGAGGTTAAATCTGAACTCAGATCTTCTTGACTTCAGTCACTCCCAGTTCATCAATTCTCCATAAAGTGGGAAGCATGCTTCATCATCCATTTTTTCAAGTCATAATTGGTTGTTGCTTAGGTCAGAATTTTGAGCACTTACAAAACTGTTTAGGCAAAATAAACTTTATATCTTCTAATAAAACATCAATGACTCATCAAAGTATCTGGTGTTGGGAACTCAGTAGCAGTGATGAATTCAAGGGGGCTCATTCCACTGTTAGCTAGTTTTAATTATTAGGATGTTCTATCTAATATTAAGCCCAATAGACACTGGCTCATAATGTAATACTATTGGTCCTAGTCCTTTTCCCTGAAATTATACAAAAAACTCTAACCTATCTTCTTTATAATTTTTTTTAAATGGATAATTTATCCAGCCATAACAAACCCTATTCAGCACAATGAGAAATCTTTTTTTAAAATACTTGAAAATGGTGACCCTTTCTCCCATTGTATTTTCTTTTCTAAAATAATGCTCAGTTTCTTTGGAGTTTGTTCAAGTTTTCCTCATATAGCCATTTTTGTACCCCCTCCTCCATAAACATTCTGGTTTGACAGGCACCCCCTTACTATCTTGAACTCTAGTCCAAAATACATTTGTTATGCCATTACCAATATAATAATCATTCTTTCTTTTTTTAGGTTTTTTGTTTTTTGCAAGGCAGATGGGGTTAAGTGGCTTGCCCAAGGCCACACAGCTAGGTAATTATTAAGTGTCTGAGTCCGGATTTGAACTCAGGTACTCCTGACTCCAGGGCCGGTGCTTTATCCACTGCACCACCTAGCTTCCCCATAATTATTCTTTCTAATAGAGAAGATAGATAAAATAGTGTTTCAATAGTCTGCATTTTCTACTAATACTACACCACCCTCCCCATTCCTATCCCTCCTTTGCTCTGCTTCTACAATGACACTTGCTAAGAAAAGCATCTAGAGGAGTATCCCCATTCACTGGGACTTTGTGCAAGCCGTTCCTTTTTCTGTTTTTTTTTTTAAAGATTTTATTTATTTGGAGTTTCACAATTCTCCCCCCAATCTTACCTCCCTCCCCCCACCCCCACCCCCCAATTTGCCAGTCTTTACATTGTTTCCATGGTGCGCACCAATGAGCCATTCCTTTGTCACTATCAATCATCTTTTGCAAGCATATATATACAAAGACCCTATTCTGATAATCTCATCATGGAATGGAAGAGATCATGGGCTGTCAAAATTCTATGTCAATAAGCAGATCACAAACTTTTGGTGCCTAAGTTGCTCAGTGAATAGAGTGACTGGGTCTGAAGTCCAGAAGACCTGAGTTCAGATCTGGCCTCAGACACGAGCTGTGTAACCTGGACAAATCATTTAATTCTGTTTGCCCCAGTTTTTGCAATTCTAAAATGGGAATAATAGCAGTACCTATTTTCCAGTATTGTAGTGAGGATAAAATGAGATAATATTTATAAAGGACTAGCATTGTATCTAATATATAATAGATGCTATATAAATGATAGAGTTATTAGAATTATTACTCTACCAGGCCTTCAAGTACAATATTGACAAGAGATGTGACTTTTCTATTAAACTAGTCTACCTAAGTACTTAAAAGTTCAACACAAAAAATTTGGGCACTAGATAATTAAGTCCCTGGCTATGGGAACCCATGTTTTTAGTAATCTTGATATTTCTCCAAAAATCCATGTGCTTTTTTGGACAGGTACTAGACATGTGATGCCAATGACATAGGGAACTCTAAGACAAGGAATTTGTCTCAGAAAGAAAGCTTCAAAGAAGGACCTATCTCCACCAATATTTATCTCCTTTCTTCTCCCTTCTCTTTTTCAGAGCAATGTCTTATATGTCACTTTCACGTGCTTTCTCTCTCTCTCTCTCTCTCTCTCTCTCTCTCTCTCTCTCTCTCTCTCTCTCCCCCCCCCTCTTTATTTTCTTTTTTTCTAATTTATTTATTTTCCCAACTATATGGGAAGATAGTTTTCAACAATCATTTTCTTGCAAGGTTTTGAATTCCATATTTTTCTCCTCCCTCCCTTCCCACCCCCCTCCTCTAGATAAAGAGTAATCTAATATAGGTTATTTATATAGTATATATAACTATATTAAAAATATTTCTATATTAATCATGTTGTAAAAGAAGAATCAGAACAAAAAGAAAAAAATTTGAGTCTCTATTTTCTCTTTATCTTTATTTACATCCTTGCAGTCAGAATTTTGGACCAGTGACCCTATTTCAAAATAAATTCGTGGCACCTAGGAAAGATGCTGATTTGAAATCTAATCTCAACTTCTTTGCAGGGAGAGGTGTGTGTATGTGTGTATGTATGTGTATGTGTGTGTGTGTATACAAGTATGTATATGTGCATATATTTTATGCATATTTAGGGCTTTATTTTAAATTTAACTATGGTCCAGTGCTCTATGATCTAAGTACACAAATAGTACACAAATCAAGTTCAATCTCAACCCCAACCTCAACCCATTTTTCTTTGTCTCTTGTTATTCCTACTCAGAGATGCCTCTGGGAAATTTCAGAATGTAATTCAAATATATAGCTTATATAGAATTCTCAAAAGTCTTAGTACAGGGGCGGCTAGGTGGTGTAGTGGATAAAGCACCAGCCTTGCAGTCAGGAGTACCTGGGTTCAAATCCAGTCTCAGACACTTAATAATTACCTAGCCGTGTGGCTTTGGGCAAGCCACTTAACCCTACTGCCTTGCAAAAAGCCTAAAAAAAAAGTCTTAGTACAGTTCTAAGCTTTAGTAACTTCATATGTATAAGTTTTTAAAAATACTTTAAAGGTTATTTAAAATTGCTTAATATTCATATGTTTCTTAGAACTACCATTTTGTGCTATATAACAATCTAGTTTATATTTTTAACTATTAGAGATAATTTTCATTAGCTGCTGCTCAGTAACTAAAAAGATTGTATTTGTAATCATGGCCTTTTTAAGATCATCCAAAGAATGAAGTATTGGTGAATAGACTAATAGTATTGACGTGACCCCATGAGAAGACATCTAATGGAGCTAGATCAGATGATGGGATAGCCAAGTAAGAGAACCTCCTCTACCAATCTGCTGGCCTAAGAAAGTGCCATTTAGCAACTGTCATGCAAGCAATGTATGATGAAGGGCACCCTATGTTGTTAAAAATTAAATTTTAAATCTATTATTCAAAATTCACAAAGTGAAAGAAATAAAAAAGAAATTTCAATAATTAAAATTTCAAATGATTTTTTTCATGTATAGCATTGGGACATCCTGCAATTGCTCCTTGGATATAAATTAAAAAAAAAAACAGAAAATCCCCCAGATCTCAAACTAGCATTCAAGGTAGAAACATAATATTAGCTGAAGACAGCCTTTACCCTACCCACCTCTCAAAAACTACAAAAAAAAAAAAAAAAAATGAAGGACTCCCAGTCATGAGTACATAAGATAATCCTGTGGTTTAGATTTCCAACAGAAAGTAAAAACCCTTATTGTTAATGGAGCAAGTCATTCACAATCTGTTAAATCCTACTTCTTTTGCTCCATCTATACAAGTATTTAGATATAGGAAACAATTAAATGAAGAAACTCCCTCTATCAATGCAAGTCAGCATCTTCTCTGCTACTTAGAGGCCTTGAACAGTAATTCTTTTGTGTAATAGATCCTTTTGGATGTCTGGAAAAGCTTGTGGACTCCTCAGAAGAATGTTTTTAAATGCACAAAATAAAATACATAAGATGACAAAGGAAACCAATTGTATTAAAATAGTTATCAAAATAGTAAAATAAATTCAGAGAGTGCAGGCTAAGAGTATCAATGTAGAAATTAAGTTACTGGCCAAGGTCATACAGAAAAAAATGTATCAGAGGCAGGATGTTATAATACAAGCAATCTATCCACTCTGCTTATGCTACCCCTAGGTTTGTGCTCGTTAAATATCCCTCTCTCATTTAGGAAAAGTTGAGAATAATTTGTTGAATTTCACTCACTGCAACACTCTTTTGGCTAAAAGTAAAAGATTCTGAGAATTACTAGCCTGGAATAATTCCTTCATAGATTAGTGTTCTTAACCATTGGTCCAAGCAAGAAAATTAAATCTCTCTTTTCTATGACAACTATTCAGACATTTGAAAAAAAAAAAAGATTATGCACCTTTCCAAAGTCTGTTTTTTTTAGACTAAATATCAGATCTTCATATAGTCAGTCACTCACCAATATTTAAGTGCCTGTTATGTGCCACTTACTGGGGCATTATGAGGGAAATATAATCGTTAGCCCATTTTTATAACTGAGGAAACAGAAACAGATAGGAATTTAATGATCGCAAAGTTAGAAGAAGGAATTTTATCAGTTATTTTTGTATGCTTTGTGGTGTCAATTACAGAGCATTTCAGAGTACCTTTGTACATCAGGATTTCATTATGGTGAACACTGGAGCCCTGTTGTAGAGAGAGCATAACCCTTAGTTGCAGGGATCTGACAAAAACTATTACAGGAAGATGAGGGAGTTGCATTAGATAACAACTAAGATAGCTACTCTTTTGCTTCTGAATCTTATAATCTTATGAAAGAAAAAAAGGAGAGAAGGAGGAAGGAAGGAAGGAAGGAAGGAAGGAAGGAAGGAAGGAAGGAAGGAAGGAAGGAAGGAAGGAAGGAAGGAAGGAAGGAAGGAAGGAAGGAAGGAAAAAGATTTTGAGTCATCTTCATCTTGATCACCATGTTCCTTTGCCTTCCAACTTGTTGGTGTCCTTTCTTAAGCATGGCATTCAAACTAGAACCAAAATGAAAATGTGCTTTGGACAACTCAATGTGCATTCTCACTTCCCTCTCTCCAGAAGGAAGGAGTCAAGTATTTACTGTTTCTACTCTGTGCCAAGCTCATAGGTTGGGGTGCTATTGACACAGTGAATAGAGAACCAGGTCTATCTTCCCAAGTTCAAATCTGATCCCAGGCAAGTCATTTAACCCTTTTGGCTTCAGTTTCCTTATCTCTAAAATGAACTGGAGAAGGAAATGCACACTCTAAAATCTCCCCCCCCTGCAAAAAAAGAGCACCCAAATAGAATCACAAAGAATCCAACATGATTGAAGAATGACTGAACAAAAATATTCCAGGTACTGTAATAAGCATTTTACAAATATCATTTCAACTGATTTTCACAACAACCCAAGAAAGTAGGTGCTATTTACTATCCCCATTTTATGGTTGAGGAAACTGAAGCAGACAAGTTAAGTAATTTAGCTTGGGTCACATAGCTAGGCAAGTGTCTGAGGTAGGATTTGAACTCAGGTCTTCCTGACTCTAGACCCAGTGCTCTATCTACTACACCACCTCACTGCTTCTCTAGACACTGTACTTTCATTAATGCAGCCTGGGATGGCTTTATTTTTTTCCCAATGTGATACCACACGTCTGACTTACATTGAGTATGCAGTCCACTAAACCCCCTAGGTCTTTTTCACAGGAATTACATAGTAGCCTCACCCACCCGTACTATAGCAGTTGCTTTTTTGAACCTAACTGCAGTGTAAGACATTAATCCCTATTAAATTTCATCTTGTTAGGCCACCTTTCCAACCTGTCAGAATCATTTTGGATCCCAATTCTATAATCCAATCAATTAACAATCCTTCTCAGTTTTCATGTCCTTTATAAATTCTAGAAGTATGCCAGCTATGTCTTTTTCCAAGTCATTGACTAAAAATGCTGAACAGAATGAGGTCAGAAATTTTCCAGTAATATAGTAAAGAGCTAGAATTACTTCTTTCAAATTGCCTGGATCTGGATAATTCCAAATGACTGAAATTCTCCTGTTTGTTACACAGTTCCTACCCTGATCAAACAAGGGGCAATATTTATTCTTCTGATTTCTCACCTCCCACAATCAAACTTGAGAAAATTAAAAAGAATAACATCATTACAGAAGAATGGTACAATTCAATGGAAGTAACTGTGTCCTCAAGAAAATTGCTCAACTCTAAGAAAACCCAACAAAACATAAATTGATTTCAAGGGAATTCAGAGAAATGACTAACCTGAGCTGGAAAAAAAAATCTCTGGATATCTCTGGATATAAGGATCACTGTCCAGGAGCATCTATTGAGAAGAGAGCAGCCTAGAAGTCAGGATATATGTACCCAACCTTCTCTTATGCAATCACCATTCATTATTTGTTCAATGTTGATCATATGGAATATATCCTTTAAACTTTGAGCTATTAAATGAGGCTGTGAATACAGCCAAATACTTTGCAAAGTTTAAAGTACTATATAAATATCAGTTACTAGCTGGTATGAACTTATTATCATATACTATTAAAACTTTTACTGATGTTACTATATAAAAAGCATTCTCATCTTACTCAGCATTTATATAAAAATAATCCCAGAATAAAACATTATTCTGATAGATGGCTCAGTAGATAGCTAGACCTAGAGTCAGGAAGATTCATCTTCCTGAATTCAGATCTTACTAGCTGTGTGAACCTGGGTAGGTCCCCTAGTCCTATTTGCCTCAGTTTCCTCATCTGTGAAATAAGCTGGTGAAGAAAATGACAAATCACTCTAGTATCTTTGCCAAGAAGACTCAAAAAAAAGGACCTGAAGAGTTGGACACAACTGAAATAACTGTACAATAACAATATGTATACTATAGAAAAGAAGGGTATATAAAGAAAATTTGTCAACAAAAAAATCTAAAGGGAAGATTGAGCAGAGAAAGTCTTATTCTATAGGCCAGGTTTCTTCAGTAATTAGAGAGCAATAGTTCAGTTAATTAAGTAGGAGACAGCTAGAGGAAAAGGTTTAAAACGTTCAAGCTATAAGCATTTGTTGATGGCTTTGCACAAGCCAGAGCCAAACCTTTTTCTAAAATTTAACAGTTTCTTTGGAGAATAAAACAGAATTAAGTTAATTGGCAATGAAGGGGCAGTGCTAGGGTTAGTAGGGCACCATATTGTGCCTAAATTACATATATGTATATATATATATATATATATATATATATATATAGTTCAGTTCTTAGTGCAGATCACAGGTTTTATTCATTTTTTTAAAGAGTAGCTTATTGATTCACATAATTATTCTGGATTTTTTCAGAGAAAAACAATAATCATGTTGAATCCCTTGCCTTTATCTTACTTTTCATTTATTCACAGAATTCAGATTGCAGGAGCCATGCTACATTAAAAAAGCTCTCCTATCTACACCGCTGCTGCTTTCAAATTTACAGGCTAAATACAGGGCAAGAAACAACCCATTCAGGGGCGGCTAGGTGGCGCAGTGGATAAAGCACCGGCCCTGGAGTCAGGAGTACCTGGGTTCAAATCTGGTCTCAGACACTTAATAATTACCTAGCTGTGTGGCCTTGGGCAAGCCACTTAACCCCCTTTGCCTTGCAAAAACTAAAAAAAGAAAAGAAAAGAAAAGAAACAACCCAATCACTACTCTGTAAATCCAAACCCACTGTAGTTATAGCAAAAGTTACACCAGTCAATTTCAAGAGTCCATTGACCTCACAGAAAAATACTGTCCCTAAAAAAGCCTTTTCCAACCAAAACTATATTGTCTACACTTGAAAATAGTAATAGTTAGCATTTATATAAAACTTTGAGGTTAGTAAAACAGTCTATGACTATCAGCTCATTTAATCCATACAACAACCCTGGGAAGTAGGTACTAATATTATCTTCATTTTATATGTGGAGAAATTGAGGAAAGTAGAGGTTGTGACTTATCCAGGATCATATAACTAGTAAGCGACTGCAGCAAAATTTCAATTCATGTCTTCCTAGCTCCAGGTTCAATACTCTATCCACTGAGCCACCAGATGCCTCTCAGAATATAGGTGCTAGAGGATCTGGAAGGGACTTTAGAGATCTTGTAATACAATTCTCTCATCTCCTACTGTCCCAACTCCTTAACTTTATAGATAATAAAATTGAAGCCTAGCAAAGTTAACAGACTAGATTTCACAGAAAATGATTAACACAAATAGTGTTCAAACCCAAACTCTTGATTTCAAGACTATACCACAATACTGCTCCAGAGTAAGCCTGGTCACTCATCCTAAGGTTTTCTTTCTGGTTCTATAGTTTTCTGAGTACAGCTACATATCTCAGTGAATAGAGTACTGGGCTTGGACTCAGAAGACTCATCTTTCATAAGTTCAAATTTGGCTCAGATAGCTATGGGACCTTGGACAAGTAACTTAATCCTATTTGCCTCAATTCCTCATCTGCAAAACGAGCTGGAAAAGGAAATGGCAAACCACTCCAGTATCTTTTTCCCAGAAAACCCCCAAAAAGAGGTCATGAAGAGTCAGACAAATTTGAAAGGACTAAACAAGTCCCTCTGAAGTAGTCAGAAAGACTTCTATCAGCCTTTACTTTCTAGGGTGGCATAGGATCTCTATATTAAAAAGGTTTTTAATCAAACTTTAGGACAATGTGATAACTCAGAATGGTCCAGGGCAAGGTGGTAGAAGAATTAAGGTCAAGTCTTTGGTTTCCCCCCAGGGCAATAAAGGGAAAGTATGTGAGTATAGTGGTCTTAGTTCTTTATACTGTGAAAAAAAATTGATTAGATTCTGAGTCATGAGCTTTATTCTGACAGTACAAATAATAGCACCCTCTTCAGAGTACTGTTTTTAAGAACCAAATGATAACACATAAATGTAAAAGCACTTTGCAAAATAGTATATAATGTTTACTATTATTATAATACTAAATATCTGGTATTTGACTTTCCCAATAGTAAGTTAGTAGAAACAACTGAAATTGTCCTTACTCTGTACAAAATACAAACCTGTATCAGATGACAATGAGGTCACAAAGGAAGCAGACTGCACAGGCCACAATTATATCTACTTACATGTCCATGAAATCTGAAATTCATTAAATTGATCAAACTTTTTTCTCATTCCAAGTTTGCCTCTACCTAATGATTCTTAGTTCTATTCTTCTTCATCACGGTGACCTCTAAACCCACCACCCCCCTTTTCTTTCCCATTCTATCAGCCCTATCTATTCTCTTTTCCCCTCTTGACCTCATGATGAACCAGCTCAACTGTTCTTCTGAGTCTCATGACCTTGTATTATTATTTATTTTTCACTACCCAACTCAAGTCTTGCATTACCCCCATCATCCATTGCCTTTGCTACTACTCATGCTTTTGAATGAAGCTGGAGGAAATCTTGGAACCATTCCGAATGGACCCATTTCAAATTTATGTTGCATGGCCTCAACTGGGCCCTCACTTGCAGCAAGGCAATCCTTTTACAATGTCCTAATTGATTCACCATCCCAATCACCACAGAGGCTTTTCAAAATATTTTCATCACCCTCTTAACTACTAAAGGCTCTCTCTGTGTGTCGAAAATCTTATTTCATGTTTCACTAATAAAACTGAGGCCAGTGGCTGAGAGCTCTCTCTTCTATTCTTCTAATGCCACATTTTCAGATGTGGCATTTCCCCTCCCCTGCTATTTCTTCCTTCAATTCAATTTTGCTAGATGACTAGGAATAAAAAGATGAAAAATAAAATAGGCCCTGTTGTCAAGAAACTAGTATAAGGGTCCTTAGTTTGATATCCATGAACCTATTTTTAAAAATATTTTGATAATTATATTTAAATATAATTGATCTCTTTTATAATCCTCTACTTGTTGTTTCATACATTTAAAAATATCATTCTGAAAAAAAAAAGATGCATAGGTTTCACCAGTCTGCCAAAAGGGGTCCATGATACTCACAAAAAATACTGAACACCTGTGGGGAACATAACATGTACATGTACAGAAATAAGGAAATACAAAGTATATTATAAGTAATTCAAAATAATTTCAAGAAGGAATGAGTGCTGATAATTAGGGAGATTAAAATAATCTTGATACAGGTGCTAGCACCTACAACTATGCTTAAAGGGAACTAGTAATTCTATGAAACAGGTAAAGAAGGAGAGAATTATGTTTTGGGGGAGGTACCCAGCATTTTGACAAACCACTCCAGGATTTTTTCCCCAGTCAACTAACAGATTGTCTCAACTAAAAGAAAGAATTTAAATAAGACTTTAAAGTTAGAATATAGTTAGAATGAAGTTAGAATAGAGGACTTTTAACACCAAGCTAAAGAGTTTGTATTTTATCCTAGAGGAAATAGTGACCCATTGAAGATTTTTTTTAATTAGGGTAAAATGGTCTGATCTGTTTTAAAGTATCATTTTGACAGCTGTGAAGATGGTGAATTAGAAAGACAGAGAGTGGAAGACAGAGAGATCATTTAGAAGGCTATTTATTGCAATAGTCTTTACAAGATGTGGTAAGGACTCACACTAGGATAGATGCTACATGTTAGTCAATAAGGAGAAAGATCAAGAAAATGTTATGGAAGAAGAATCAATGAATGGATATGGAGGTTGAAGCATAAGGAAGACTCAAGGACAATATAAGGATGTGAACCTGGGTGACTGAAAAATTGATAGTGTCATTAACAGAAATAGTGAAGTTTGAAGACAAGATATGCTTGGGAGAAAATATGTTGAGTTCTTTTGGGATATTTTGAGATCGTGAGACTGACAAAAAAAAAAATCCAAGTGGTTATATCCAGGATGCACATGGGAATATAGGACTGAAAGACATTAGAGTACAGTAGAAAGAGTGCTAAGTTTGCAATCTAAAGACCAGGGTTCAAAGCTCAGCCCTTTTTAATTGCTAGTTGTAAAATCTTGAAAAAGTTGCAACCTCCCTAGTACTTAAACCTTGATTGGAAAAGCAGCACTAGCAATATCAGCATTTGCATACACTGCCAAAATGGCAGTAGCTATCAATGCTTTAAAGAAAAAGAAAATTATTTACCTTTTCAGCAAGTGGGTAGGTATATTCAGTCTCCACAGATACAGCCAGGATTTGCATTGATGATAGAGTGGGTTACTAATAAAAAAGTTGGGCAACAAATCTGTAAATAAACTTTGCCAACATTTCAGACAGTCTCCAAGAAATGAAAATATAAAGTTTCCTCTATGATGTCAAACAGTCCAGAACTGTAGAAGCTGCCTTTTCAATAATCTATTTAATAATCAAACCAAAGAAGTATGATGAAATATTAATTCAGCATATTTGATAATATGACTTCTCTAGCCCCCATTTTTCTCTTGTCTTATTGAAGTGCTCATTGCTCAAGATTTCAGCCATGCCCCCTGGAAATCCTGATGAGTAGGCCCAAAGCCTAGAAGATCTTCTTAGGTTCCAGACTAGTGTTCTAAATTGAATAATCCTATTCTTGATCTAATGGAAGAAGTACAGCTACTGACTGTTATGTTATTAGTCAGAAGGACTTCATTAATCATAGTCAGATTCTCCTCAGTGACCATGAAGCCCGCAGATGTCCACAAATGGCTTGTGCTTCACGGTGTGCTTTCTCATCAACTCTCAGTTTCTCTATGGAGAGAAATACAAAATCTGATGCATCAGTTTGTGGGAGTCTACACTGTCTGCTCCCACAGTGAAGCATTATAGTTAATTATCCAAAAAGTTGGAAATTTGATTTCAGAATAACTCTCTGTCCCCAGGCATCATGAAAGTGCTTCAGGAATTGCTACATGGTTTAAAGATAATATAACTTGCATACAGAAACCTAGAGAGTCCATCTTAGAAGATATAAGAACTCCTCAGCAAATTTTAAATTTCTAAACTCTGGAGCAAATTTCCTTCCCATGGGAATTCTCTACCCTGGGGCCAAACTCCTATGGTCAGTCCAAGCTACCCTCTCTGATACTGGTAACCTGGGAAAGAAAGTCCCAACTGAGAGATGTGCCAGAAATTAATTTGCAAGAGATTAAAAAGCGAATGGAAAGAAATAAAAGCAACTAAAAAAAAAAAAAAAAAACCTTTTCTAAGACTCTGAAAGAGAGGTGAGAAATAGCCAGAGGGGATGGCAGGTTCAAGGGAGGTTAAATGTAAAGTCCTGCATTTAGGTTAAGAAAAATCAATTGTATTTGGGGATAATGAGGGAGAGTTGACATGATAACAATTCATACATAAAGGAGCAGAGTGCTGAACCAGCATTGTGCTGTGACTACTAAAAAGCTAATTCAGTTTTAGGCTGAATTAATAGAAATACTGTGTTCAGAACACATAAAGTTAGTCCCTTTGTATTCTTCTAATCAAAGCATATCAATAAGATTATGTTCACTTCTACAAGCTGCCTTTTTATAAGGAACATTGAAAAAATTCAATAGAAAAACCCCAACAGGTGATAAATCTCTAAAACAATGCAAGACCCTGAGACAGAGGAAAGCATTCTGTCCATGAGATCATAGGGTTTAATCTGGAAGGGACCTTGGAGATAATCTAGCCTAACCCCATAATTTTAAATGTAAGAAAACTGAGATTTTTAGTAATAAGCAAAGTTGGGACCAAGTTCTTTTCTCTTTCAAATAAATCTGAAATCTCACCCATGGTCATTTTCCCCATGTAGATAACAAATCATTCTTGACTCCAAGATCCAAATCTGTCAAAATATTTGTCAAAAGGCATTCCCTAAAGGCAATTAGTTGGTACAATAATAGAGGACACTGGACCTGGAATCAGGAAGATCTGAGTTCAAATCCCATCTAAGGCATTTGTTAGCTGCATGACGCTGGGCAAGACCTTTAACCTTGTTTGCCTCAGTGTCCTCATCCATAAAATGAGTTAAGAAGGAAATGGCAAACCATTCTAGTATCTTTACCAAGAAAACCCCATATGAGGTCACAAAGTGTCAGACAAAAGTGAAGGAACTGAACAGTAGCATTAACATTCCCCCAATATTCTGGAAGACTTCCTCTAAATTCTCTTGTAATCACAAAGATACCAATCAGACACAGGGGCTGTCCCTAATTAATCATTCACACTTGCCACATAATCAGTCCACTTTCATTTTCATTCACCTCAGTGGACTAGTGATTAAAATGTTGAAAAAACTGTGCATACCCTTTGATTCAGCAATACCACTGATAGGTCTTTGATTCCAAAAAAGATCATAAATATGGGTAAAAAACTAATATATACAAAAATATTTATAATAGCTCTTTTTGTGGTAGCAAAGAATTGGAAATTGAGGGGATACTCATCAATTGAGGAGTGGGTGAACAAATTGTGGTATATGAATGTGATGTAATATTATTGTTCTGTAAGAAATCATGAGCAGACAGATTTCAGAAAAGCCTGGAAAGACTTACATGAACTGATGTTGAGTGAAGTGAGCAGAACCAGTAGAACATTATTTATATATATATATATATATATATATATATATATATATATATACAAAAAATATATATATATATATATAATAGCAGCAACAATGTGTGATGATCAACTATGATGGATTTAGCTCTTCTCAGCAATACAGAAATGAAAGACAATCCTAAAAAAATTCTGATAGAAAATGTCATCCACTACTATGGAGTTGAAATGCTGATCAAAGCATACCATTTTCACTTTTTTTGCTTTTTTTCCTTCTCATGGTTTTTCCCTTTTGTTCTTATTCTTTTTTTCAAAGTATAACAAATGTGGAAATATATTTAACATGATTTTATATATATAACATATCAGATTTATTGTTGTCTTGGGGAGAGGGGAGGGAAGGGAGGGATGGAGAAAATTTTACTAAAATGAATGTTGATAACTATTTCTATATGGAATTGGAACAAAAATAAACAATAATGGCTTAAAAATAAAAATTTGAGGTTAAGAAGAGTTGACTTCAAATCCTGCCTCAGATACTAGTGTGATTCTGAACAAGTCACTTAACATCTGTCTGACTCAGTTTCCTTAACTGAGGATAATAATAGCACCTCCCTCCCAGGGTTGTTGTATGGACAAATGAGATATCTGGCATGCAATGAGTGCTTAATAAATGCTTGTTCTCTTCTTTCCTCATACATTTCTCTGATGATATCCTCTATTATACTTATCCTTCTTATGCCCTTGTTTGTAATGCATTTATTCTACTTTTACCTACCTTTCCATTGTCCTCTGAGTGATCTCATTTTCAATTCTTTGGAGATTGTTGAGTTCTATGACTTGTAACCACAGAACTACACTGAAAGAATATCAATGGTAAAGAAACGAGCTTTTGTTTCAAAGAGGAGCTTGAAAGGTCATTAAAGAACTCACCAATTTCCCAAAGGCATTCCAGTCCAGTCTCTTTCTCCTGTCCAATTCTGGGTCTGACTGGTTTGTTTTCCATTTTCTGATAGATGAGCTTGATGTGTTATTAATCCTGCTGCATCTGATCATCTATTCAATAGATCTTCTTCACCCACTTGGTTTTTTCTGGGTACAGATGCTGAGCTCTTCTGTTTTGGTTCTTAACCAGGAGACTTTGTAGTCATCCAAGACTTAATGTAATCAAGACAATGTCATTATTCACAAACTGGATGGGAAGATAACATAATCTATAGGAATTTCTTAAACTTGAACTTTACTAGATCCCTTCCATGAAAGTGGTAAACATCTTTGGTAGAGGAGGAGGAAGAGGAGGGAAGGAGGAAAAGAAGAAGGAAGAGAAGATGGAGGAGAAGGAAGAGAAGAAAGAAGAAAAGAAGAAAGGAGGGGGAGGAGGAGAAGATGATGATAAAGTCATCATCGAACAACTGCATGGAGGATCAAACAATCTATATGGAATCCCTCTTAAAATTGAACTTTATTAGATCTCTTCCATGACGATGGTAAACATCTTTGGGGGAGGAGGAGAAGGAAGGGAAGATGAAAAGAAGGAGGATGAAGAGAAGAATGAGAGGAAGAAGAGAAGATTATGATGTCATCATCCCTCTTAAACTTGAACTCTATTAGATCTCTTCTGTGGCAGTGGTAATTACCTTTGGAGAAGGAGGAGAAGGAAGAAGAAGAACAACCACAACCACAACAACAACAGCAACAAGAAAAAGAACAAGAACAAGAAGAACAAGAAGAAAGAAAAAAAGAATTTACATAAAACTTTAAGGCTTACAAAGCACTTTTACAAACATTATCTCATTTGAAACTCACAACTCTAAGAAGATTCTATTATTATCTTCATTTTACAGATCAGGTAACTAAGGAAGACAAAGATTAGGTGCCTTTCCCAGGGTCACACAGGTAGTCAATGACTAAAGCAGTTTTAAAGAGGCAAATTTAGGTCTGACATCAGGGAAAGTGTCTGAACAACTAGAGTTATCCATAAATAGAATTGTCTGCATTAGGAGCTTTTGGGCTCTACATCCCATGAAGGTTTGCAAACAGAGGGTAGATGGTTACTTGACAAATGAATTGAAACAGTTATTCCTTTGAAGTATGAATTGGATTAGGTGGTAGCTAAATCCTGTGAGTCTGGGAACTAGTAATAGGCTGAAGAAGAAAAGGCTAAGAGAAGATAACTCATATGCATTCAAATACAAAGAGTTATCAGGGGAGAAGAGACTTGTTCTTCTTTGGTTCAAAGGAAGCTTTACTTCAAAACTAAGACTAAGAACTGAAAAGTTTCTTTTTTTCAAACTGACAAAATCCATTTTCTTTTTGTTCCACTTTCACCCACTGGAAAAAGAAAAAGAATGACAAAAAAACTTATGACAAATATCATAGTCAAACCTCACATTGGCCATATAAGGACAATAAACTACAGGTCATCTCCTTGCCATTTGCCTTGCTATGCTAAAGAGACTTCCTGTCCTTGATGACTAATATGCTGACTATCTCTTAATTTCAGTAAAGCCCCAGCCTTAACTTTCTATTCTTTAGTCATTTTCTCCAAACCAACCACTTTAACCACCATGCTTATAACTTTCCTCTCCCCCAAATCTCTTTCTAGAATTATTGATCCCAGGTAGCTAGGTGGCACAGTGGATAGAGCATCATCCCTAGAATCAGGAGGACCTGAGTTCAAATCTGACACCAGACACTTAAGAATTACCTAGGTGTGTGACCTTGGGCAAGTCACTTAACTCCATTGCCTTGCATAAACAAAGAATCATAAATCCAAATCAATTCTGCCATTACTCCTGAGTGGAAGATGTCAATCTAATATCCTGTGATACCACTCATCATTGTGTAAGTTACTTTCAGAACCAAAGTAGCCCCACCTGGCCACCAGTATCTTTTATGCTTTGTCTCCCAGCTAGAATAACATAAATTCTCTAAGGGCATAGACAGTCTATCTTGATATCTCCAACACATAGCACATTGACATATAGTAATTACATAATTAGTGCTTTTTTTCATTAATTTTCATTTATTATATAAGACCTTTCTAGCAAGAGTGGTCCAAGAATGGAAGACATTTCTTTAAGAAGTATAATTACTGGAAGTATTCAAGAAAAGCCTGGCTAGCTACCTTTCAAGAGATTTTAGAATCCCTGCACTAACTTGGGTAACTGAGTTAGATAGCCTTTAGGATCTTTTCTAATTCTTAAGCTTCCATAACTGGGGGTGGCTAGGTGGCATAGTGGATAAAGTGCTGGCCTTGGAGTCAGGAGTACCTGGGTTCAAATCCGGTCTCAGACACTTAATAATTGCCTAGCTGTGTGGCCTTGGGCAAACCACTTAACCCCATTTGCCTTACAAAAAAAATAAAAAGATTCCATAACTGCATGTTAGGAGACATGGGTCTGATTCCCAGCACTAATATTTACTAGCTTTGTGATGATGTTCATTTAATCCCACTGACCTTTCATTTTCTCATCTACTAAATGGGAAGAATAATGTTTACCCTAGCTATCTTATATTCTTAGTATTAAAAAAGCACTTTGGAAACCATTAAGTACTATATAAACTGAGTTATTACTGCTTAATGTTCATTTCTCACATATTCAAAGTAGCATTAAATCCCATTCTACCTAACATAGTTCATTTGTGAATTCAAATATGTTACAGTTTGAGTCATGAATTTGAAGTCAGAGGACCAGGTATCAAATTCCAAATATTTTATTCCTTATGTAACCTTGAACAACTTCTTTATCATCTCTGGACCTCAGTTTCTTCATCTGAAAATCAAGGGATTGGACTAGATGACCTCTTAGGTACCTTCCATCTAAATCTATGATCCTATGACCTTAAAATGTATGTTATTTTTATCACCCAAAACCAGTATTATAAAAAGTCAAAATGAATAATATTGAATAATAAAAAGTCAATGAATAATATTGGCTAAGTAGATCTCACAGAATGATGACAAAATGACAAAAACAAATGTGGAATTTTTCTCTTTTGCTTCCAATAAATACTCATAGATTCACATAAAGCAGGTAATTCATTTAAATCCATCTAATTAACAAAATAGTAAAACTCCCAGTAATTACAAGGTAGAATTGTAATTTGAATAATTATACATTTCACAATAGAATCACAGACTCTACACTATCTGTCAGGGAAGAAGCCTCCCTTCCATAGCAATCAGCCTAGGCCACAGACAAAGGTAAGGTAAAACAATACAGTACTGGTCCATTGTGATTCAGATATTGTTGTGGCTGGAGGGACTATCATAGATATCAAATACCTGTTAATGACTTAATTCAAATTCTTGAAGTCTTTGCCCTTCCCTGGAGTCTTTTCTTTTAAAATCTTTATGATATCTTTTTATCTTTAGGGCACTTTTATTTCTATCAGGTAATGAATATTTATCATATTAAAGGTCTACTCTGTGCTAGGCATTAAGTTAGGGACTAGAGATACACAGATAAAAAGAAAAAAGTCTATGTCTTCAAGAAGTTGATAATCTGTTGGGGGAGACATCAAGTACATATTTAGATATAGGCAAAATACATATAAAGCATTCAAGGAAAACTCAGAGTTGGAGAACTGGTGATCAGATAAGAGGAGGGCACTAGTAGAGAACCATCCTCCAGGATCTTTTCAATAGAATGCTCATAAAAATTTTTGAAGCCTTAGTAAGGTCATTTCATTCAAAACAGTAGCCAATTATAGCCTGAGCAACAACTCATCTAAAGAGAAATCATGAATGTCCATCTTGATCTGATCATGGGACACATTGAGCTGTTACAGGAGCTCACCAAGCAGATTTCTGGAGTCTTGAAAAAAGACTCTTACACACTCAGGACATACCACACAATTCTATACCCAACTTCCATCACAATTTCTCAAGATTGATCCTGTAAGGAATCAATCTGAGACACTGTGTTACCAGTCCAAGTCTAGCCAGAACAGGAAGCAGGAATAGGATGCAACTAAAGACAAACTATTTTGGTCATTGAATTAGAAGCAGGTAAAATCAGATAATAAATAAGTCAATGTATCATGAATATCATGGTATCATAAACAAGCATAACCAAGAAGGAAATCATCAGTAGCCAAAGGAAAAGGTGTCTGGTCCACTAACAGGGAGAACTTCCCTTGAAAGTCATTCTATACTTTCAGGAGGAGCCAGGATAGTGGTGTGAAGCTAGGAAACTCCCAAAGCTTCTCCTTAACCAAATTTAAATGAAGCCTTTACACAGACCCTAGAGCTACAGAATGAACAAAAAAAGAGTGAAACAACTTCTTAACTCAAGACATCATGGTGGAACTTCAGTAAAGGTATGTCTCACGTGGGTAAAAGGGGACTATAGCCCAAAGGTCTGTCCCATGTGGGTAAAAGAAGAGTATAGCCCAATGTAAATAGAAGAGTTGGAAAGTAAGCAGTAGGCTCTTAGCCATAGAGCAACTCAGGTCTGTGCTCAGCAAGCCAGCATTGTAGCAGGTCAGCAGTGAGGGTCCTAACCTCAGTTTGGAAGACAATGATAAAGCCCCAGGGAATGCTGGTGCAACAAGTGGTTTAAGTTTTATTTATTTATGTTAGGCTAACCTAACACAGGGAACAAACTGCTAGCAAGTAAAACTTGGGTAATACTATAGATAAATGGTAAGCCAAGGACCAGACAGACCCCAGTCCCCAGCACAAAATCTTTGGATTATACGACTGAGCCCTAGAAGCAGAGTTTAATTTATCAAAACGAGCAAAAAACCATAAAAAGCACTAACCATAGACAGTTACAATTCTAAGAATAGTAAAGAAAATAGTAAAATAGTAATAGTAAAAAAAATAGTAAAGAAAAACTCCCATTTCAGAAAAGGAAAGCAATAACAAAATGCCTACATGTAAGCCTCAAAGGGGTTTTTGAATTAATCTCAAATCCAAAAAGATCTCATGGAGATCTCAAAAAGCATTTTAAAAGCAAAGAAGAGAGGAAGAAGAAAAATGGAGAAAAGAAATGAAAGTCGTGAAGGAAAATTTTGAGAAATTGACTGAATAAAACAGTATCTTTAAAAGTAAAATTGGCCAAATGGAAAATAAATCAACTCCTTTAAAAATGAAAATGACCACCTAGAAAAGAAATGTAACTCATCAAAAAATAAAATTGACCAAATGGAAAAGTAAAACAACTCATTTAAAAGTAAAATTAAACAGCTGGAAAAGAAAAACACAAAAACTAACTGAAAAAAATAAAACCCTAAAAATTAGAAAGGGACAAATGGAAATTAATGACTCTCTAAGACACCAAGATTCCATTAAACAAAACCAAAAGACTGAAAAAAAAACAAAAAAGAAGTAAAGTATTTCTTAGGGCAACACAACCAACCTGGAAAATAGATCCAAGAGAGTTCATTTATGATTTATTGGTTTACCTAAAGGCCATGATCAGAAAAGGATACTGGGCAATATCATGCAGGAAATCATCATAGAAAACATAGAGATGAAATGCCATTGTCCAAAATCTGGAGTTACTAGCAAATTGAATTACTAGTCTCAGTCACACAGAATAGGAAGAAGAACAGGGAAATGGAGTTTACCCATTTAGGATTAAGAAAAAGATTCATTCCTATGTATTTTTCTTTCAAGGTCAAGAAACAAGTATTAAATTCTGCTTACTCTAGAAGAAAGACTAGGATACCTGATATCCAAATATCCAAGAACAAGAAGACAAAATATTCCTTAAAAGAATCTATCATCACCCCCAGAAAGAGATCCCAAAATAAAATCTCCAAAGGAATATTGTAGACAAATTTCAAAATTCTCAGCTAAAAGAGAAAATATTGCAATCTGCCAAAAAGAAGCAATTTAAATAACAGGGAGTCACAGTCAGAATTACACAGGACTTATAATTTCAATATTAAAAATAAGAGATTCTGTATTACAGCTAGGATTCAATTAGTCTGCAAAGTTCAGCATATTCTTCCGGGGGGGGGGGGGGGGGGAGATGGATTTTCCACAATATAGAGGACTTTCCGATTTATTTGATAAAAAGACCAGAACTGAGCAGTAAATTTAATCTTCAAATACAAGATTCCAGGGACATATAAAAAGGTAAACAGAAAGAAAGAAAATGTTAGTCAATGAGGTTAAACAAAAAGACAATACCTGTAATTCCTGAGAATTTCCTCTTAGAAATGAATATAATTAGGGGCAGCTAAGTGGCGCAGTGGAAAAAGCCCTGGAGTCAGGAGTACCTGGGTTCAAATCCGGTATCAGACACTTAATAATTACCTAGCTGTGTGGCCCCATTTGCCTTGCAAAAACCTAAAAAAAAATTGAATATAATTAGACAGAGGGTGTGAATATTTCTATTGGGAAACTGTAGGAGGGGTACACAGAGGGTGAGGTTATAAATTGATTATGATATGATGATGTTTATGGCTGTTTGTTGAGAATTGTAATTTATCAGAAGAGTTCAAAAGAGCATACTTTGATAGAAGATGGGGGGGTACAAAAGAAGGTATAAAATAATTAAGACCTGCAAAAGGATTATACTAGGATAAGAAGGTGGAGCCATTAGAGGAGACATTAGCATGGCATGAAGAGATAAAAAGGACTTATTATAGTAGAAGGAAAGTAGGGAGAGTGTAAACACTTAGTAAAGATTACTCTCAACAGATTCAGCTCAAAGAGGGAATGTATGTCATTCCCAATTGGGTTTAGAAATTTATTCTAACCTACAAGGAAGTAGGAGGGAACGGGAAAAGAATAGTGTGAGGCAGGCAGCAGTCAAAAGCAAAACATTAGAGAGGAGGGATAAGGGGGGAAAGAGAAAGACAAGTATAAACAGGGGTGAGATAGGATGGAGGGAAAGAAAGTTTTTGTACAAATAAAACCAATGCAATTAAGATTAGAAGAAATCTCTAAAACAATTTTCTCAGCTTGTATTTCTGTAAGAAATAATGAACAGACAGGCTTTGGAAGAGCCTGATTCTGAGAGAAGTGAGTAGAACCAGGAGAATACTGTACACATTAATAGTAGCATTGGGAGATGATCAACTATGATGGATGCAACTCTTCTCAGCAGTTCAATAATCAAGGACAATTCTGAGAGATTTGTTTCAGAAAGTACCATCTACATCCAAAAATAAATAAATATGGAGTCTGAATATGGAGTAAAGCATACTGTGTTCACTTTTTAAAACTTCTTTTATGTTTATTTCTCTCTTGTGAACTTTTCCTCCCTTAATTCTAATTCTTCTTTCACAACATGCCTAATATGGAAGTATGTTAAACATGATTTTACATGTAAAAAAAAGAGAAGGAAAGAAGGAAGTAGGAAGGAAAGAAGGAAGAAAGAAAGTAGGAAAGAAAGAAGAAAGGAAGGAAGGAAGGAAGGAAGGAAGGAAGGAAGGAAGGAAGGAAGGAAGGAAGGAAGGAAAGAAAGAAAGAAAGAAAGAAAGAAAGAAAGAAAGAAAGAAAGAAAGAAAGAAAGAAAGGTCATCCTAATATCTGGATATCTCTGGAGGAGAATGTCACAGATTCTCAGTTTCCTCATCTGTAAAATAAGAGAGACTGAATTACAAAACTCCTTCTAGCTCTAGACAACCCTAAAGAACATCTTTCCCAATCCCTCCCCACCACTTTCCTTCATTATTTTATATATAGATGTTATACACTTAGAAATTTATATGTGTCCTCCACTAGAAGGTGAGCTCCTAGATATCAGGGATTGTGATTTTTTTTACTTTTTTTTTAAATCTCCCCAGTGCTTAGCAAAATGCTTGCCACATAAGAAATGGTTCTTTGATGACTTGATGAATATTCTATGGTGCTATTAGTCTAAATTGCTCTGAAAGAATGTGAGGACAGATTAGAGGTTTTTCCACTTAGAAACCTAAATCTAGATGCATAGGTAGTTAACTATCTTCTTTTTGAAATTTCCTGAAGTTTAAAGGAAAATTTCCCCTTTTGTGTCAGTTCCAATCTTCTGGGGGCTAAGGTATTACTCTTATCCCAACTCAATAGTACAACTCAAACATTTAAGTGCCTAAAATATGGAAGATACCAAAATTCATACTAGGCCTACAAAGATAAAAATCAGAAAATCTTGTCCCTCTAGGAAAAAAGGCTTCATCTCCAGACCAACTTTGGAATTCACACGGATCTCTTTTGACAAGGATAACAATATATATTTTTCCAGTGTGAAGTGATTCGTAGATCTAAGGAAAATTGGGAATTAATAAAAGGAGACATTTCTCATTATCCAAATTTCCATATGAATCAATATTTTACTCCGGTACAAGGATGAGAGGGTTTTATTAGCTTCTTATCCTGACTCATTGAAAAGAGGGAGATGAGATGCCATTGTCCAAAATCTGAAGTTATTAGCAAATTGAATTGCTAGTCTCAGTCACACAGAATAGGAAGAGGAACAGGGAAATGGAGTTTACCCATTTAGGATTAAGAAAAAGATTCATTCCTGTGTATTTTTCTTTCAAGGTCAAGAAACCAGTATTAAATTCTGCTTACTCTAGAAGAAAGACTAGGATACCTGATGAACCAGTGTCTGAACCATCACTACAAATATATTCCAGAGAAAATTGTTCTCCCTCTTCCAAGGTTTAAGAGAGTCATTTCTTAATTGGGAAGGTCTCACTTGTCTGTCAGCACAGAGGATATAGGCAAAACAAATGTACTTCCCTAGCCCTTGTCCTGGCCTTCTTCCTCTGCTGTCCCTGACCTTCACATCTATTTGAAAAGTGCTAGGTTCATGTTAAAGCAAGTCTTCTGAAGTCAAAGGTAGCACATTATTTCAGGAACAAGAGAAAATCATGGAACCATTAGTTTTCAGATGCTGATAACAGGTCAGAAGTTCCCACAGTTTGTCTCAAATTGAAGAGCCCTCACAGATTTTTCCATCAGAGCTATCACCAGCAGATGAAAAATTCTTTGACATTGCCACCCAAGATCAGGTCTGGGATGATAGGGCATCAACTATGTAAAATATTTTATGGGCTGAGGGTGGCACTCTCAATTTCAATGCTTTTCTCGAGCTAACCCTGGGACCTTGAGAAATTTGGTTTTGTTCTAATTCTGCATTGCAAAATGCCAAGGCAAAAAACACAAATTTGCACACTGAAATAGTGGACATTTGAAAAAGCACCTATAGGCCAGGAACTGAGATGATTTACGAAAGGCAATTAAGTCAACATCAATTTGTAATTGCTTGGATGTGCTTTTCTTAGAGTGCCCAAAATATTTAATGAATGTTGCTGAAGAAGGGGGACTGTTATAAGACTACAACAGAAAAAAAAATCACTCTTCATCACTTTTTGTTAAAATTTATATTCTACCCATCACTCCACTATTACCTAGTGGCTTCAGTGATTAAAGAAACCATTCCTGGCCCGCTTACCTGATCAGAGAGAAATGGAGAGAGTATTTCAGCCACACTTAAACCTGTCATCCCTGATAAGACTGCAAGGAAGGGATGAAAACATCAGGCTTCTGATCACTGGCAGCCAAACCTTCCCTAGTGGGACTGGCTTCAAGGCGACCGCCTCAGGCTCTATGTTCCTGGCCCTGAGCAGAGAGTCTGGAAGACTGCTAGTTTGGGAGAAGGGGGTGTTTTTATCAGGATTAAAAGTGTCCAGAAACTTATAATACAATCACACACACACACACACACACACACACACACACACACACACACACAAGATAACCCAAGGTTAACCCTTTTATGAATCATTTCCTCCACTGCAAGATCTCCTGTTTCTTTCAACATAATTTCATGAGCATTTTTTTTAATGAGAAGAGGTTTGGGGGCACTCTGTAGGATTTGCCCTGAACCTGCCCTGTAATTCTGAATTTGAACCAGGACCTGTAGGTAGAAGACTAAGCCAAAAGTCCTTTTATAAAGATATAGACATAAATGAGCATCCATCCATACTGTACTGATCCCCCCCCCATAAAAGGAATTTCCTTCTATGAGTTCTCTCTAAAATAAAGAGGGACTTCTTTCTTGGAACTTTAGGTACATTACTATAGAGATTACATATTCCAACCCATTCGCTTGACAGAGGAAAACATTGAAGGCCATAAAGATGAATGAGTTGACCAAGATCACAAAGCAATCTAGTAATAATCCTTTGGTCCTTTTTAGATCCAGTTCCTTTAACCCCACAAAGTGGGTAACCAAGGGTGATTGCTATCTTACCTCTCTGAAACTGTTAAGAAATGGCATCTGTTTTTATCCAGCTTAGATGGTTGTGCCTAAAAGGAAGAAAAATTAAATCACTTTCTAGTATATCTCCGGACCTAGGATTCTAAGCTCCTGTGATATAAGCACTTAAGTATCAGTACAGGTCAGTCTGATTCAAATTAGGTAGTTAGATAGATAGACAGACAGACAGACAGATAGAAATTATCTACTATGTACAAAGTCCTGAAATGTTTCAGGGCTGGATACAATCAGCACAATGTCACCCACAAACAGGAATATGTAGAAGACTTCACCATATACAATGAGTCCTTCTCTAAAAGTGACATCAAGGGATAACCAAAGTATATTTCCACTGATATCCATGGAATGTCAAGAAAACAGGAGAACAATGGGTGAACCCTCTATAGCATATGGGCAAGTGTAGGACAGTTTGAGCAGGCAGAGGATGGTTGCTATCTGCATCTTTGAAGAGAGTTCCCACATTGAGGGAATCATTATATTGGATCATTGGCACATTACATTCAAAGCAATAGACTGACTCTGCTCAATCACCATTCAAAATATGTGAGCAAGATTATAGAATTATAGACTTAAAATCAGAAGGAATATTAAAAACCATCTAATCCAACTTCCCTATTTTGTACATGGAGAAACTGAGGCACAAAGAGATTCACTGATTTATTCAACATTACACAAATAGTAAATAGCCATGACAGTTTTTGAACCCAAGTCTTCTTACTCTTAACATCAGGGTCCTTTCTACTGTGCCATAATTTCTCCACACAGATAGTAAGTGATAAAGATTAACTTAAAATTCAGATCTTCTTGGATTTTTCCTAATGAACTGTAAGGGAGGGGATGAGTTTTTAACACCTTTCCCAATGACTGTGGGGGGGGGGGTCTAATAGGACAAGAGTGGCCCAAAAAATTACTGTAATATCTTTCCCCTTAGATTCATAAGGTCCCACTTTGGAAGGGCCCTCAGGAGCAATAAATACATCTCCCTCATTTTACATATGAGGAATTTAAGGTCTAGAGGGTTAGAGCAACTTACTATTGTCATAAAACTAGATAATAATAATACCATGAGTAGAATCTACAGGATTATTATTCTACAATCATAGTATGATAGATTTGGGGGAAGTTTTAATAGAATTGGGAAATATGGCTTGACTCAAAGAGATTGGGATCTGAAAACCAAGAGATAGGAGCAGGAATAAATGGCAGAATCATTATCAACACTCAAAGTTCTTAGCATTGGGAATTTGTTTGAAGTGCTAGAACCTGGCAAGAGATCACAGACTTTCTATGTCTTCTTCCTCACTCAGGCACACTCTCCTCACCAAAAAAGAGATATGTGTGAGAATGGCAAAGTACAGAAACATTCAAGTTCATTTGTATACAGAAAAGAATGGTATTCTCCAATCATCTCTGTATTATCAGATTGAGCTTAAATTGCTAAGTACTCTGGAGATTTCATTGTCTTGTTCTTTTCTCAGTGAAAAAAATAAAAGAAGTCCAACTTCATTATGAATGACTAAGAAAAATCCAATTTGATCATGTAATTTCGTGAGAGCTTTGGCTGAGTGAGATAAAACCAGAAGGGCCAAAATTCAACTTAAAAAATACAAAAGAGGTTATGGGATAGTTAACACTGAGACAAAGGGAATTTGAGAGTTTAGAGGCAATTAGCTAAGAAAAGGAGGACCTTTCCAGATTCTTTTTCCTCAGCTTTTTTAGGGCAAGCTACAATTGGAAGGGAGGAAAAGATGTAAAGGAGGTAAAAAGAAAGGAAAGGATAAATTTGCTACATTAGTGCACCAACCAAATACAAAAAGAAAATGAAGTCACACAGTTGGTAAGAGGCAGTTAGGGTCTAAATTTAAGCTTTCTGAATCCTTAACCAGAGATCTTTCTCCATCATGATGCTATCCCAAAGTTTTCCCTAACTGAAAGCACCATGATTCACTTCAAAAATAAAATGGAAGCCTGTTTGCCAGAACAGAGAGGTCTAATGGAATATGCCCTGAAATAGGAGTCAAGAGACCTGAAACCAAATCATGACTCATCCTCTCACTAACTATGGGTAGCTTCATTTTCCCTCTCTAGACATTACTTTCCTCATATAAAAAATGAGATTGAACTAGATAAATGACTAAAATAAATGACTAGCTCCCACATTCTATGTTTTCATAAAAATCTTCCTTCCCCTCCTACCCCAACTTATTCCATCCTCTGGCTTCTTAAATGCTCTCTGAAATCTCTAGCACAAGCTAAGAGGAGTTTATACTCTGTAATGTAAAATGTAATGTAGAAAACATAATCAAATTAGTGTCCATATCAATAAGCTGACATACTCATTTGTGACCATGGTCAAGTCTCTCTCTCTCTCTCTCTCTCTCTCTCTCTCTCTCTCTCTCTCTCTCTCTCTCTCCGTTTTCCTCATGTAGGAAATAAAGAAACTTTCCTCAATAATGTCTAAGGTCTCTTCCAGAACTCTGGACTTCCAATCTTATTGATGTCTCAGGTTTGAAAAGTTAAATATAGAGAAAATACAATCCTAGTTCTTTCTTAGAGGAATTTTTTCCCAATATTTCTGACCCATTCCCATAATACCTTCCCTGATACCTTCCAATTTTCCTCTCATTTTGTCTTTTCTTCTTTCCTTTTTCTCTCCAGCCTTATATCAAGGAGAGGAGGGAAAGACAGGATTGGCTCATTGAGGAATGAGTTCAAAGTGAGGATGTTGGAAAGACTCTTTTCCTCTAACAGCATTAGGCAGGGTCAATGAGAGACATGCAGCAAAGGAAGGGGAAGAAGACATCCTCTAGCAATTATACATGCTAGAATTTCTAACTGTAACAAGGTAATAATGACCCAAACAATATTTATTGTAGACCTCAGCAGTACAAGTCTGCTGGGATTTGAAATCAGTATGACTTCAGTCTGTGTGAGTCTGTGTGAGATAAATTAAACAACAAGTTTTTGATTCAGTGAGCTGATATAGTCATGGCAGTTTGGAGGAATCCTGGGTTTCTTTACTAATGAAGAAATCCTTTGTGGCTCTCTGCAAATTCAGCAGACCCACCAAGATACATCTAATGTCTGTGTTTCCTTGGAAAGGTGCACTCTGAGGCTTTCGATTCATTATGTATGTCACAGGCTGTGAGCATAACCAGAAAAATGTAATATCAACAGGAAAATGCCAGTGATAAAACAAATTGTCCCAAGCTCAGCTAGCCACTGATATGTGGCTGACATATCTTCATCCAGATGTTCCCTTTCCCATGATACCTGTACTAGAGGTATCTGGTCTGTAATAATCCCTACCTCATCCTGTCACTTTCAATGTCATGTACCCTTTTGTTCCACTATAAGTGTTGACTGAATTACTTTGAATTGACATATGTCCTAGAGGAAGAAAGAGAGAGACAGAGACAGCGAGACAAAGAGAGTCAGAGACAGACAAAGACAGTGACATGAAGAGAGGCAGAGACATGCAGAGAGAGAGAGAGAGAGAGAGAGAGAGAGAGAGAGAGAGAGAGAAGAGAGAGAGAGATTTTAATGATACTCCAAATTAACATCTGGCTTTGAAGCAAATGAGTGTCCACCAGTCTGTAAATCTAATTAAAATGTTCAAACTGACCTGAATCAGGTGCCCTATGAGTGCATTTCCAAGATACATAATTCATGTCTTCCAAGACACTCTCTTAATCATGATAAGCCAATGTCTATGAGAATAGCAAGGTTAATGTTAGATAATTTAACCTGAAAGATTTTTCAAGATTTCTGGTTTTCAGTTATATTTTCTTATCAGTCTGTCATGAAATCTGCCACACCAACTAGGAAAGAATTTTTCAATTTATTTTACTTTGGTTTGTCATGTTTGAATTATTGATGTAGCAATCAAAATCCACTTTAATATTTTAAGATATTTTATCATCATTGTTATTATTATTTCTCCTTCACCAAGGCAGAAAAGGTTTCAGTTTAAAAGATGAATGAAATGTTTGCCCTCTCCTGTGGATAGAGAAACCCAAAGGCTAACATGAATAGTGTGTTATTCCCAAATTTAGTCTCAAAAGTCAATATCTAACATGATCCAAGCCCTCAATTAGAGTCAATCAATCAAAAATATTTATTAAGTGCCTCCTATGGTAAATTCTTCAACTTGAAAAGGCTAGAAGATAAAACCAAAATGGAGGGAGTATTGGTGCATGATCTTGTTTGCCGATGATTGTTCACTCAATGCGTCTCTGAAGATAAGATGCAACAAAGTATGGATTGATTCTCTGATCTAACAATTAACACCAAGAAAACCTAGGTGCTCCATCAGCCTGCACCACACCATCCATATGTGGTTATAACAAATGGAAAAGTTTTGAATCCTGTGGATAAGTTCGTTTACCTTGGCAATGTCCTTTCCAGGGAGATACACTTTGATAATGAATTTGGCTTGCATTACCAGAGCTAACTCAGTATTTGGGAGGCTCCAAAAGAAAATGAGGAAGAGAAGAGGTATTAGACTGATTACCAAACTGAAGGTCTACAGAACTGTTATGCTGACTTCATTGTTGTATTCCAAGAAATTGAATCATTTCCATTTACATTGTCTTGGGAAGATTCTGAAGATCACCTGGCAGGAAAAGATATTCTGGGATCCTTTCTTGAGCTAAACTTCCAAGAATTCTAATGTTACAACAGTGAGCACCAACTACAATGGGCTAGTCATGATGTTAGAATGCTAAGCACACTTATCAAAAAGAAAAAAAAATTATTTTATGGAGAATTCACACTGGGACACTCCGAAGATCTCTCTTAATAACTTTGGAATTGATTGTGCAGCATGGGAAACACTGGCACAAGACTACCCAGCATAGTGTGCCTTCATCAGAGAGGGTGCTGTGTTCTATGTTCTGTGTTCTATGAGCAGAGTTGAAGCAGCTCGAAGGAAACATGAGCTTCCCAAGTTTCAAAACCCCAGGTGTTCACATGGGCAATTTGTGTCCGACCTGTGGTAGAGCATTCTGAACTTGTTTTGGACTGATCACCCAGTTGGACACATTGCAACTCAACTCTAGCATACTGATGTCATTTTGGTCTTCTTCAATAAGTGAGGAAAAGTTCCAACCAACCAACCAACCTCTCTGTCCATTTTTAAATTATTATCAAAATCAATAATAGTCAATGATATCTAGTAAGTTCCTGCTAAGTGAAAAGCACTGTGCTAAGAAATAGGTATACCAGACAACCAGTAAAGCAACTAAAGTTTTTTTGGTACCATACTAAATGGTACAGAAATAAGCCCTTCTCTAATAAGGGGAGGCCTGACCTTTAGAAAAATGGGGAAATTAAGGTGACCAACTGAGATCTAGTAAGCCACTCAGTGTCAATCTGCAAACTGGAGTCAAGCTAGGAACAGGATTGGATTATTGGGAACATTATAGAAGTTGCCAAATTCCTCTTCCTACTCCCATTCACTCAGTTCAGATTTTTTTTAAGATTTCAATACTGATATATTCAAATGATCCAGCTGCATTTAGGAAATCATTTCCTGCTTCCTGAGACAAATTCTATACTTTCACATGTTTAATTTTTCATTATGCTCTGAATATGTATCTTCTTGGAGTCTAGGATTTCACTGCTAGAATTGGAGAAACTATCAGCCCAGTGACTTTTTATCTGCCTCTCTTTTTCTGTTATTCTATTTATTCTATTTTTTTTTTTAGGTTTTTTTGTAAGGCAAATGGGGTTAAGTGGCTTGCCTGAACCCACACAGCTAGGTAATTATTAAGTGTCTGAAACCGGATTTGAACCCAGGTACTCCTGACTCCAGGGCCAGTGCTTTATCTACTGCGCCACCTAGCCGCCCCTATTCTATTTATTCTCTACTGTGTTTGACCACCTAGGCAACTTTCTAAACTCATGGGCCCTCACGTGTCCTATAACAGGACAAGGTTGCCTCATCTCTTCTTCAAAACCTAAACTGGCAATTCTAATTTCCCAGGGTTCCCCTTCATTTTAGGGTTCTTTTTACTTCCATTATTGTAAACATTGTGCATATTTGAGTTAGAATTCTCTATAAACATAGTAAAAGGACTCATAGAGTTGAATCACTGAATATTAAAGATAGAAATGGGTTAGCCTGATCCCTCTTATTTTACAGTAGAAGACATTATGGACCAAAGATCCCCCACTAGACACTTCCTAAAAGAGAGAACTGTCCAAAAGAAAAGACAATCTTAGAAGATAATGATCCTTGTGATATCATTGGTCTTCTTTGTGAACAAAGGACATACAACAACAATGGGGCCCTGCCCCCTGTAAGTCTTTGATTAAAGAAAATTTTTTCTCAGGTACAATTTGTTTTTTTTAGGTCCCTTCCAATTTAAGATTCTGCAATTTTGAGAAGTAAGAATTTTCATAAATGACAACTTTTACTCTGAGCATCATCACCCCTTTAAACCAGTGTCCTTCCTTGCCATCAGCTACATCACTGCTATGACATGGCTAAATGTGAGAGAGAGAGAGAGAGAGAAACTATGAAAATAGCCAGGGGCTGTTAGATTTTTTTTTTACTCAATCTGCCAGACAGTTGTAGAACACTAAAAATAATTTGAACTAAGGAACATGGTGCTATATTATGCTTTCCTTTGCTGAGAAGAATTTTTGCTCTTAGACATCTTCTAAAGTTAATATGAGATTGACTTAAATTCATGCAGATCTTGATTTGGATCCAATCTCAGATACTGACTAGCCATGTGTAAACAGTATATTTGAGTGTATATTTCTCATCTAAAAATGGGGGGTAAGAATAATGCCAATCACAAGGCTGTTGTGAAAATTAGATGAGATAATAAATGGAAATAAAACTTTTCAAACCTTAAAGCACTATATATATATATATATATATATATATATATATATATATATATATGTATATATATATATATAAAATATGAATTCTTATTGACTTTGTATTTATTTTGCAAATATTCTTTGTATGTTTATGTAATGAGGTGTCTGGCACAAGAGCAGATTGCCTGGAAAAGTGTCTCCCTGCTTCAAGGAAAGTTGTGCCTCAGAAAAGACTAGAGCATGTGAAGACATTGAAAGGTTATTGGATTGCTTCGAAAACATTTAAAAGACTTTAGTTGCTTTAGTTATCTCTTTTTAGAAGTTGTCAGTCCTGGAGTTAGGAAGACCTAAGTTCAAATCTGAACTCAGACATGCTAGCTGTGTGACCCCTGATAAGTCATTTAATCCTGTTTGCCTCAGTTTCCTTAGCTATAAATTGAGTTGGAAAAGGAAATGACAAACTATTCTAGTATCTTTACCAAGGAAATCCCAAATGGAGTTACAAAGAGTCAGACACAATGGAAACTACTGAACAATAACAAATCTCTCCACTCTCTTCATTTATATTCTTAGGACATCTCAATGACTTCTTTGCTCAAGGAGTCCAGTGAAACACAATGCCATAAAGGGATAGAGGTCTTGGTGCCTCCTCTCTGAGCCATGTGGCTCTGTGAGAGGGATTCAGTTGTTGGCCTCCATGCTTTATTTAATTATTATCAAAATCAATAATAGTCAATAAACATCTACTAAATTCCTACTAAGTGCAAAGCACTATGCTGAGAAATAGGTATACCAATATTAAAAAAGAAAGATAGTCATATCTTAAAGCTTACAGTGTAATAGGGGAATATAACACATAAAAGAAAGCTGAAAATTGGGAATTAGGGACAAGGGAATGAGGTACCTGGTAACAAAGGAGTGTGATAGAGAGGTTCAGCCAGAATGGAAATGAAGATATCTCTAAGGAATTGTCTTTACTATCTCCTCTTCCTTAATTGGAAAAGTTTATGACTCCACCCTCCAATCAAAGGGTACTGATGACATGAGAAAACCAAGGCTTATGGGATATGTAAGATGATGAGATTTCTCAGTGATCAGTCTACTAGGAGTATGGTGGAAAATGTGAAGATTAAACTTTTCAAAATTATATTTATAAATTTATATAGGCTTATATTTATTATATTTCTTTATGAATATTATAACAAAATGTGTTTATGTGTTTATTAATTTTAATTAATTTAATTATTAATTTTATATAAGGATTCATCTAAAAGTCAGAATGATGAGCCAGAGGAATCTGAGAGTTTGACCTGAGTTTACCATTAGCCTGAACCAGACCAGGGTAGTTGAACCAAAAACTCATCTTACAGTCATGATCAGACTAGAAGTTTAATTTAGTGGGAACCATCTTAACCTAAGATCTGTGTTAGGAAATGAAGTTGTTCTCCCCAAAGACCAAGATGGGGAAAACATGTATAGTTTCTTCTTTCTATATCTTCAAAGTAAATATCACTAATTGAAATTAAATGACTAAAATTAACTGGAGTAACTAGTCAGTGGTGCTTCCCAATGGGGGGAACACCATTGATAGGGGCTCAAGTCAGTGAAAGTAGTAAAAAGATACCCTAAAACCTTTTCAGGATAATCTGGAACCCTAAGGGGCAGGTGCCAACCTGTCTCTAGGAGAGAGACACATAATATACTCTTTACCTTTATGTATGTCCATGTATCCCTTCAATAGAACATAATTTCATAAGCATAAGGATTGCTTTCCATTCTGTCTTAATTTCTTCAGGGCATAGCACAGTACCTGCCACATCCTTATTGATGGTTTGATTATTGGAGTTGCTGCTGTCAGCAATGTAGGAAATTTGAGAGTCAGAAATCCCAGGTTAAAGTTTTGACTATCACTTCCTTGGGAAAGTTATTCAATCTCAGCTCAGCCTGTGAATCTCTTCTATAAGATCACTTCATTTCCATTCTGGCTAAATTTCTCTATCATACTGTTTTTCCTCAAGAACTAAACCTAAAGAGCTTTATTTTCTTTATTTCTAGCCCTACCCATAAGTGAGCTATAAATGGACTAATAATAGACTTGAAAATAATAGACAACTTCCAGTTAAAATTCATCTTTGAAATGGGTGTCCAAAATAGAGAAAGAGAACATCAAAAATTCAAGATAATTCTGGGGTAAAAGTCCAGGACTGGTATCAATTCTCTTTTAATTTGTTTCAGTGTGCTGTTTGGGTAAATTGTACAGGTCCTTGGGGAAGACTTAAAAAAGGATGTTTTCACAACATTCAAGTACAGATAAATCAACAGACTCAAAACAAGAAATCTGCAAAAAGAACCTAGAAAATTCTTAACTTCCTAGACCAGAGTTCAGAAGTGCATAGCTGGTCTTTTATTTGTAATTTTTTTAAAAGTTAGAAAATGAATTCTAAGAGAAGGGAGAAGGAAGGAGAGATGTCTTAATGAAAATACAAAGACCTGATTTCAGGCACATTTCTGAGAAACTCACTTGGATGCTTATATTCTGAATTGTCTTAAAAAAAAATCTGTGAATTAGTCCATCTCCCATATAGCTTTCTTTTCTTAGAAGGAGTTGGGGAGGGGAGATTTTTCCTTTCATATACTTGTCTTTTGCCTGACTCACTTTTCAAATTATCAAGGACTTAAACTGAAAAGCTCCATTCCCTGTTGGCTGCTAACAGAGCAGAATTGCAACTTGCTAACTTCATTACGTTTCACAAACCTAATACAGCCAGGAAGGACTAACAATAACATGACCATGGGGCCTGAGTGGCAGATGCATTTTGGACTCAGCTTTTGGCCCCTCCCCAGTCTGTCTCCCTCCAACTCAATTCTGTATAGATTGACTTTTCCCCTTCACCTTTTCACCCACCACAGAATAGCTTTGCTCTAGGAGAGAATTCCAAGGAAATTAACACAAAAAGTCACAAAAACACAAATTGTATATAACCAAAATACTACTGTCACCAATGCCCTACCACTCTGCTTTGTATCCATGCACAAATCAAAACAAATCTCAGGAGTTCCCTACCCCTGAGAAGGGCAGCCTGGTAGGAGAGAGGACAAAGTGGTTAATCCTAGAATCAGGACAATTACTCTTCCTGAGTCCAAATCTGGCCTCAGACACTTACTAGCTGTGTGATCCTAGGCAAAGCACTCAACCCTGTTTGCCTCGGTTTCCCCTTCTGTAAAATGAGCTGGACAAGGAAATGGCAAATCACTCCAATATCTGTGCCAAGAAAACCCTAAATGGGTTCACAAAGAGTCAGACACAACTGAAGCAACTGAACAGTACCCTTAAGAAACATGTGATCTAGTATTGAGGGATATTATTAGGAGACAGAGACTTGCACAAAACAGATAAAAGTTAAATCCCCTGGCAGTGGACACTGTCATAAGGAAGGATTCTGTATATGAATAGAAAGAGTTTCTATAGTGATTTAAGGTTTGTAAAGCATTTTGGCATTATCTCATTTGATCCTCACAATAACCCTATAAGATAAATACTATTTAGTCCTCATTTTACTGAGGGGAAACCTGAGACTGAGATCTGTTAAGGAACTTATCCAAGGACTTAGTCATATTTTTGGCAAATGGCCAAAACCAGAATGTGAATTCAAGTCTTCTTCAAATCCAATGTTCTACCACCTCATCACCTAGCTATTTTTTTTAAATCTGATTACAATGAATAATTCAGAATAAACATTTTCTCCCATAATGAAACTCTTTAAAGCTCTACATGAAGTTTGGACCTATATTAAAGAATCACCCTCTACCATATCCTCTACCAGAGATAAAGGAAGGGAAAAGATGAAAGAACAACATCACTACTCTTTTCTTTTATCACAAAGTAATCATTTATCCCTCAGGTTCATGGAACTAGAACTAAAAGAGACTTCAGAAATCATTCTGAATCCAACCCCCTCATTTTACAAATGAGGAAACTTAGGCCCTTCTAGGCTAAGTGATTTGCCCAGGGTCATAGCTAGAAGCAGGATATGATTCCTAGGTGCCAGAGTTCTTTCCATTGTCCCACAAGGCATCTTGCTTCATTTCAACCATCAGACAAAAATCTACCCATGCTTTCATACAACCCACCAAAACAAAATATACACTAAGAGAGAAAGGAGATGGAATCCTGGAACTTTAAAAGAGAAAAAGGATAAATTATTTATACATCTTCATTATTACCATATTCACATAACTTATATCCCCTTCCCAATAAATATGAAGAGACTATTTTTCTGCTATCTGAAAATGAAAGGTTAGACTAAATAAATTCTAATATCTCTTCCAAATCTAATAATAATAATATTCTATAATTCTATGATCCCTATAGCCAGGGATAATTTTTAGAAGATGTACTTACAGTGAAAAATTTTCCAATGTTCTATAAGGTTTATTATAATGAGATTTGACTTATTTGGCTTGCTTAAGAATGCCCATGAGCAAGAATGGTACTGTGAATAGAGGACAAGGCTTGTAGTCAACAAGCCAAGGTTCAAGTCTTGTCTCTGATGCATACCAGCTGTGAGAACAAAGGCAATCATTGAACCTCCCAAAAGTGCCAAGCAGCTCTCTAAGAGTATATTATAAGTTGTTGATCTTAACCACTGGGGAGAATTTCCACATTAAGAGTTCATTACACTGATAAAATTACAGACCTGACCAAATAAAAAATATATATACTAAAAACCTAGAAAACAGAACAAAGGAAAGAAGGGAGGAGAGAAGGAAGTAAGGAAGGAAGGGAGGGAGGGAGGGAGGGAGGAAGGAAGGAAGGAAGGAAGGAAGGAAGGAAGGAAGGAAGGAAGGAAGGAAGGAAGGAAGGAAGGAAGGAAGGAAGGAAGGAAGGAAGGAAGGAAGGGAAGGAGGGGGTGTGGGGAAGCAGGGGTGCCATTGCAATAATAGGAATTATGGCAAAGTTTAACTGGTTCCAACATAAATGAGGTTATGTTTGCCTTTCTCTGCTTATTAGAAAAATTCTATGGTTCTTGATGGTTGGAATTCCTTATTTGTTTGTTTTCTTTTAAAAGGAATTTAAAACATCAACATAAAGAAAACCTAGAGAGTACATGAGAAAAAAAGGGAGAGGAAAATTGCCAAAGATAGCTCTAGAGTCAGCCTCTGCATAAATAAGCAGAATAGTCAGCTACTTAAGGAAAAAGGTCTGATCTCAAAATTGGCATTATGAGTCACTGTGTTGGGTGAAGGCATAGAGCAAATTTTTATCTAAGAAAGGTAATTCATTAAACTATTACTAGGCACATATGAGAAGCAATTAGATTAAAAAATAGATGATAATGTTTGTCCTTTGTTCTTGAAAAAAAAAAACATGACATCAAGGAGATGATGCCATGACACACAAGTGCAAAGTCACCAGCTTTTACTTTCAACTTCACAGTCAGCTAGATCCAGTAGCCAGATAGGGATCAGATCTTTTGGAGATAGCCCTGGATATGAGACAATCAGGGTTAAGTGACCTGTCCAAGGTCACTGAGCTAATAAGAGTTAAGTGTCTGAGGTCATATTTGAACTCAGGTCCTCCTAACTCCAGGGTCAGTGCTCTATCCACTGCACTACCTAGCTTCCCCTGGAAACAGATAATAAGGAACAAATACCTACATATATATGTAAATATATATGTTAATTTTGTAGATGATCAGGTTAAAGACCTAACACAGAAGCAGCACTATGGGTAGAGAGGAGGGAGGGGGAAGGTATTACATATCAGAAAGGGGGCTTGGAGAACCAGGGGTTAACACTGGAAATTCCTGGAGCCTGAGGCAGCCTAGGTTTAGCTAAAGGGTGTGATGGGAGATAAAGGCATCTAAAAACAATTTTCACCTAGTTAATAGTTAAAATATACCATAATTATAGAAACACTATGTACAGAATTGTTGAGAGATCATTGACATGCTATAGCACCATTCTGTAACAATGCGTTTGGAGAAGAAGTTGTGTTCCAGTTCCACTACTTACTAAATTAGCTGTGTGACTTTAGACAAATACCTTAACTTCCCTTAAACCTCAGTTATCTCTGCAAAATAATAGCTCACCTATATACAGCTTTAAACTTTCCAAAGCACTTTCCTCACCACGTGCTTATGAGATAAGTAATGTAAAATTATCCCCATTTTATAGAGGTGGAAACTGAAGCACAAAGTAGTAAAGGAAATTACCCAGGATCATCCAGATAGCAATTTTAGAACTAGGACTTAACTCTAGATCTTTTGACTCCAAGATAGAAAACAAAATCATTAAGGTCAGGGCCTATTTTTTGTTTTAGAAGAATTTTTTTTGTTTTTAAAATCCATAGAGCTAATACATTATCAGTCAACATTAGGTGCTTCATACTATGAATTCTAGTTGGTTATGTCACACTGCAATACTATCCACAATCATGGGGAAAGCACTTTCTGAATTGTAGCCCACTCCATAAAGCATGCCCTACTGAGCTAAGGGAAAGATGCAGTTACTTGGAGTTTCACTAAGAGATCTGGAGGAACTTGATTATTTTCTATTAGTTAACTAAGTTTTTTGTAAGTTGATTTCCACTTCTTTCTATAGCTACTCCACAATTCTACTTTTCTCTTCAAAGATATACCTATCCACATCCCAGAAAGGAAAGAGTTTGGGAACATGTCCAGATCACTTAAGATGGAGGTATTCATCTTGGAAATGCCAAGGGCCTGCTTCTAACTGCTACATTCCTTCCAAAAAAATTCATACCTTTCTCTTCCCAATCCCCAGTCAGAAGATTTACAAGTTCAGCACTCCCCAAAGACAATTTGCTGTAGTTTTAGACAAATCATCAGGACAGTGGACATTATGGGAAAATATGCAATAGAAATGTTTTTAATCAGTATTTTTTCTTAAAATCAATGTATCCAAATGTTGTAACTAGATACTAAGACCTCTTCCAGCAACACATATGCTCTGACACCTAGCTTCTACATTCCTACCATTGTACAGTCCTTCATATCCAAACACTCCTTCTTCATCTCTACTAAGAGAGTCTCCAATTTCCTTCAAAGTTTCCTGAATTATTGCTCAGTTTCTACCTTGGACATAAGGTCTCTCCTGATTCCCATGGTATACTAGAAGGAACTAGAATTTGAGAATACTTCCAAAAACTAAATGAAAATTTGCATCAATTCATGCACCTAGTTTTTTAGTGTTTAATATACTCCCTTTTGAAATTAATTTGTGTATATGTGTACATACAGTATGTATCTTGTATTTACTTAGTTGCACATATGAATAGAATATAGTCTCCTTGAGGGTAGAGATTATTGCTTTTTATTTTGTTACCCTAGTATTTATCATCTTGCTTTGCATATTTTTAACCAAACCTGTAAGGTCATCAATGTAGTCTTGTATATAAGTATTTAATAAATGTTTAGTGAATTTAATTTAATTTCTATGACACCATTCAAATCAAGGAAAGGGAAAGGGTAACTGGGTTTCCTTGCTCTGGGAAAAATTTTGTTTTGGGTATTGTATTGTTTTGGGTATTTTTCTAGACAATAAAACAATTATTTGAAGCTAATATTAGAGTAATCTACTAAATAGCTATCTGAAGTAAATTTATTCTGAATTGAAATTCTAAAATATTCTCCACAAAGACTGGTTACAATTTTCTTGGTACCAAAATCATAATTAACTATTTTTGCATCCAAGGTGTAGGTAGGGGAAAGATCTTGAAATTCAGGACAAGATCTCATGGAAGGAAAGAAAAAGATTCCATACACCATGACAATACTCTTGGGCAATCAAGTATGAGAAGAGAAAGTAAATGTGGACAAAGGAAGAACTTAACTGGGATGCAACTCACTAGGGAAATCATCAGGTTAGATTCCTATTCTAAATAATTATTCTTGATGACAAATGCTAAAGTCAGTTATATCTACCTGCAGAAACACAATTGCCATCAGCACCCTCTAAATTTTGGCCTCCTAGGACAAAGTTTCATTCATCCCACCCTAGGTTTGACTACCTTGTCCATAATGTGAAGGTAACATTGGATCCTTAAAGGTTCTATGACCAGCACAAACTCTGGCAGATGCTTTAAAGATGGAAAGGCTTCCAAGAGAGCAAAAGTATTGACTGTCATCCTAAATTCAGATCATTTCATTACCAGAAGTTGGTGACAAGATGATGAATTTTTTTAGATACCAATTCATTAAACCACAAATCTGTATCAGGAAAATGAGTACTTAAATCAATAAATCATAGATTTCATCAATTATTAAAGTAAGAAGTCATGTGTGCTTCTCCTCCCTGGGGTCACCCTTCAGATAACCTTAACATCTTTAGCAAGAAACTGGAATTAGAAGTAGAAACAGGAAATTAGAAGTAGAAATGTGAAGTACCCCAAATGGAATGTAACATCACTAGCACTATTAGAGTGATCTAAGAATGGTCAAAGTCAAAGCCCTGTAGAATTTTCAAAAGCCTTGAAGATAATTCCCTGACATAGAGTCTGATCTTCCTTTGACTGAATGAATAATAACTCTATGATCCAATGATGCCCCCACTCTTGAGTATTTCAGATTAAAAGACCATAAAGCAAGCAGGTAGACTCAGTTAACCTAAAGAGATTCAGTAATGTCACCTAGTAGCAGAAATGAAATCAGTCCCATTGTTCATTCCTTCACAGTACACTCATTCCTTCACAGTACACAGTTGTGTGGTGCATGGTAATGAAAGTAATTTCATTCATTCAGCTCTTCCCAAACTTCAATTTTCCACAGAAAATATGCAGGGAAATGAAGAGATAAGTAAAAGAAAAGTAAGAATAGCCAAAGGAAGGCAAAGTATCTTAGAAGAGAGGAAGGAGCCAACCTGGTAGCAAATAAACAAATTATGTTTATTTGCTACACATTCCAAGTACTCCTTGCTGTCATAGTTGCTAAGAGTACCAGCCCTGAAGTCAGGAGGATCTTCAAATATGGCCCCAGACACTAGTTGTGTAACCTTAGGCAACTTATTTAACCCCATTTGCCTCAGTTCCTCACCTGTAAAATGAGCTGAAGAAGAAAATAACATACTCTAGTATCTTTTCCAAGAAAAGTCCAAATGGGGTCATAGACAGTCATACACAACTGGAAAAACTCATCAGAAATAACAACCAAGTACTACTGCTTTTCTGGATAACAATGATTTGAAAATTCACTGCATGGTCCCTCTTGCTCCATTGAGTTGAAAAATAAGTATCTCTAAGAATAAAGTGCTGGAAGCCATTAACAAGATCCTTAGTTCTCTCATTATGAATGGATACTATAATTTATAATCTTAGAGAATCTTCAGAATGTCACAGAGATTAAATGACTTGACTCTGACCACATAGCTGATAAATATTAGGGTTTGGACTTTGACACAAGTCTCCCTCACCCTCTGTCCACTCTACTATTCTATACTGGAAAATCAAAATATTGCCTTGATTCTTTCATTGTCTATTCTCTTTTTTTGCTCTCAATAGAAATGATCAGTTTAACTCAAGAGATTTAAAGAATGTATCAAAGATGTTTTATGATATCATATGATTTTAGATATAGAAGGGACCTTAGATTTTATCCTCTGCAATGCCCTCTTTCTATGAAGGAGGACACTGAGTCAAAGTAAATCCACTACTAAGTGATAGAATCAGGTTTATAATTCAGTCTGTCTCCATATTCAAAGCTCATTCAGTTACATGCATCCAGATATTCCTTCAGTAAATACAAACTTCAGTCTCTCTAGCTCTTTACATATGGTTTCAAAAATTGTCATAGCTAAATTGGCAAATTTCTGATGATGAGTGTCTCTGGACCACTTTTTTTGATTTTCGAATGACAATTGGTTGCTGGAACATCAGAAAACTTTCCAGCCAGTAGGACCTACCAGACCTTGCCCATCATAGACCTAGCTTCCCATAACCCAAGGTTGCTCCTGTGTTCAAAAAGTCATCAGAGTATAGAACACTGATGAAGTGTCTTTAAGCAAATGAAGGGCAATTAGAGAGATGAAATGTTTTCCTCTTTTGAACAAGATGGTAATGGGCTTTTGAAATTAGAGTGTTAAGATCTGGGATCAGATACAAGGAAAGATTTCTTGATAATCAACATCATTAGACACTGGAATATCTTTTGAAAAATGACATGTGATGTGGAAACTTCTTCTCCAGAGCTCTTTGAAAATTTGTCTAAAATGGTTATTTTGGGGGGCGGCTAGGTGGCGCAGTGGATAAAGCACCGGCCCTGGAGTCAGGAGTACCTGGGTTCAAATCCAGTCTCAGACACTTAATAATTACCTAGCTGTGTGTCCTTGGGCAAGCCACTTAACCCCATTTGCCTTGCAAAAACATAGATAGATAGATAGATAGATGATAGATAGATGATAGATAGATAAGTAAATAAATAAATAAACAAACAAACAAACAAATAAATAAATAAAATGGTTATTTGGGGTTCTCACCTAGAGATAGTAAGCTATAACAAACAAACTCTATAGGACTTACAATCCTAGAATCAAAAGATTCATGAATAACTAGATAACTGAATATTATGCATGATAAACAGTATTCCTATAACTTAAGGGGTCCCAGAAACAATGGGGGTGGGAATGAACAAGAAAGGAACAGGAAGAGAATAAAATTAGTGAAGCACTTTGGTCTGCAAAGTATACTATGCTCCAGCAACCTTAGAAGAGTAGTTACTACTGTCCTTCCTTTACAAATAACTAAATTGAGGCACTGAAAGATTAAGCTATTTGCCCACAGTCACATAACCAGTCAAGTATCAGAAGTAGGATTTGAACCAGATTTCTCTTGATTGTGGTCCAGCACATTTTCATTGCACTAAGAACTGAGAACATTCTCCAAGACATTCACCAAGACTGATTTGCATATGGTAAGAGAGAGATAAAAGGGAACAAAAAGAGTATTTTGAGGAGATGGTTAACCAGTTTTTCCAACTAGTGAAAAATGTTGGTCCAGAAAATATTCTAGAAGCATAATAATTTTTACCTGAAAATGATAACTACTGGGTCAGGTTGGACTAGTCCAGCAGCATCTGCAACTCGGGTCAAACTTTTCAAACAATGTCCAAGAATTCACATTTCTGAATAACTCAGAGAGTAAAGTTGAAGATGATTTTTTTCTTTTTCATCTCAAAGCATTTCAAGGGAAAACCTTTATCCTTTGTTTCTGAATTGTACCTTCTTCAAATCACACAACTTCATGCACAGAGATCTAGGTCATGAATATGGGTGTCCATGTAGCATCATAAATCTTTTTTTTTAATATTTCAAGTTAAGATTTGTTTGGAATTTGGTTTTAGTTATGATTTCTTTAGTTAAAAGCAAAGGAATACATTTTGTCAGTCAATACACATTTTTTAATAACTTACCATGTGTCAGTTTGCTAAGTGTTTGAGAATATAAGAAAGGTTTAAAATAAATTAATAAATTGTAGTCCTTTCCTTCAGGAAACTCACATGCTAAAAGAAGGGACAACCTGCAAATAATCTTGTATGTCCCATACAAGATACATAAATGATATAAACAGAAGTGATCTTAGAGAGAAGGGACCAGAAGCAAGGAGAACTGGAGAAGGTCTCTTGAAGAAGGTGGAATTTGTAGGCCAAATTATACAATTTCTGATCTCAGTAATAAACATAATCAAATTTTCTAATTTACTTCCCTATATCATCTCCACCTCTCCCATCCTGAAATGCCTAACCCTTGTCTATCCAAATCTAATTCATCCTTCAAAGCACAACTAAGTCTTCCATCTTTGGGAGCAACTTTCCAGATCATCCAAACCTACAAGAATGCATTCTCTTTTTTTAAGTACTTGTCATTTCTACCTTCAGTTTGGTGCCCCTTATTCCCTTTAGAGGGGAAGCTATGAGGGGCAGAGGATAGAGCACCAGCCCTGAAGTCAGGAGGATCTGAGTTCAAATCCAGCCTGAGACACTAAATAATTACCTAGCTGTGTGGCCTTGGGCAAGTCGCTTAATCCCATTGCCTTGCCCAAAAAAAGTTTCTTCAGAACAGAAGGCTATACTTTCTTTGTATATCCTGCAGCACCCAACAACAGGATTTTCCTCCTGGTTGGCTAGAGAACTCAATAAAAATATATTGGTTATAGATGGCAACTCAGTGATAACATCCACAAGCAAGTCAATGCCTACAAGTTACTCCCTATGCCTTTGTCCTATCAGCTTCCAAAACCATGCATCATTATGAAGCAAGAAACCTCAGTGGTCAAGTGAAAAATAGAGCATCACAGAAGAAACATGGCTTAATTTAAAGTACTGATGTATTTTATTTGTTCATCCCATTGGCAGAAATAGAGATATTTCTCATCCACATGTTTACAGATCTCTCCAGTGCAGAAACAATATAGATCTTATCTCTAGTCAATTTAATTGAAAAAAAAAAGCAAAGTCAGTTACAGTCATTTGGTCCCAATACCTCTAGAGCATCACCCAGAAAAAGAGAGGATGTTCAGCTATCATTGTTTCTGCTATTCAGATATGAAACAAATGGAATTACTATGTCTTTCATCTTCCCATTAAGGCAAGCATATGGACCAGAGCTGATTATGATATCTCTATGAGCATTAGGATAATAAGTTTATTTTTTTTCTACATGCCCTACAATAGCACAAGTCTACACTCCTTCCTATTAAACTCATACTGTTTCCCACACAGTGAAAAAAGGAAAAGACAAATACAGGTAGACTTTTCCATTTCCTAAGGAGATGTGCCCTGTGGTTGAGGAGGACCTTTACATGAAGTTCCTGTTGTCTTGAGATAAGAACCATTACTTCATTTTGAGACAATCTGAGATTTAAATGCAAAACTACCTCGAAGAGATAGGGAAGGTTTTGTTTTGTTTTGTTTTGTTTAGTGGAGTGAGGCAGCTTTTTCTTTCTCTGTGAAACACAGATGCACCATAGCAAATCCAACTTGCTAAATTTTCCAGACATGTCTAATTTAGTACTGGTCCTGGAGAAAGAGTCTCCAGTTTAAGCAATTCGTTGGGTGGAGGTGGGGGAATTCATATTCCACAGGCTTGTGAAGCTGTGCCCTTAATTTATACTGCTCCCCAAACTAGAACCCAGAGTAATTTGACCAGCAGATATAGTCTAGAATAAATGTAACAAAACTACAAGTGAGAGGCATCAGCAAGGATGTCTCCATTTTCTTCCTTAATCAATTAATCAATCAAAAAACATAAATTTTAGCACCTACTATATGCTAGGTTCTATACTAAAAGCCATATGAAAATACCACACATATAAGTAAATAAAAAATATATAGAAAGCAGTTTCAAAGACATGGACTACCACCAACTTCAAGGGGAGAAGGAAGAGGGGAGGGATAGGGTTAATCAGGAAAGTTCCCATAGAACACAATAGGAGAGTAATGAGCAAAAGAGTAGGTTCACTGGTGCAAATGTTCCCCAATGAACTAGAAACATTGGGTTTACAAGCCAGAATTTTAAGAGTTGTGAGTTATCCCAAATCTTTAAGTTATTCTCTCTTGTGTGTCTCTCTACCAGATTCCTAAAAGTGTGAGTCCACTTTTCAACAGATAAATAATTTAGTGAGATAGTATGATCTAAGTTTATGTGTGTATTACAATATATTTCTTTAATGTTAGTTCCTTTTGGCAACTAGGTGGTGCAGTGGATAGAACACCTGCCCTGGAGTCAGGAAAACCTGAGTTCAAATCCAGTCTCAGATACTTAATAATTACCTAGCTGTATGGCATTGGAGAATTAACAACCCCATTGCCTTGCCAAAAAAGAAAATGTTAGTATATTTAATATTATTTATTTTTGCTTTTTATAAAGTAAATTATTATATTTAAGTTCTAAAAGTGATACTTGTACAAATACCAATTACTATGCAGATATATAGTCTGGTGAGAGGTTAGTGTGTAGATAGAAAGAACATTGGATGGTGACTCAAGAGTTAGAATAGTGAATAGGGGAAGTGTATTTTCCCTTAAACACAACCCTGAGAATATAAAGAGAACTTTGTGGTGATGGTCTATCTCTGGGAATTTGCAAACCAAATTCAGAGAGAAGTTCAGTTATCTAAGTGACAAGCCTAGGTGAACCCAGGTAAATGATAGGAAATCCACAATGTGGATTTTGACACTTTTATCTGTTGCAGCTGTAAACAGAAAGAATGAACAAATGCAAAACAATTGAAAATAAATGTTTTCACTTCTATGTCAAAAGGTATGGTTATCTGACAGAGGGTATGGGTAGGAATACAAGGGAAAATGTTAAATCATGTAAAAATAAAATATATCAGTGAAATTATTTTTCTTTATAAAGATCACCATTGTCTGTTCCACCTGACCTAAGCAACACTCACTAGGAAAGATTAAAGGTAAAAATGGATAAACCCTTCAGAACCCTCCAGCTATGACTATGTATCTCCAGCTACTGAATATCAATTTCTAATGTCAGGGAATTCTAGAGTTTATGGGTTTGCAGTCCCAACTGAGCTGAATATGATGATTTGAATGACTAAGTGATTTTGAAGGGGTTTTTGGCATATACAATTAACACAGAAACCTTTGGGGAAAGTTCTAACAAGAAAGGGAGAGCATAAATACTTAATCAATGTTTTGTAGAGTTGAATGTAATTGAATTAAAAGAACTGGCGCTATGATTCCTGATGGGTATCATACCCAGGAAAAGTAATTGTGAAATGTATTACAGTAAGCTTAACATCTTATCCTCCACATCCTTCCCAAAGAAAATGAGAAAAAGGTAAGAATGTGAGATGGTTTTCTATAAAATAGGAAAGTTATTAGAACTCCTTTTATTTATGTTTTATTTTTAAGAAACAAGGACCTATGACATCCCCTCTCTCTCATGCCCAATATCACAATGTTTCCTGATTGGTATGTTGGTACGCGTGTGTAATATAGATAGACAGATAGATAGATAGATATAGATAGATAGATATAGATATAGAGATAGAGAGATATAGATGCCTATTCTCTCTATTGTTGAAAGAAAGAAAGAAAGAAAGAAAGAAAGAAAGAAAGAAAGAAAGAAAGAAAGAAAGAAAGAAAGAAAACATACTTCACCCCTTCAGTGTCCTTCACCTTCCCAGGACAAGGTCATTAAGTAATTGAATCATAAAGAATTGTAGAATTTTTATATCTGAAAAGGACCTTTGAAATCACATGGTGAAACTAGTCCATTTTACAAATGAGGACATAATACCAGCTCACATTTATACAATTTTATAGAAATTATTTCATTTGCTATTATTATCCCTACCTCACTACCGGTGGCTAGTCAGCATCTTCTCCCTCTGGAGCCTCTTCCTATTACCTTGTATTGACTCTCCTTGAAGGCAGGTACTTGTTTTCACATCTCTTTTTATAGCCCCACTTGGCACAGGAGATGCTTAATAAATAAATAAATGCTTGGTTGAATTGAACTGATGATATCATCCCCATTTAATTGATGAAGAGAGAGACTAATAGAGCCTTAGAGAGCAAGGCTGATGACTTTATGCAACTCTGCTTCACTTAAATCCTGTTCACATGAAAGATATCACCCTGTGATGTCTTTGGTCCTCTTCAAAGATGAAAAATGTTCAACAACAACAAAACAAATACCTCTTTCATTCCCACAAACTATTAAGTGTGAGCAGCCCCATTCCAAGCCAAGTCCTTCTGCCTCTGCACTGAGTCCAGGGTATATCTGCCATAATACAAACGCCTACAAACAATGAAGTAACTTGTCTAATATCACATCGTTAGATAGCCAAGTTAGGACTAGAATCTATGTCTCTTTCCACTATGCTAATAACTAATGTCTAGTTAAGGTTTATAAAGTGCTTTTCCTATAACAGTCCTGAAAAGCAATCAATCTAAATATTGCAATTTTACAGAAAAAGAAACTGAGATTCAATGACTTATCCTTGGTCATGTACCTAGTAAGTACCAGATCCAGGATCCAAAACCAGGATTATTAACCCTAAATTCTAAACTCTTTCCATTCCTCCATGCTTTCTCTGTTCACTACATTAGGGTTCAAATTTGCTGTGTAATCGGTCTGTGAATCACCAGCATCTTTGAATGCAGCCTACCCATCATAATGTGCTTCTGTTAAACTATTCACCCTGCATTCTCACTCCCAAAGCTACTCTTGTATAGAACAGTAGCTTATAAACACTGCTTTTTACTCACTAATTTGTCAGCTAGCACTGTGTCTGTAGGGACATCTGATGCCATCCATCAGCACCCTCTGTTCATCTAGCGTCATTACTGAGGATACCCTAATTGCTACTCACATTTTCATTTGTGCCAGGCAATTATTTTGATGATGAGTGGCAAAAAACAAAATTCCATTACGTCAGAGTTAATTCCACTGCAGTCCATTTATATGATTCCTTGGAGACAGTGCATCAACTAGGTTACACTAAGTAGCTTAAAAGACTATAGGAACAGGGATGGTGGTAATGCATTCACTTTGCCTGTTATAATAATGATGATTTTGTCCACTTACTGGAAGGATCCCAAAATGCCTTACAATCTACATTGCACCAGCCTGGGGCAGTCAGGCAAATTTAGGTCTTCATCCTAGAGTCAAGAGAAAATTCCACCTGAGAGAAATCAGGAAGAGGGTTAATAACTTCTGAATCTCTTTCCTCTTTCCTTTGAGTTTCTGTCTCTGTAAGGGAGTTCTCAGGTTTTCTGACCACAGGCAGAGGGAGAAAAGCAATAAATTCTTTTTACCTCCATATCACTACTGCAAAGCCAAAAGTCTTTGTAGTGACCACCTTATGCTCAGTCTGGACTCTTAACAGTAATACGATTTCCAATAAAATTAAGTGACTGGCAGGACTAGATGTAGGAATTTTGTTCAAATGAGAACTCCAGTATCACTATCAGGCATATAAAAGAATAGGAAGAAACCATTCGCTCTTCTTCTTGCCAATATTCCTGGCTCACTGTCCATCAGCAGCAGGCTGGTCAGCCCAATATGACAACCAAGTGAAACTATTGTTGGCTACCTTAATGCTGATGGACAGTTCAACCAGTCAATGATAGACTGCACCCCCCTTCCTTCTTCTCTCATTCATTACAAGGTCCTAAGAAGAAATATAAAGATGCTAACTGTGTGAAGCTATTTTGGACATGAGGATACAATCACAAACAACACTGAGTCTTCAATTGCTACCCACTGTTTCCCTTGACATTTTATTACAAACTAAACTGAAAGAGTTGGAGGAATCCAAAAGGGAAAATGAGATCTCCAACTATATTGCAAAGCTGTAATCATCCAAACTATTTGGTAGAGGTTTAAAAAAAACAAAAGAGTTGTTCAAACAAATTAGCAGCACAAGACCCAGGTACAATGGAAGATAATAAATAATAATCAATAAATCTAAGGGCTCTAATCAGTGAAATAAGGACTCATTATTCTATTTCTTAAAATAGTAGAAAAGTTAGAAAATAACCTGGAAGAAATTAGTTTTCAAAGTGGTTCAGTGGATAGAGCACTGACCTTGTAGTCAGGACAGGAGTTCAAATCCAGCCTCAAATACTTGTCACTTACTAGCTGTGTGACCTTGTGCAAGTCATTTAACCCTGATTGCCTCTCATCCAGGGCCATATCTAGCCACTGCACCCAGGTGGCTCTGGAGGAGAAAGTGAGGTAGGTGAATTAGCACAGCACCCCTCACTCAAAACCAATTCATATACTTGTCAGGGCATCATCTCCCTGATGTTTTAGTCCTCTTCACAAACGAAGGACAATCATTATACCAAATGCCACAATAAACTCCAAAAGTGTATCTGTCCTATATACATATGGTCATATCATAACAAATAAATTAGAGGAGCAAGGAAAAAAGAAATCTTTTACATCTGGATAGGGGAAGGATTTTTTGACCAAAAAGGGGAAAAAGAGGATCACAGGAAATAAAACACAATTTTGATCACATAAAATTGAAATTATTTTGTACAAAGTCAATGTAGCTATGATTGGAAGAAAAATCATTAAGTGGGAGCAGGGGAGAGGATCTGTAGAGCAAATTTCTCTCATATCCAAGTTATATAGAGAATTTATATAAATATGTAAGAACAGGTATCACTTCCCCAATAAACTGTCAAAAGTATATGCACAAAAGAAGAAAAGGAATTTCTAAATGAGTACATGAAAAAATTCCAAATCACTAATAATAAGAGAAATGCACATTAACCATTCTGAGATTCCATTTTCCTGCTATCAGATTTACTAAGATGATTAGAAATGAAAATGATAGTTGTTAAAAGGTCTGTGAAAGGACAAACACACTAATGCACTCTTACAGCTGTAAAGTGATTACAGCCATTCTGGAAAGCAATTTGAAACTACACCCAAATAATAACTAAATTGTGCATCCTCTTTGATGTGGCTAAATCATTATTTGGCTTTTCCCTCAAAGAAATTGAAAGATTTATACATATGTGTGTATATGAATACATGAACATGAAAGATTTATACACACATAAATATATATGCACATATATAAATACACATAGTTGTATGTATACACAAATATATACACACATACGTGTGTGTATGTGTGTTTATATATTTGTGTATACATACAACTATGTATATTTATATATGTGCATATATATATACACACATATATTCTTTGGATAGCAAAGAATTGAAAGCAAATGAGTACCCATTATTAGGGAATCGTAAAACAAATAATGGAATATTATGGAATATTATTGGGAGACAGATTCAGAAAAGCCAGGGCAACTTCTATAAATAATACTAAGGCAATAATCAAAACCAGGTAAATAAACTGGAGCAGAGATATTAAAGGGAATAGTGATAGTAAGGGAAAGGGTATCAATGGATCATTTTTAAAATAAACAGTAGAGTACAGAAGGAAGTTCAGAAGGGGACTCAGAGAAGCAGGACAGTGTTTTTTGTCGTGAATGTCCTTGAAAATTTGGTAAAGCCTATGGATTCTTCCCCAGAATAATAGTTTATTGCCTGTTTTATAATTGGAGGTAAAATTAAATTTCAGTTAGAGATTAATGAAAGTTAAAATGTAATTTTTCCTATTCAAGTTCATGCATTCCCTAAAATCTATCCAGTTTGAATTAAGAAATTCTAACCTAGAAGGATCATTAGATGTCAACTAGTACATAAAATTTATTCATTTTATAGATAATGGAAGCCAAGTGAGGATTACATAGTTAATATGTGTTTTCTAATTCCAAGGCTAGCACTCTACTCATTATGCCAATGATGATGAGGAGGAAGATGAGAAAGAAAAGTAGAATGATGGTGAGGATAATAAAAGGTTTTCTGATGTCTTCTGCTTTACCCAGATATGATTATTTCTAAACTCTAAGGAGTTCTAATCTCAAAGTAATCTCAAGGTTAACTCCCTCTCTTCAAATCCTTCTCATCTCTTCTCCCTTTTTTATAATGACTCCTTCCCAGTCTCAAGACACTTAGGACCTCATCTCAGTGATGAGAACTCCATGAAGAAGACCACAGAAACTGCTATAATGTTGGTAATCAGAAGTTACCTGAGGGAATCCACAACATTAAGGAGTCTCCTGGGTCATTATGGAAGTGGTTGCTTGGGATTGGTCTTCCATTCATGCTTTAAAATTATTTATATTTATATTATTTATATTTGACATGCCATTACTAGATTGCAAGCAACTTAGATGTTATACTTTTCTTGGAGCCAAAGTTCTACAAACAATAAGCACCTAACATCTAATATTTGTTTAATTGAAGGGGATTTTAAATTGAATAACTGAGAGGAGGCTAAAGGAAATGAACAGAGTCAGCCTTAAACAAATAGTCTGCCTATTTGGTATAATCTGAGTAGAACCAGAGCACTCCCTTACCCTCCAAAAAATGATCAAGCCACTCCGCAAAATGTCTCTTCCACCTATTTCTTTCAGCCTGGGGTTCATTTAATAGAAAATAGGGATCAAAGTCCTTAAAATCTCAATTATTCATAACACTGAAAATTCAAACACCCTGGAAGAAACTTTTGACTTAAATTTTCACTAAAATGATATCAGTCATTTCCTAGGTTCAAAAAGTCATGAGTCACCTGAAGACTCAGCAAAAGAAATACCAAAAAGAAGGTCCCTTGCTTTCCAACTCTAAAATTTTAGGAATCTCCTAATCCAAAAACTGCAGAAATGTGTGGACACCAATGACAAACTTTGTTTCTTCCGTCATTTTCAGTCCTGTCTGACTCTTTATGGTCCCATTTGGAGTTTTCCTGGCAAAGATACTGGAGTGTCTTTTTTGTCATTTCCTCCTCCAATTCATTTTACAGATTAAGAAACTGAGGCAATCAGTGACTTGTCCAAGGTCACACAGTTACAAGTGTCTGAGGTCAGATTTGTATATGAAAATGAGTCTTCATGACTCCATTCACTGTGTCACCCAGTTAACATGAAGACAAACCTTGCCTACCCAGTAGACTGTGAGCTTGAGAACAGGAACTGGTTGGATTTTTTTTAATCTTTCTTTGTATCCTTAATGCTTAGCAAAGTAATATATGATAAACCTTTAACAGTTTTTTTTTACTAAATCATCCACTGTACACTAAGGACACTATTTACTAATAAGGTTTATGCAGATGAATAAATGGGAGGAGAAAAGACTTGAAAGAAATGAGAGTTCCCTAGGACCAAATCTTTCACTGGAAAGTCAAAAGCAGGTTGTTGCAAGGCAAACAAAGGCTACAGCAGGTCAAGATAACTTGATCCTGATACAGTGAAAAAATAGACTGACTTTTGGAATTAGAGAACCTGGGTTCAAATCCCAGCATTTTTCTGCTACTAACTTTCTGTTCTTGATTTTTCTGGCTTCAGTTTCCTTATCCATAAGATAAGGAGATTGTACTAAACAGCCTCTGAATTTCCTTCCAATTTGAAGTCTATGATGCTATAATAGCCTTATCTGAAGTCAAGTTAACCAATTAGAATATGACTTTGCCAAAACTAGTTACATTTCCTCCGTGAAAACTGGTGAAAAATTTACAGTTCCAGTGTCATTGTTTGATAAAAATTAGTGAGTTGAGGAAATGATGGAGTTTCATTTGAAGAAAAGTAAACCAGTAAAGAAAGATTTCTTCTTTCTATTCACTTTGACTATTTTTTTCCACTTTCCAATGACTCAGCTTGGTGATGTCTAATAGCCTGACCACCAGGTCATCATGCCATTTTTCTACTCCCCTTTACTTAATAGATATGAGTGGCTATATCATTGGATTGGGTGTAGTCACTGAGTCTAATGAAAAGGGGAGTCATGGGAAACAATGAAGACAACTAGGAGGAGAAATGAATAGTGTGGGGAATGGGTATTTCCATTCTGAAGAGCCAGAGCATGTGTTTCAAAAACCTGTCTGCTAGTCTGTGCAAAAATAGAGGTTGAATGACCCAAGAAAAGTCAGTCCCAAGTCCCACGAATCTCTGATACAGAAATAACCTCAACCAACAATGAAATGAGAAAGATTTGCTAGAAAATTGGGGAGAGGAGCAAACATATTTTTAATTATACATAAATGATGAAAACAAATGGCAAACTTTAAGTCCCATATATTCTATGACTTTCAAATAACCAAGGTTCCTTCCTGTTCCTATATAAAATGAGGTAAATCAAATCTTCTCAGAGGATTATCAAACAGCAGTTCTACTTAGACAGCAGAAGAGAATCAGACAGGTAAGAGTAGACTTAGAACTTCCCAAATCACAATGGAACCAAACAGAGGAGATATTCCTTATTATCTAAGGCTGCTTTTAATAAACCACTGAGTAAGTGTCAATGAAATGGTGGAAAGGTTGCACCTTGATTATTTAGCAAGTCACCATGCATCATCTGTGCCTTTAGGATTTAGATGGATTGTCCAAATGATGCAGGAAGTGACCAGATGCTTATTGCACCCAATGGCCCAGATGTAGTTGGAGAAGAACCTGCAGCCCTCAGACAGCACTTTAGACCACTGACTCATGCAAATAAGATACACAGAAAAGATGCTGATCTTCCAGAACAGGTTCAGGTAGCTCGGCTCATCAACCACAGCTGCTTAATTAAGAATGAAGATGACCTTGGAATGAAAGCTGCATTCTCCATTTCCTTGCCACATCATCAGTACTAGAATAGTAAAAAGAAACTACTACTCCCTTTCCTTGTGTGCCCAAAAATGCTGTGAAAATGCTAACAGAGCCATGCACCTTGTCTATCCTGGCAGAAAATTGAATGAATTGTGCTCAAAAAATCTGATGTTGATAGAAAAGAACAAGAAAGTTCTCGATTTCATTTTTACTTATGACTCTATACACATCTCCCTGAGATGAGCAACCAGAAGAAACCTGACGGATGATACTTAATATATTTGTAACCATAGGTAGAAGCTGCTAGGTAGTTCCATAGCCCCCAAAAAGCCCTGGACCTGTAGTCTGGACAATTCAGAGTTCAAATTCAGCTTTGGACACTTACTAGTTATGTGACCCTGGACAAGTCATTTAACCTTGTTAACTTCAGTTTCCTCATCTGTCAAGATAAGGAAATGGCAAATAAGTCTGGTATCTTTGCCAAAAAAAACCCAACTGGAGCCATGAAGAGAGTCAGCCACAAATGAAACAGCTAAACAGGAACCACAGGTAAACTGACTGTTTACCCTCTTTGAGCCTCAATTTTCCACATTTATAATATGCAAATAATAATAGCATCTAATTCACAGGATTGTTGTGAGGATAAAATATGAGCTAATATATGTAAAATGCTTTGCAAGTGAAGTATAAATACTAACCTTTATTATCTCAATCCAGTTAAAAGGTTAAAAAAAAAGGGTTAGGAAGTTAGATAATATAAGTTAACACATAATAAAAGTTTCCCACTTCCAGGTATGTAGCATACTCAGATCTTCTCTAACTAATTCCAGTCTGATTGAGAGGATACTTTTGATTGGCAAAATATCTGGAACTAGATAACATTAAAAAGGATGCAGTTTATCACACGAATGGACTTTATCCACATCTAAACAAGAATTATATGATAGGTTCTGTTATTTTCAGGGGAGAAATGCGGTAGAGGGAAAGAGAATAATAATAACCATAAAACAATTATCTAGGGCTTCAACAATTGTATAGCACTTCAATTGCAGAATAATACTTATCCACAAGCATTTATTACAAGTTTACTAGGTTTCAGGAGCTATGCCAAGCGCTAGGGATACAAAGAAAGTCAAAAATCACAGAAACAGACCCTGTCGTCTAAGAGTTCCCTTTGGGAGGTGACATGTGGATAAGAGGTTGGCAAAGAAAATGAAAATGACTATGTGCATACAAGATTTTAGTAGAATCTAATGGTGGCTCAAAGAATCTGTAAGACATCGTCACCCAATCCATACTTGAACAAGGAATCTTCTTTGCTTAGATATCACACTTTCCTAGATAATGGAGAGTGAAGAAGCATGTTTGGCTGATGTATACCACATGTAGAAGCCAAAAAAGTTGTGTTAACATAAAATAGAAATTTCCTACTTCCTGATATGCAGCATACTCAGATCTTCTGTAACTAGTTCCAATCTGCTAACTAGATGAATGAGAGGATGACTTTGATTGGCAGAGTATCTGGAATTAGAGAACATTAAAAAGGCACCAACTAAACTGATCCCCTTGGCATCTTTCCTGCCTAGCTGATGAGTTAGCACAGCATCCTCTTACACAAATCCAATTCATGTGCATATCATGGCAACACATCCCTGATGTCATGATTTTCTTAAAGAATGGAGGACAGGGGCAGCTAGATGGCACAGTGATATGTAGAGCACCGGCCTTGGAGTCAGGAGTACCTGGGTTCAAATCCAACCTCAGACACTTGATAATTACCTAGCTGTGTGGCCTTGGGCAAGCCACTTAACCCCATTGCCTTGAAAAAAAAAATAAAAAAAAAAAAGAATGGAGGACAAACATCACCATCATCAACATCATCATCATCATCCACATCCTCACCAATGTCATCAACATTATCATCAATATCATCATCATCATCATCATCCTGCTTCACCACTATTTAAGTCAAAGAAGCCTTGAGCTCTTCCCATGCTAGACTAACATGTGATTTTTGAATATCACTCTCTATTCTTTATACTTTGTGGACTCAGAAAGATCACTGTCCTAAAGTCCAGGCTGGGCTTTGGAGACAACTAACCCAGCATCCAGTTACTGAGGAATGACCTTTAGAACCCAATCCAGTGGTAGCTGAGACAGGAATTGAGCCTGAGATTAAGCCAAATTTGAAATTGAACCTGATGGGACCAATGTTACATTGAAATTTGTACTTAGTTTGAGTCCATTCTTCTCACAGACTGAGATTATATAGGGAAGTATATGAGCACAAGATTTGAGTGGAAAATGTTTATAATGTCTGCACTTGCTCTAACTTTGAAGCAAGTATCCCTCTGTAAAATCTAAGTGATGTTAATTGGTTAAAAGAAACTGAGACCCCAATCACTGGAGATCTCCAGTCAACAGCCATTTAAAAAGGTCATGTTACTGCTCATTGAGATTTTCCTTGGAACTCTGAAAGGGAGATGTAGCTGCTCTCACTTTGGGAGACTGAGTCCTTTCCCAGATGGAAGAGCAACTAATGCTTCACTTCTCCAACCTCTTCTTTCTTCTTTTTCTCTAGGCACTTACCCAAGGTTCAGTGAAGGTCCCCAAAGACCTTCCAATGTCTTTTTCCTTCCTACCTTCCCTTGCCCTTCACTTTATTAGACCAGAGAACTGTATTTATTTACAAGGGATAATTACTGGAGGTAGAAGGCATAAGAGTCAGATAATTGTGATTGGCATTTGGTAAGAAAGACAAAATCTATTGAGCTGTTTAAGTTAATCAAAAGATGTTTTTCCACCCAATTTTTTTATAAGCAGATAGGGTAATAACAAAAATGAAAAGCACAAATAAATAGATGTTCCATATGTAAATACTGACTTATAATGCTTTATCAAGATTAATAGATTTCAATTTTGCTTTCTATAGCTTAATTAATTACCATCAAAATATTTCCTTAGCACCAAGAAATCACTGCTCCAGCTTCCCAGTCTGCCCCAGTGAACTCTTCTCCACCCCAACGAAGCCATTCTTGAGCTAACAAAGAAGCAACAGAAAGCCCTACAGACAAAAACAAAAATGACAGAACAAAATAGGCTTGTCATTAATTCAAGGCATCAGTTAAAAAGAAGCCAAGAGAAAAAAGCCTACTTTCTAGTGCAAAGCCTGAAGGAACTGTAGAACTTATGAATTGTGATTCTCCCTGTAATTAACAACAATGAACATTAAACACATATAAAGAAAGAAACAGCCTCTGAGATAAATACAGTTGGAGCTATATTCCTGATTGGTAGAAAAAGCAGACAACAAAAAAGAAAGGCAAATCCTATCTCTAGAAATGGGGTCTAATAGAGGAATCATTCTCTTCTATAACAGACAAGTGATCAATCTTAGTAATGACTGACATTTTAGTAATTATGAATTCTTAAAAACAATAAATCTGTAATTCTTCAGATCTCTGTGGTTTAACAGACACTTTCATAGGCATGATTAATAATGTCACATTCCTAAAAACACTTTCTTGTCTACAAGAGTTTTCCTTAATAATAATAATAACAATTAGAACTAGATAGTAGAAGAATTATCCCCATTACATAGATAAGTAAACTAAGAGGAAGAGAAAGGAGTTAAATGAGGTATTATATATCCATCAAGAGGGAGAACACACAAATCTCTTAACTCCTAATTCACTTCTCTTGCTAGAGTGTAAAATCCACTGTCATGGGATATAATGAATACAAATCATGATTTATGATTGGCTAGAGTACTTGACCCAAAGCTATTCCCCCACCCCACATCTTTTTTCTATTAACTAATTTTATGACCTTGGTCAAGTTTTTCCTTGACAGAGGGGAAGAAAATAAGGAAGATGCATTTATACGCCACCAAACATGATACTAAGAACTTTATAACTGAATATTATCTTATTTGATCTTCACAATATTGTTAAGTAATCCATTATTATTCCCATTTTACAGTTGCAAAAAGAGGCACACAGTTCTAACTCTTACCAGTCACATAGCTAGTAAGTATCTGAAGTCAGATGAACATAGGTCTTTCTGAATCCAAGTCTGGAACCTCTATCTACTGAGCCACCAGCTCTTTCAGTTAGACCAAAGCCACATAGTCATGAATTTTTTTATTAAATACATATTTAATAAGACATAAGAAGAATTCAAGAATGACATAGAGATATCTAGGAATGGTACCTAAGAAGCAAGTGAATCTAAGGTGGAAATTAAAAAAGAATTTACTTTTCTAGCAAAAAACCTATTGAGGGGTTTTTTTGAGTATATTCTCATTATAATTACATATTCCAATTACTTTGCTTCTTATCAATACACAACAAAATTACTTAGAAATGAGCATGCATTTGACTCACTTTTCCATAGGAGAAACTGAGGCACAGAAATGTTAAGAACTTGATCTGGATCACTTAAAACAACCAAAACTAAACTGGGGAAAGAATTCAAAGTTCTTTTATTGCTTCTAAACTTCACTTCCAGACTTCCAGACTCAGTGAGCAATAAGGAATGTCCACCAGGAGGAGGTGCAGGATGGGGGAAGATAGATGAGGAAGGTCGGGGGTTCACAGGATTTAGAGCTAGATAGGACTTTTATGGATCATCTCATTTTACAGATGCAAATAATGAGGCCCAGGTTAAGGGTCTTGCCAAAGTTAGTATCATAGTCAATACGCTTTCCATGATATAATACGACTAGTAAAGGATAAAGATTTCAATTTAATTTGACAAACACTAATTAAGCATTTATATGCTCTATATGCTTTGCATATAGTACTTTACAAGGACTGAGGGTACAAATGGAAGCAGGTTCTGCTCCCCGCCCAGGATTTTGCTTTTTTTTTGGGGGGGGGAAGTGGAAGAGGAGAAATAACAGATCTTTTGGATGAGGTAAAATAAACATTGGAAAAGTAATATTGAAGAATAAACAAGGCAAGAAGTTTCTTGAAAGTATGGACAATATCTACTTTGTTACTCTCCCAGTAACTTCTACAATGCTTTATACAGAAAAGCTGCTAATAAACATTATAAATAAATGGATAGATCATTACATTATTAGTGATGACTTTTTTTTTAGTTTTTGCAAGGCAAATAGGGTTAAGTGGCTTGCCCAAGACCACATAGCTAAATAATTATTAAGTGCCTGAGACCAGACTTGAACTCAGGTACTCCTGACTCCAGGGGCTGGTGCTCTATCCACTGTGCCACCTAGCCACCCCAGTGATGGCTCTTCAATAATTTTACCTTGAAGACCTAATTTATTTGGCCTCAAGTCTTGGGTGAATACAAATACCTGGGTTCAAGACTTTCTAGAAAAATTAAATTTCTATAAAAATCAGGGATATGATACAATCACAATCTTTATTATGAGGCACAGCAAGCAAAGCTTGTCATATAGCAATATAAAGAGACAGATTCATTCTCATGGCTGCAAGAAACTTGCCCAGCACAAGGGGGAAGTAAATGTGTCATAGAAGAAACATATTTAAAATTAGGGTTTCAGGTGATAAAATTGTATCTTCTAAAAATGGGCTTGATTGAGAACAGGTAATCAGTGTCAGATGTAGAAAGAACCATTATTAATCAGACCTGGATCTAGTAGAAAGTCTCCAGGGTCCCTTATAGATACCAGACTTGAGTGAGGCTCTGGTAAGGGGAGTTTCTTTGGTGGGAAGACCTAATGTTAATTAGAAGTTGGGGAAAAGAAGTTTCTTTTCCCTATCCAAGTTCTCTGAGTCCCTGGAATCTATCCAACAGAACCTTGGGTGATTATGGACCCTGAGTTAAGAATGCCTGCCTTATACTCTCTCACTAGATGACCTCAACAGCTTCCAAGGGTTTGTCAATCAGCAAGTCAACAAACTTTAGTAAGTGTTTACAATGTGATAGACACTATGCCAAATGTTGGGAATTTTTTTAAATGACTGCCTTCAAGGAGTTCACATTCTAAGAGAAAAGAACATATAAAAATTGAACATACTGTATATAAAGTATAAATGTCAGGAAGTCTCACAAAGAAGTCAGGAGCAATGGGCAATGGGAAAAGCTTCTTGAAGAAGGTGAATTTTGATCTGAGTCTTGCATGCAGCCATAGAAGCTAAAAGGTGAGATAAAAAGGAAAAGCATTCCAGATATGGGTTGGCAAAAAGTAGAGATGATTTGTCATTTACAAGAAGCAGTAATAAGGTAAGAGTAGCTAAATCGTAATGCATATGGAAGAGATTAAAGTATAAAAATCAACTGGATAGGTAGGAAGGGACCAGTCTATGAAGAACATTTAAAAACCAGAAGATTTTATATTTGATCCTGGAGTAATAGGAAGTGATAATTTATTAAGTACAGGAGTAAGATGGTTACATCAGTGTTCTAGGAGAGTAATTTTGGCAGTTAAGTAGAAGATGAGCTAGAGTGGGGAGAAATTTGAAACGGAGACCAAACATCAGGCTACCACAATAGTCAAGTTTAAGGTGATAAAGACCTGGGTTAGATGAGTCACTATATGAGTGGAGAAAACGGGGTACATATACAAGAGAGGTGGTAAAGGTAAAAAATAAGACGGCAACAGAATTGGATATGTTGGATGAGTGAAGGGAAGAGCTGAGGAAGACACCAAGGTTGCAACACTGGGAGAAAGATAGCATTTTCAATAACAGTAAAGTTCAGAAGGGGGAGGGTTGAGAGAGAAGATGAGTTCTATTTGGACATGTTGAATTTAATATTTCTGGTTTTAGAGGTCTAAGAGACAGTAGGTGATGTGACATTGAAACTCAAGAGAGAAATTAGGACTGCATATATAAATCTGGAAGTGATACACAAAGAGATGATATTTGAGTTAATGAGATAGTTTTATAGACAGAGAAAAAAGGAGAATACCAAGCATAGTTTTGTATATACCCACAGTTTGAGTATATGACATAGAAAAAGATCTGGTCATAGATATTGATGAGAAATCAGTCAGGTAGAAGGAGAGGCATGAGAGAGAGCAATGTCATAAAAACCTACAAAGAAGAAAATATGCAGGATGAGAGAGTGTTGGACAGTATCAAAGGCTTAAGAGAAGTCAAAATAATGAGGATTGAGAAAAAGCCATTTGATTTTGATAGACCACTAGATTTAGCAATTAAGAGATTATAAATCATACTGGGGAGAGGATTTCAGTTGAATTGCCAAGTTATAACCAGACTACAAAAGGTTTAGAATTGAGTGAGATGAGCCTAACATTAAATCTCAGTATACTCAGTTTTCCTAAGAAATTTACTCATGAGAATGGGAAAAGATCTAGGATGAGAGCTGATGGGGATGGTTAGATCATGGGAGGACTTTTTACAGGTAGTGTAGCTATGAAAATATTGTAGCTTATGAGAAGCAGTCAACATGGAAATATTCAAGATTAATGAAAAATTAGGTATAAGAAAAGAAGAAACAGTCTACTGGAGAAGATGATGGAATACAATGGGATTATGGAGAGAGGTTTTCCTTGGCAAAGAGAAAGGACCCCACCTCATTGTGTGAGACAGGTATGATGCAAGGGATAAGAAGAGATAACATTTTATTGACATGAGATGAAGAAGAGGAAAAAAGAGGGAACTCTTGGTGAATGAACTCATTTTTTAAGTGAAGCAATGAATACAAGGTTGGACCTTGAACCAGTAAGGTTTCTAAGTGACCCTGGCACAATCCCATTTTCCTCATTTCTTTCATATATAAAATGAATTAGAGAAGAAAATGGTAAAATGGGAACACTCAGTACCTATGCCAAGAAAACCCTAAATGGGGTCATGAAGAGTCAGAAACAATTGAAAACAACTAAATAACAACAAAAATTTCAATTTTATTTTATTTTCATTTCCAAATAGTCTCCCTTTCTCCCTTCCCACCCATTAAGAAAGCAAAAAGAATAAAGCTCATTATTAAATATTTATGGTCATGCAAAACAAATTTCACCATTAGCCATATTTCAAAAAAATGCAAGAAAATGAGAGATAGGAAAAAAATGCTTCAATCTGCACTCTGAATCAATCAGTGCTCTATCAAGAAGTAAATAGCATCATAAAATCATTTTAAATTATAGTTGGTCATTGTATTCATCAGTGTTACAAAGTCTTTAAGAGCTGATTATCTTTACAGCTTTGCTATTAATATATGCTATTCTCCAGACTCTTCTCATTCATTTTGGATCATACAAGTCCCCAGGTTTTTCTGAAACTATTTCCTTCATCACTTCTTTCAACACAATTGTATTTCATTAAATTCATATATACTATAACTTCTTAAACTGTTCCCCAATTTGTGGTCATCCCCTCAATTTCCAATTCTTTACTAGCACAAAAAAAGCTACATGTCTTTTTTCTCTTTCTTTGATCGTTTTATGTCATAAGTCTAGTAGGAGTACCACTGGGTCAAAGCATTAATAGCTTTTAGGGCACAGTTCCAAATTGCTTTCCAGAACAGTTCAACTGGTTCACAGCTCCATCAACAGTACCAATTTTCCCACATCCCTTCTAACCTTTGTCATTTTCCTCTTTCATCTTCTTAATCAATCTCACAAATGTCTTAAAATTGCTCTTTTTGCTTCAAGTATCACCCTTGTCCAAGTCGTCCCATTTCTTTAAGATGTCATCCATTTTTTCAATTAGGTTTCCGTAATTGTGATTGATTGATTGATTGAAAGAGAGAGACAGAGACAGGTAGAGAGAGGCAGAGAGGTATAAAGACAGAGACAGAGAGAAAGGGAAGGGGGAGAGAGAGAGAGAGAGAGAGAGAGAGAGAGAGAGAAATTGAGCACCGGTCTGATCATGGTACATTTAGGTTTTTGCAAGGCAAATGGGGTTAAGTGGCTTGCCCAAGGCCACACAGCTAGGTAATTATTAAGTGTCTGAGACCGGATTTGAACCCAGGTACTCCTGACTCCAGGGCCAGTGCTTTATCCACTGCACCACCTAGCCACCCCAAGGTGGTACATTTCTATTTGGTAAACTCCATCCGTTTTCTATTGCCTCAAACCTAAAGGATCGGGTGGAAATTCCTCCAATAGACATTTAAAACTCTTCACAACCAGGCTTCAAATTTATCTTCCCAGTCTTATTATATGTTACTCATCCTCCTACAGTGTACCATTCAGCTAAATTGACCTTCATGGTGGATTCACATAGATACACCAGCTCACATCTCTGTACATTGCTGAGCATCCTACAGGGAGCACTTTACTTATCTCCACTTCTTAGAATCCTTCATTTCTTTAAAGGTTCAAATATCATCTAATTTGATCCTCACAAACAACCCTGGAAGGTTGGCATTTTTGTTATCCCCATTTTACAGATGAGAGAACTGAGGCACATAGAGATTAAGTCTAAGACAGCACAGCCAATAAGTGTCTAAGACTGGATTTGAACTCATCTTCCTGATTCAAGGTGCAATTTTTTTTTTAGGTTTTTGCAAGGCAAATGGGGTTAAGTGGCTTGCCCAAGGCCACACAACTAGGTAATTATTAAGTGTCTGAGACCGGATTTGAACCCAGGTACTCCTGACTCCAGGGCTGGTGCTTTATCCACTGCGCCACCTAGCCGCCCCAAGGTGCAATGTTTTATGCACATCAATACCCAGATGCTTGTGTATAACAATTCACATTTATGAAGCACTTCCTACTTCTCATGCCAGATTGGGTAGATAAAGGACTTAATCATCTATTCTAAAGGGCTGATGGACCTTCCTTGCTTTTTCTCTTCCCTCCATATACTCTGCATTGCAGACAATTTTATTTCATTTAAATCTTATAATAAATTTGTGAAGCAGACAAGACAAAAAAAAAGTTTTATCTCCATATACAGATAAGGAAACCCGAGCTCAGAAAGAATGAAGTAATTTTTCTCAAGATCACACAATATGTATTAGAGCTACGATTCAAACCCAAGTTTTCCACTATGATCTCCTTGAAAACTGGGACTGTCTTTTGTATTTTTATGACCAGAGGCTATCATAATGCTTAGCAGATAGTACGCTCTTAATGGCTGCTGATGGCTTGCTTGATTCCTACTCTAATGTTCTTTTCACTATCCTTTGCTGATTTTGAAAATCAGGAGCCCTAAAGACTATACTGGGCCTTCATAATTCAGCCTTCAAGAAAGCCTCAAAGATCAAACTCTTTTTTCAGGTGTTCTTTTTTTTGCAAGGCAAATGGGGTTAAGTGGTTTGCCCAAGGCCACACAGCTAGGTAATTATTAAATGTCTGAGGCAGGATTTGAACTCAAGTACTCCTGACTCCAGGGCCGGTGCTTTATCCACTGTGCCACCTAGCCACCCCTAAAGATCAAACTTTTTAATATGGAATCTCTGGAAATAGTTCTACCAAATTTATTTTAGTTCTGTCCACTCTCCCCCTAATCATCCTAATGAAGCTATACAAAGGAATATTTATATCACTCAGAAATACAGGACCACCATTTATGGTTCAATTTCTCACTTATGCTCACAGCTCGAAGGTTTTATCCACCTAAAAAAACCTAATGATGCTTTCCAAGGAAAGACTGTTTCTGAAGGAAGGAAAATGGTCCAAAGGCAAAATGTAGGTATTACCTGGGAGAGGTAACTTACTTTATAATGAATCAAAACCACTTACTTTATAATGAATAACATCATCAAAATAGATAAGAACATAATAATAATAATAATAATAACAATAATAATAATAATAATGTTTATATATTGTTCTATGTTATTATGTATTTCATAGGCAATATTTCATTTGATCTTCAAAACAACCTTCTAAAGCAGGAGCAGGGAACATCTAAGGGGCTTATAAGGCCCCAAAAAATCACTTGATCTGGTACTGCCATGGCAACTATAGGCAGGACTCAAAATTCATTCAATAAATCTAGGTTTTAAGGATGAATTAAGTAAATGTATGACCAAATACAGCAGGTTTATTTTTAACTTGATAATTTTGCATGATCCATAAATTTTGTATGACCCATAAATGATGTGGCAGGAAAAAAAAACAGATTCCCCACCCCTGCTCTAAAGTAAATGATATCCATTTGACAATCCCCACTTTAGAAATGGTTTGTCTAAGATCATGCTGCTAGTAGGAGCCAGAGCTGAAACTCAAAGCCAGGGCTTCTGAGTCCAACTCCCTAGACTTACCTCTTCCCATTCTATCCCATTCTGAGAGAAATGCTGAGCCTTGAGAGGGAAATAAAAACAAGAAATGAGATGTAATTTCAGAGAGGAAACCAAAGACCATCCAGTCAATGTGTTCAAAGTCTAGAGACATTCCTCTACAGAAGAATGGGAAAGGACCCAGGCTCTCCTATGAAAACCATCACATGCTCAGTTAGCAAGTCTCCAGACCAAGCATTGGTATTTTGCTGGCGGCTATAAGCCTGCTGAATTAAACTGCCAGAGTCACTGAACACTGAACCCCAAAATGGGTCTTATGCTGTGGAAATAACTATTCTTCCTGGAACAAAGGACAGCCCAGACAAGCCATGTATCTAATGGTTCCCCAGTATGTCCCAGAGAGGATAATCTGCAGAACAAGAATATTTCTATAATTACCTGACTGGGGGTGTCCCCTGCATATTTCCTTGGAGGGTGATGGAGGCAGTATTAAATATTAAGATACTGGTGCTTAACACTGCCTTCTCAAGATCCCATGTGCCAAGGTCAACTGTGCCTTCTAGATCTCTTCTCTATGAATTGTTTGGTGTCAGATACACTGAAAATTCTCTGTGACAGTATTAGAACTGGAAGGGACCCCCAGTCAGTCATCTTAGAAATCATCTAATGTAACCCCTTTCCCTTTAGGGATAAGGAAACTGAAGCCCAGGTGGGGTAAATAGTAGCCTAAGATCTCACAGCTATGCATATCTTCTGATCCATAATCCATTACATCACCAAGCCTTCCTTACCTTTTGGACTCACAGAACAGCCTAATGCCTTTCCAGAGTCAGTTATTGTAACACCAAGGCTACAGATAAGCATATATCACATCCAGGAAAGGCTATGGACTAGTTATGACCAGAATGTTAATTCGGCTGCATTGCACCAAAGAAAGTATCAACCCTAAAGAATCAGGGAAAACTTAATAAGGGAAGAAAAATTTGGGCTTTGTCACAGTTTATATTAGCAGAAGTCTGCATCTGCTCACCAGGACATAAAAATATAGAGCTTTTTTGGACTTTATGAGACATATAAATAAGAGAAGCTCACCCCAGCTATCGATTCAGTACACTTCCATAAACCATTAATAGGTACCTACTATGTTCCAGCACATGACTGAGCACAGAAATGAAAAAAACATAGTCCTGGCCTCAAGGTACTTACCATATATTGAGGGAAGTTTGAAAAGAGGCCTGTGTTGGGATGCAAATAGGTAAATATTATTAGCAGGCAGTCTGACTGTCTGACTTTGATTACTGCAGGGAACTCCTGTACCTTAACCAATGCAGGTAAGCAATTAACAGTCACAGAATAGTTTTTATTGTTCAAGAGTTGGGCACCAAATTTGGATGACTTGGATAGGATTACACATTAGAGGCAAAACTAAAACCCAGAATTTCCAGACTCCGAGGCCAGCTGCTTATCCACTATTCTAGAATACTTTCCACTACTCACTATACCATAGTACTTTTTCTTCCCTCCTTTCTTTTTTCTTTGTTCTTTTCCTTCCTTCCTTCCTTCCTTCCTTCCTTCCTTCCTTCCTTCCTTCCTTCCTTTCTTTCTTTCTTGCTGTTTCTGGGTGCTCTGCTCAAAGTTTTCACAAGATTTCTTGGAGTTTACAGATCCCAAATCACTCTGATTCTCCTTTAATGGCCAACATTGGGTCTCAGATTAAGCTAGTTTGTTTATTGCTAGGACCCTGATTGATTCAGAGTGAATATAAATAGCAATTATTTCTGTTTTGACCCAAAAATCCTGATGGTCTTCACCTCCTAGATTGATTTTTTTTGGAAGTGGTCATTTTTGACCTCTTCATCTCTCTTTTACTTAACCTTAATAACTGCAAAGGCATTGCCTCAGTCAAACTGTGACCTGGGAAAGATGTGGCTTTTAAAAGACCAAGTAATTCTGATTACTATCTGGCCACTAGACCCAGATGGCTCCAGAGGAGAAAGTGAAGCTGGGGACTTTGAAGAGTATCTCCTCCCTCAAATTCAGTTCAATGGGTAGCTAGATAGAGTACAGTGTATAGAGCACTAGTTCTGAAATCAGGAAGACCTGAGTTTAAATGTGACCTCAGCTACTTGATGACCTTGGGCAAGTCACTTAACCCCACTGACTCCCCCGCCAAAAAAAACAAAACAAATCCAATTTATTTATTTGTTGTGGCATAATCTCCCTGCTATCAGGGTCTTCTTCAAGAATGAAGGACAAATGGGGTGGCTAGGTGGTGCACTGAATAGAGCACCAGCCCTGAAGTCAGGAGTACCTAAGTTCAAATCCAGCTTCAGACACTTAATAATTACCTAGCTGTGTGGCCTTGGGCAAGCCACTTAACCCCATTGCCTTGAAAAATCCTAAAAAAAAAAAAACCTGAAAAAAAAGAATGAAGGACAAACATCAACATTCAGCAGCAGCACCAGGTTGAATGTGATACCATTAAGACAATACAAAGGGCTATTAAATTTTTTGAGATTATTTTTAGCTGGAAAGATGTAGATCCTGAGTTAACCCTTGGAAGAAGATTTCATAGCATTTTCACACAGTCTCTCCAGGTTATAGAAGTACCTGGCAAGGACTATGAAGGATGGATAGACTTTCTATGTTTTGATCTATTTAACTAAGTAAATTGTGAATGAAAGGTTATTTGACTGATTGTAGAGCATTCAAAATGAGTGTTTTCATTTCACTTCTTAGCTAGCTAGCAACCTTCTTGTCTCTACAACCTTTGCCATTTTAGCTGTTGGTTGGTGGGCTTTTGCTGAGTCTCAATAAGAGACCATGCTGAACAAGGAAAACCCTTGGGGTCTTTTCCCTTCTGATGTTATTGGCTTTGGGAAACAGCTTAAGCCCTTTGCCCTCTACATTTGTTCTTTTCTGTTCTACATGAAAGGACAAGATTTGAGTATCAGAGTGTAGGTCTGCTTTTGCCCTGAGTAGCAAGATGAAACCCCCAGGAGCCCCCTTCTGCACCCAAGCTAGCCAAAGCTAAGACAGGGACTCATCCAGCACTCATGTGGCATTTGGGCATGAATTGGTGGGAGCAGTACAATGTAGAAAAAGGAGTTAAATTATGAGTCTACTCCCCAGACACTGGGGTAATAAGGAAGAGTGTATCCCAAAGGATTGGGGGAAATACTTGTAGCTCTGTAAAAGCTAATGGGCACTAAGTGGTTAAATGGAATTGAGCAGCTAGTCCCAGGCATCCAACAATGACAGAAATACTCAATGAAATTTCAACTCTGCAGCAGTAAAGAAGAGATGCACCAAATCTGAATTCTAGAAATTTGACTCAAGAAGAGACCTAGGCATTATTCATTCAGTCAATAAATAAATAAATATTTATTAAGCATCTCTTATATATCAGACACTATTTGCTAGGAATACAAAAAGAGTCAAAAGGGGGGCAACTAGGGGTGCAGTGGATAGAGCACTGGTCCTGGAGTCAAGAGGACCTGAGTTCAAATCCAAAGCTCAGCCATTTAATAATTACCTAGATGTATGACCTTAGACAAGTCACTTAACTCCATTGCCTTAAAATAAATATTTTTTTTTAAAAAAGTCAAAAGACCCTGCCATCAAGGAGCTTCCAATCAGGGGGAAAACAACATGCAAACATATATAACATATATATATATATATATGTATATATATATATATATGTATGTATATATATATATATACCAAGATAGTTATATGAAAGATAAAAATGAAATAATAACAAGAAAGGTGATAGAATAGCCAAGGATTACGGAAGGCTTCCAGCTGGGATTTAAAAAGAAGGCAAGGTCAGTAGGCAAAAACAGAAAAGGAAATTAAAGGAAGCTGATTATCATGCCCAGACTATCACAGATTAGTGGCAGAGTCTGAGCTAGAACCCAGATCTCTTACTTTCAAATCTTATCATTTTTTCCTACCAAATAAGTCATTAATGCTATTTAGTTATAATATTTGATAATCCATACACTGTTTTCTCTCCAAAGTTTTTTTTTTATTTTTTAATGTGGTGGTAAATCTATTTTGACATCCTTTAATCATATAGATAGTCAACAAACATTGCTGATTTTCTGATGAAAAAATATGCTCTATGGAGTGGTGGGAAGAGCATTAGACTTGGAATCAGTAGACTGTTGGCTCTGACATTGACTATTGCTCTCTGACCTTGGACAAGTCATTTGACATCTCTGAACTTTGATTTCATTACCTTTAAAAATGGAAATGTATGTACTACCTCACAGTATTATTTTAAGAAGAAAAAAACTTTTTAAACTATATTAACAATGAGTCATTGTTATTTTTTGATGAATTCTCATAAGATAGATTTCCTACTGAAAAGCAAAAAAAAAAAAATCTGCTGAAGAAAATTCCCTGTGCTTGTCACACATACTGAGGGGAAAAAACATATATATATATGTATATATATATATATATATATATATATATATGAAGACAAGTAACCTAATAGCTCCCATGGTAGATGAGGAGTTAGGTAGCAGTACAACTTAAAGAGGAAAGACATTAGATCACAGAATTTCAAAGTGAGAAGAGACCTCAGGAATCATCAACTCCAGTTCATACCTGGGGAAAGAATCATATTTTTAGCACCATTGGTGAGAAATGAAAATATCCTATCCTTTTTTTGTTTGCCATGCCTGCCATCTCCTCAGAATAATGTTAAGTGCAAAAAAAAAACCATAAAATTTTAAAGGAAACCAATTATATTGAAATATAGTTATCCAACTTTTTTTTAATGTACAAACAAGTTTATAGATTTCAGCTCAAGAATCCTTGATGGATATAGTCAGACAGTAAATCTATTATTTTTCTAAACTTAATCATCTATTCAAGTGACTATAGTTAATTCATGTATAAAAGAAATTAAAGTGGCTGCTAGGTGGCACAGTGGATAGAGCACCAGCCCTGGAGTCAGGAGGACCTGAGTTCAAATCCAACCTCAGATGCTTAATAATTCCCTAGCTATATGACCTTGGGCAAGTCACTTAACCCTATTGCCTGATATAAATTTAAAAAAAATTAAAGATTATCTATAATATATCTAAATATATTATAAAAACTGGGATTTTTGTTTAATTGCCCCTGTTGCATCCTTTTAAAAAATTATAAAGATGGATATTGCATCCTAAATACTTTCTGATACAGAAAAAGATCCTAAGTTAAAATAAAGTATTACCTAGTAGCTTCCTATATGAAATGAAGCAATTTTTCAGGTCATGGTATCATTCATGTAAAAGTCTTGGATTTCTAGACTCTTAGATACCTGAGGACAGGGAATCTATCTTATCTTTATTATCTCTGCCTCTCTCCGGGCTTGTTTGTTTGTTAAATTTGAATGAATTTGCATTGTACAAATGCAAGCCCTCCCTCTTGAATAAAGTTCTACCTACATCTACATCATGAGTGACTCAACTAGGAATAGAATATTCTCATTTAAGAGAGTTTTACTTTGAAACTAGGAAAGGTTTGGGAACCCAGAAGAAATACCTCAGACAATGACTAGTTACGTGACTATGAGGAAAGTTCCCTTCAGTTTCCTCATATCTAAAATTAGAAGCCTGGACTAGATAATCTCTAAGTTATATTATGTGCGAATCAACTATAGTCTGGCCATTTTCATCAAGTATTCTTTTCGTTTGTCTTGTTTTTCACAAGGTAATGGGGTTAAGTGACTTGCCCAAGATCACACAGCTAGGTAATCATTAAGTGTCTGAGGTCAAATTTGAATTCAGGTCCTCCTAACTCCAAGGCAGGTGCTCTATTCACTGTATTATCTAGCTACCTCTCCATCAAGTATTCTTGAGTTGAAATCTATCTCCACGTTTGCTCATTTAAAAAAATGCATATATATATTTCAATATAATTTGTTTCCTTTTTAATTGTATATATTTTATTTTTCATACTTAATATTATTCTGAGAAGGTATTGGCATGCATGACATACAAAAAATGGTTAGGAAACTCTAACATAAATTCAGCCTTAAAGTGCAAAGGTACCAATTCATATTTGTAAAGGTCCTCACTGAGAGATCCTTACACTGATGGAATCACAGGTATACTGTTATATATGATAGGATATATATATATATATATATACATATATATACAGTATGTGTATTGTGTTGTGTTAATACATAAATGTGTTTTAAGTCATTTTTAGTCATACCTGACTCTTCATGGCCCCATTTGATTTCTTGGCAGAGATACTGGAATGGTTTGTCATTTTCTTCTCCAGTTCATTTTACAAATAAGAAAATTGAGGTAAAAGGGGTTAAATGACTTGTCCAAGGTCACATAGTAAGTGTCTGAGGTCAAATTTGAATTCAGGGTGAGGAATCTTCCTGACTCTAGGTCTGGCATTCTATCCACTGCACCATTTAACTGCCATTTAATTGTATGAAAGCACACACACACACACACACACACACACACACACACACACACACACACACACACACATATTATATACACATATAGATGTCTAAATATAGGTGTGTATATATATTTATGTGTGTGTATGTGTGTGTGTGTGTATAGATATACCAACCTTGCAGGACTGTTGTAAGAATCAATATTAAAACATTTGAACATGGTGGGTTCCATATAAATGCTCCTTCTCTTCGCCCTCCACCCTAGAACTTGAATTAGTATAATCTTTATTTTACTAATATTTTTTAAACACAAGAGAATAGGCATAAATATTGCTCAAGAAGTCCCTGAGTTGCAGATCAGGGAAAGAGGAGTTATTTATTGGGAATCAGTTTCTCTTTCAATGAACAAGTAAGGAGCCCTTTCTAAGATTTCTGCTTAGGAGTTCACTATTTTAACTTTCTTTTTTGGATCAGCTGTTGAAGAGGAAATATTAAGAGCCCAATAATAGCTTTCCTTAATGTTTCCTCTTCAACAAGATCTGTAATTTAATTGGTGTAAGGAACTTCTCATATCAGTGCAAATAGGCACCTGCTCTGTTAAGTGACTTGCCCATGATCACATAGACAGTAGGGCAGCTAGGTGAGAAAATGAATAGGGTTCCAGGTTAGAGTCAGAAAGACCTGAGCTCAGATTTGTCTTCAGATACTTACTATGTAACCCTGAACAAGTCACTTAACCTCTACCTTGGTTTCCTCTATTTTAAAATAAAATCGCCTCCTTCCCAAAGACTGTTGTGAGGATCAAATGAGATAATTGTAAAATGCTTAGCACATATAGCAAATACTATAGAAATGTTCATTATTAGTGAGAACCAGAGTCACATCTCGAACTGTCAGGTCTTCTGACTTCCCGACTAGTTTGCTATCCTTTATGCTACTATATATCTCGTTTTATTTTGTTTTCAGAAAGAGAACACATTGAGCAGAATAAAAGTAGGAAGATATGGTATGATTCCATTCTGTCCTGAACACAATGCTCTTAAGAACAATCTACTCCATGGAGCAACATGAAATGCAACCAGTTTATAAGACAGACTGCCATTAAAAAAAAAAAACTAAACGTAAAAAATAATACAGACTTCAGGCCTCACAATCAAAGATTAAGTCATAAAAGTCCACTTTCCTTCAATGAATTCCATAGCCTTGGACTTTCATAATGTGGAGAATGACATCCACATTATCTCTAATCATAGACACCTCTGAGAACAGAGGTAGCAAATTTCACAAGATGGAAAAAAGAGAGAAAGGAAGGAAGAAAGAAAAGAAAGAACCACATCTTCAAAAACTCTTGTGGTTTCTATAACTGCAGAAGAACTGAGAAAGCTTCATATAATTCTGTGATGAAAAAAATCTTCAGTACAACAGACCCAAGCAGATTCCAGCATCTGCTACCAACAAGAGACACGGCAGGGTTGGATTTGTAACACCAAATTGAGGTCTGGAGTGATTTCCACACACTTCTGCTATTTTGGCTGACCCCTCTGAAGTTTCTTTCTCCACAAACCAATTGATCACATGTGTTTTTAAGCAGGACAGTGAGTGGAAATTCATAAATAATAAATGTTTCCGGAATGATGACCTCCATGAAATTGAACCACAGAATTTGCCTTCAAAGTGGGTTATATATACTTATGGCTGCTGATGTCACTGCTCACAGAATTGACTTTATGACCATTAGGACCTGAAATTTAGTTTCAAGTTGTAATTAATGATGATGATGATGATAATAATAATAAATTTTCAAGTCCTAATTAATGATAATAATAAAAATTGTGCTAATTAATAATAACTAAAACACTGGGCACTTAGTAGGTGGAAGGAGAAGAGAACCTACTATGTGCTGGGGTTTTACCTACTAAATAGCACATGTTTTACAAATATAATTTAAATTGATCCTCACAATAGCTCTGAGAGGTAGGTATATGTATATGTATTCATATACATGTATTTAAATCTTAATTATTATTAATTTCAGGTCCTAATTACCACAGAGAGAGGGGGTACCAGAATTATATCCATCTGCTTCCTTAAATATTGTTCAGCTAGGCAGTAATGGGTTACATTTTTTCTACCAAGGGTCATTTGGATATTTATAATATCATTCACAAGCACTAGATTTAATTGAATTTCAGGTCCTGCCTGCAGTTGCCTTGGCAATACCAGACCCATAGAGCTTCTGGGCCAAAGTTCTCCACCCCTAAATTCTAAGGAATATGATCAGGTTCCTTCATTCTTCTGATTGTTTTATCATTTCAAGGAAGAAGTGAGACCTCAAGTTCTATATCCAAAACTTGATCCCTTTTCCACCAAATACCAATTCCATAATGGACACACATAGTGAATTACAAAGAAATTCATTTATCTAAATTCTAGCAAAAGAGAAATGAGAAAAAGTTTATATAGGAGACCATTTACCACCAACATACAAAGCAAAGAAACAGTCCCATTGGAAGCAAGATACCTGGGGGAAACTCCTCAATGTCTCTAGAATAGCAACATGGGAAAAGAGTCATATTAGAGACTGCCAGTTCCTCTTGTGTCTTCCCCTTATTTTCTCTCAGTAACTTGAAGTAGGATGGATTCCTTCTGTCTTTTCTCTCAAAACTCAAAGGCAGAAATAACTCAGAGTTAGTAAATTTGAAACTTGACCAATCTGACTTAAAGCTTGGCCCTAAAGAGTCCCAAAAGGAGCACTACCAAAAGGCTGGAGCTCTCATTCTCACCAACTCTGTCCTGACCCTCATGTAGGGCAGGACTTCCATGTCTCCAGGAGAGAGTTCCATACCAAAAGGTCTTGGGACTGGGTTACATTTGTTCATATTTTTTTGATCACTTAAACATTGAAGAATGGCTCCTGATCCCATATATTTGTGTTAGTCCCCTAGATTAATCTGCATATCAGTACTTTAACAGAGATATTTGATATAAAATTTTTTTTTCCTAATTAGTCATCACTTATCCTATCTGCAATGATTTTTGTTCAGGCCAACCCTTTTAATTTTGTGTGATCAAAATTGTCTTTTTTTATTTTTTTATGACTATATCTATCCTTTGGAAGAATTCTCCCCATAGTTATAGCTATAAAAAAAAATCAATTTTTCAAGTTTTCCTTCCATTTTTTCATGATGTGAACTTCTGGATTTAGGTTCCAAACACATTTGGAATTTGTTTATATATACATACATACACATATGTATGTATGTATGTATGTATGTATGTATGTATAGTAAGATGCTGAGCTAAGACAATTTTTTCAACCAAACTAGCTTTCCCAGAAAGTCTTTGTAAATTGAAAAGACGTTCCCAAAAAGTTTGTGCTCTTGGGTTTATCAAATTTTGGATAATACAGCTTATTTTTAATCTTTGTTTATCTAGTATGATATACTTTTCTATTTTTTTAGCCAATGTCAAATAGTCTTGGGAATTTTTTTTTAATAATATAGTCTTAGTTCTGGCAGTGCTTTCCCCCTTTCATTCTTATTTTCCCCAAGATTTTAGATCTTTTGTTTCTTCAAATGAATTCTATTGTCATTTTGTCTAACTCTATAAAGTAACCCTATTAACTGTTTGATGTAGCATTGAATTTGCAAATTAATGAAGTTGGTATATTCATTTTTAATATACTGGAATGATGTGATTATGGACATGAATATCCTTCTAATTAATTGCCTTCTTTTATTTCAATAGAGTGTTTTGTAATTATATTTATATGTCTTGAGCATGTCCCAGATGTTTTATTTAATTTGAGGTTTTTTTAAAATTACTTCTCTTTCAAATATTTTGTCCTGATTTTTGTTATTGTTATACAGAAATGCTGATGAATTTGTACCTTGCTTATTAACTAGAATTTTTAAGTGATTCAATAAGTTTCTTTGTTTATTGTTTTTTTCTCAATAAACAATTGTTACTTGAAAAGAGGAAAAAAATCTCTATTTTGTCAAAATTTATAATTTTAATTTATTTCTCATTGCTATCACTAGAAATTCTAGAACTCATCGCATGATAGTGAAGAAAAGGGACATTCTTGCTTTACTTATATTTTCTGAGAAAGTTTCTCATGTTTCTCCTTTGCTGGCATTGGCCATATAAGTGTATTTTTTATCATTTTTAAATACTCCTTCTTTGCCTGTGCTTTGGGCAGGGGGAGAGTAATTTAGTCATAATGTCAGTCATTTTCTGAATTTATTTATATAATTATGTTGTTTTTTTCTTATATGTATATATGATTATTTTCAAATTTTAAATTATCCTTAAATCCCTGGTATAACTTCAGTTTGGTCATAGTGAATACATTTTTGATATATTTATTATACTACATTTTATGCTAAGAATTTACTTAAAATGTTTTCATCAACATTTCTGGTTTTGAGTAATTGAACCACATTTGTCTTATTAAGTAGATTTGAATAATTTATTCAATAGAAGTGTCCATTGCTACTTAAAAATTTGATATTATGTATGATTCATCAGAACAAGTGTCCTCTCCCTTTGTTTTTTTATGATTTACTCCATATTGAGTAAATTATGCTGAATTATGATTATTATTGAGTAAATTATGATTATTATTGAGTAAATTATGATAAAATTTCATGATGTTGGGCTATAGTTAAGATTTCTATTTTTGTTAAGATTTGCTAAGATTTGTATTTTTGTAAGAAATGGTCAATTCTCAAACAAGTCATTCCCCAATTGACAAATGATCAAAGGATATGCGGAGGCAATTTACAGATAGGGAAATCAAAGTAATCCATAGTCATAGGAAAATTTGCTCCAAATTATTACTTATTAAATAAATGCAAATTAAAACACCTCTGAGGTACCACATCATACTTCTCAGACTGGCTAATATGACAAGAAAGGACAATGGTCAGTGTTGGAAGGGATGTAGGAAATCTGGTACACATACATTGTTGGTGGAGCTGTGAATTCATCCAACCTTTCTGGAGAGCAATTTGGGATTATGCCCAAAGGGTAATAAAAATGCGCATACCCTTTGATCCACCAATACCACTACTGGGTTTATACCCTGATGAGATTGTGAAAAAGGGTGAAACATCACTTGTACAAAAATATTCATAGCAGCCCTATTTGTGGTGGCAAAGAATTGGAAATTGAGTGAATGTCCATCAATTGGGGAATGACTTAAACTGTGGTATACATATCTTATGTAACACTATTCTATTAGAAACCAGGAGGGATGGGAAATCAGAGAAACCTGGAAGGATTTACATAAATTAATGCTGAGTGAGATGAGCTGTACATCCTAACAGCAACATGGGGTTGATGATCAATCTTAATGGACTTGCTCATTCCACCAGTGCAACAATCAGGGACAATTTTGGGGTATCTGCGATGGAGAATACCATCTGTATCCAGAGAAAGAATTGTGGAGTTTGAACAAAGACCAAAGACTATTACCTTTAATTGAAAAAAACTGTTCTTATTTTGTAATTTTGCTATCTCCTATACTTTATGTTTCTTCCTTAAGGATATGATTTCTTTCTCATCACATTCAACTTAGATCAGTGTATACCATGGAAACAATGTAAAGACTAACAGAATGCCTTCTGTGGGGAGTAGGGGGAGGGAAGCAAGATTAGGGGAAAAATTGTAAAATTCAAAATAAATAAAATCTTTCTTTTATAAAAAAAAAAAGAGTAACAGACTGCCTTCTGTGGGGGTGGGGGAAGGAAGTGAGATTAGGAGACAAATTGTAAAATTAAAAATAAATAAAAAATTTTTAATGGTCCATTTTCTCTAAATTCTCCATTTTGATAGCATTTAACTTTGTAGAGTAGACTCTAATATTTTAATTTCCTCTTATGTTAATTTAACTTATACATTTTTATCTTGATAATTCTGTTAAAAATCATCATCAAATTTATCAATTTTATTTGATATTTCAAAGAACCAGTCTTTGATTTTGTTTATTGTTTCTCCAGTTTTTCCCATTGTTTCCTTTCTAATTGAAATTTTTTTCTTTTGTGTTTACTTTGAATTTGTTACTTTGGTTATTCTATAGGCTTTTAAAAAAATTAATGAGACCTCTTCTTTCAATTTTAAACATGTTTTAAAATGTATGTTTTTACATCTAGAAAATGTATCTTTCACTCATCAGATATAAAATATATATTATGTACAGTATTGTACCAGGTGTTGAGTACAAATACAAAAGTAAATCAGTTTCTGTCCTCAAGAAGCTCACATTCTCTCCGGCACTGGGGAAAAGCTTTAGTTTTTTCCAAAAAATTTCAGTACATTTTTCATTATGGTAGTTCTTTTTTCACACAGGTGTTTATTATATGTAGTAAACATCAATCAGGATCTGAACCCAGGTCTTCTGATATCAAGTCCATGGCTCTATTTACTATACCCCACCTCCTCTTCATATATAATCCAGAGATCCCTCAGAAGAAGATTTAGGACTGACCCTTGAGACACCATCTCAATTGCTTCCCTGTCATTCTAATTTCAGAGAGCAAAGGATGAAAGTACTTTCCCTGAACTTAATTACACAGGAATCAGCTGTTGACATAGTTCCCAGATTGCCTGATCAACTTGTTCCTTCATTTCACTGTATCCCAGTGCAAACAGCCATTCAACCAACTTCATCTTCCCTTTGAATTCCTCCTCCCCTCTTTTGGTCAGCACCTTCCAAAAAATAGGAGTCCATCTCTTCTTCCACTCCCAACAAGGAAAAAAACACATCCTTCCACAGTCTAGATAGAAGCCATGTTTTCAAAAATAATAATAAATCACTCAGTCATAGGTAAGTGTGTGTGTGCACGTGCACACACACACACACACACACACACACACACACACACACACACAAACACACAGACTGATTCATTGAAAACTGAGAGTCCCCTTTAGTGAAACAGATCCGGAAAGCAAGAGAGAAAGGCCCATTTGAGAGTAAAGCAGCCCACCCAGGCTCTCAGGCACCTGGGAGGATTGAAGGATGAAATATTAGTGCAAAGGGGAAGGAAAAAGTGTCCACTGAGGAGGTTGAATAAAAGCTCCTAGAAAGGAATCAAGTGATCCAGGGGCAATCTCATTGTTTGTAAGTGGTTTATCACAGGTACAAGAAGGGCTATATTTCTAAGAGCAAGTACATGAGATTCTTCTTAGTGTGAGAGCAAGCTCATATTCCACTGCAGATGCAGCAACTTAAAATCACAGGTTATCAAAGATAAAGGGATTTTAGAGATCACCTAATCCAAACCACAACTCCCCACTTTTACAAATGAGAAAACCGAGGTGCAGAGACTTTAAAAGATTAGTCCAAAGTCACATGGTCAACATGTGGCACAATTAGGGCTTGAACACAATTCAAGTTAACAAGCACTTACTAAGTACCTATGTGACAGACACTGTCTTAGACCCTAAAACTACAGAGACAAAAATGAAGCCATCTCTGCCCTCAAGAGCTTACAGTCTATCAGGGGAATAACAATTGCATTTGTATAAGTATAAGAAACATGTTTAAGAGAATATAAAATGCATACAAAATCTATGCAATATAATTTGGTGGAAAGGCACTAGGAATTGGAGAATCAAGAATGTATCATGATAGGGACGGCTAGGTGGCGCAGTGGATAAAGCACCGGCCCTGGAGTCAGGAGTACCTGGGTTCAAATCCATTCTCAGACACTTAATAATTACCTAGCTGTGTGGCCTCGGGAAAGCTACTTAACCCCATTGCCTTGCAAAAAAACTGAAAAAAAAAAAAAGAATGTATCATGATAAAAGTCATATTTGAGTTGAACATGAATTCCAAGAACCACTGTGAAAAGGGAGTATATTTCAGACATGTGATACAAATGGTGCAAAGGTATGGATGGATATGTATGTTTGTGGATAAGGATATTAATAATAGTACTTATTATTATTTTATAAGAATAATAGAATTTATCTAACATTTTAAAGCTTGCAAAGTGGTCTATATATTTTAGATCCTCTGATCCTCACAAAAATCTTGTGAGGTAGATTTCTCTCTTTTACATCTGAGGAAACTGAATCACAGAGAAGCAAAGTGATTTGCCAGGGTCACACTGTGAGGGAATAACTAAGTCAAGAGTCAAACTCAGGTCTTCCTTATTCCAAATCCTGCATTCTATTCACTACACTACCTACCATGAAAAATAGCAAATAGTTCAGTAGAGTATATGGTGAGATGAGAAAGAGAGATTGCATCCAAATTATTTGGGTCTTTAGGAGTGAAAAAGAGGAACTTGTATTCTATACTGGAAGAAATGAGCAGCAAATAAAGATTTTTTTAAATTTTATTTATTTAAGGCAATGGGGTTAAGTGACTTGCCCGAGGTCACACAGTGAGGCAATTATTAAATGTCTGAGACCTGATTTTAATTCAGGTCTTCCTGACTCCAGGATCAATGCTCCATTCACCTAACTGCTCCCTTACAATTAAAGATTCTTGAGCAAGAAAATGATGTGATCAGATATATGCTCTAGGAATAACTATTTGGTAGTAATGTAGAGGATGGGTACTAACCCATCTTTCATTTATGCTCATATTGTTGTGGGATGATTGGTGTGGCCCAAGTTCAGAGACCTGAATGATAAAAGAATTAACATACATCCCTGGGATTAAAGTTGGGATTTATTTTTTTTAAGGTTTTTTTGGCAAGGCAAACAGGGTTAAGTGGCTTGCCCAAGGCCACACAGATAAGTAATTATTAAGTGTCTAAGACCGGATTTGCACTCAGGTCCTCCTGACTCCAGGGCTGGTGTTCTATCCACTATGCCACCTAGCTGCCCCTAAAGTTGGAATCTATTATACAGCCTACAAAGTGTACCCATTAAAACCTTTTCTCTTCCTGGAGAAGCAGTTAGCACTTTGAAGACAGGTGGGGGGTGGGGGGAGAGAGAGAGAGAGAGAGAGAGAGAGAGAGCCACAAGGGCTGGTTTAGCCTGGCCACATGGCATAGGGATCCATGGTTTTCCATTGGGCATAGACTGGGAGCTCATGGCCTAAGAAAGAGAGAAATAGTCATCCTTACAAGGTGAAGGTAGGGTCAAGAAACATTAAAAAAAAAGAAAGATTGGCACTTCTCTTAAATGCACTTCTCTATTGGGTTAGACAAGGGTGTTGCCTGGAGAATGGTCCAGCACCTGGTTCCAGGTATATTCTCCAGTAGGCAACCTATGTACTGGTCCTTTCCGTCCCAAAGTGCATGATCTCTAAGTCCAACATGTCATTTCCTGTTTTACCAGCGAAAGTTTGAACCATCAGTGACCAAGGTCAGATAGCTGGAAACTAGAAGCTGGAGGAAGGGTAACAAGCCAAAGCCACTCCTATCTGAATGAATTCACATTTTTACAGTGGAGTCACTTTGAACTACAGAGTTCCTCAAATAGGCACAGACAAAATTTGTTTCTAATCACAACATCTCCTATGTCTATAATTCCCTGTATCAATATGGCATAACCTCAAGGCCCTATTATGGGAATTTTTTATTTCATTTTACTAATTTTTATTTTTCAGGGTTCAGGGGCATTCCTACTACAACTTTTGATCAACTAAAAGCCTGTCTTCTGTTAAATTAACTTCACTTGATTAAAACCTGACTCATGGAAAAATAATGTTAAGGGAAGATTTTTGATATTCCTGATAAAACAATGAAAGAATGAAGGAAATACAGCATCTTTATAACTTCCTTAAAATATTTTATTATAGAAGAGTTTCCCTGATGCCAAGTCTTCCAAGATATGTAAATCCCTTCCTCTGAATTATTCTATTGTGACTTTTTAAAACTGTAGCCTCTAAGGTTTCTAAGTGTAGCATTCTGCAAATGCATCATTTAATATGTAAACTGACAGTTTACCTATAGAGGCTATTTAACTAGGTTTATTTACTTAAGGTATGGATGAGATTATGACTGTGCTTAACTAAATTTGTTAAACTTCTATGACCATGAAGAAAGCATGGAATTATGAATCTGTCTTTTTTAACTTTTTAACTTTTTTTTCCTTAACAGAATATGTAAGAATGATATGGATATTAATAGTTATACATGCTTAGCCTATATTGAATTATTTTTTGTCAGGGGAAGGAGTAGTAAAAGGCTGAAGGGAGAAAAAATATGAAACTCAAAACTTTACCCAAAAAAATGATTGTTGAAATATTTTTTAAAAATAAGCAATTAAGCAAAAGAAAAAACGTGAGAATACAATATGTAAAAGAATTAGTTCACTGTCTCTGACATAATTTTCTCTATAAAAACCTGTCAGAAAAATTTAATCTCTCTTCAGGAATTATTTTTCTAACCCTCAGTCTGTACTTAAGCATAATAAAATAAGTTTTTGTCTCCATAATTTCTGCATTGTGGTTGATAGATTTTGGCAAGTACCTATTACATGAACTCAAAAAGGAAATATTTCTCCTAAAACAGCTCTTAACCATCTTGGTTGCCCTCCTCTGGAAACTTTAAAACTTATCAGTATCTTTCCTAAAATGTGATGCTCACAAGCAAGAGATAGAGAATATCATAAATTGAAAAATGATTATGAATACATTAAATTGGAAAGGTTTTGCACAAATAGAACCAATATAACCAAGATTAGAAGGAACACAGAAAGCTAGGTAACAATCATTGCAGTTAGTGTTTCTGATAAGGACTCATTTCTAAAATAGAGAACTTAGTCAAATTTATAAATCATCATGGGGGCATCTAGGTGGCGCAATGGATAGAGCACCAGTCCTGGAGTCAGGAGTACCTAAGTTCAAATTTGACCTCAGCCAATTAATAATTGCCTGTGTAACGTTGGGCAAGTCACTTAACCTCATTGCCTTGTAAAAAAAATAAATACAAATAAATAAATTTATAAGTCATCTGCAAATCATTCTCCAACTGATAAATGGTCAAAGGAAATGAAAAGGCAATTTTCAGATGAAAAAAATAAAGCTATTTATGGTCATATAAAAATGGTCTAAATAATTATTGATTAGAGAAATGTAAATTAAAACAATTCAGATAACTCACACCTATCAGATTAGTTAAATTAAAAAAAATGAAAGCGATCAATGTAGGAGAGGATGTCGTAAACTGGGACATTAATGCATTGTTGATGAAGTTGTGAACTGATCCAATCATTATGAAGAGTAACTTGGATCAATGCGTAAAGGAGAAAAAAAACTACATATTCTTTGATCCAGCAATATCATTACTAGGTCTGTATCCCAAAAAGGGGAGGGGGAGAAGATTCACATGGACAAAAATATTTATAGCAGCTATTTTTGCAGTGGCAAAGAGTTAGAAATTAAGGGGATGTCCATCAACTGGGGAATGGTTGAACAAATTGTGGTATATGTATATAATGGAACATTACTGTTCTTTAAGAAATCATAAGGAGGGGGGTGGCTAGGTGGCACAGTGAATAGAGCACCGGCCTTGGAGTCAGGAGTACCTGGGTTCAAATCCGATGTCAGACACTTAATAATTACCTAGCTGTGTGGCCTTGAGCAAGCCACTTAACCCCGTTTGCCTTGCAAAAACCTAAAAAAAAAAGAAAAGAAAAGAAAAGAAAAGAAATCATAAGGGACAGGATTTCAGAGAAGCCTGGAAAAACTTGCATGAATTGATGCTGGGGAAATGAGCAGGAAAAGAACATAATACAATTAACAACAACATGGGGTGATGAGCAACCATGATGGATTTATTCATTTCAGTATTATAACTATCAAAGACAATTTTAAAAGACTCGTGATGGAAAATACCATCCATATCCAGAGAAGAAACTGCAGAGTTTAAATGAAAACCAAAGCTTATTATCTTCAATTTTTAAAATCTGTCTCATATATTATGTCATTTTTTTCTCTCTAATGTTTTCTGTCTTCCTTTTGGATCTGAGTCTTCTCTTACAACATGGTCATAAATGTAAAACCTATATTAAATTGCTTTCTGACAGGAGGGGGAAGGGAAGGGAGAGAGAGGGAGAAAAATGTAAAACTCAAAACCTTGCAAAAAAAAAATTGATTAGTAAAAATTACCATAGCATGTGGTTGGAAAAACAAATAAATAATTTTTTTTTTAAAAAAAGAAAGAAAAAGTAGTATGACTTCAGAAAAGCCTGGGAAAATTTACATGAACCAAAGTGAAGCTCATGAGTGAACTAGGAGAATATTGTACACTTTAACATTGTGTTTGTGTGCATTGTGAGATTAGCAGCATTGATGGACTTAGCTCTTCTCAGCAGTTCAATGATCAAGGACAATTCTAAAACATTTGTGATGGAAAATGCCATCTACATTCAAATCTCATGGTTTCCCCCCCCTTTAATTCTTATTCTTCTTTCACAACATGATTATTATGGAAATATGTTAAATATGATTGTACATGTACAACCCATATCAGATTACTCACTGCCTTAGGAATGGGAGAGAGAAGGAAAGTTTGTAGATAAATGTACAACTCAAAAGCTTACAAAAAGGTGAATGTTAAAAACTATTTTTGCATGTAATTGGAAAAAATAAAATGAAATGTGATGTTCAGATATGAATATAATACACAGATGTGGTATGACCAAGAATAGTACAGGGTACTATCATTTTCCCAACACTGGACATCATGCTTCTATTAATTCAATGAGAGATTGCTTCAGGTTTTTTTTTTTTTGGCTACTATATCACATTTTTGGCTTACATTGAACTTGATCCCAGATTTTTTGTAAAAAACTCCTGTCTATCCATGACTCTCCAGTTTTGGACTTAGGATGCTCATTATTTTGAACCTTGGAAGGATAATAATTTAATTACTATCAAATTAACTTGCTTGAAAAGTCAAAATTCTGTACGGACTTCATGACTACTTTTATGATAATCATGTGTTCATAGGTTTACTTTTACTTTTTTTATTTAAATTTCCCCAAAATCCCCTCCTCACTAATTTTTTTCCTATCTCACCTAGGTTGGAAATGCAGTGGTTTCTCACAGTCTAATCCTAAGAGTTACATGTTCAAAAACTTTAACTTATTCCACATTTTCCACCTGGGCTGGTTCATCCTTCCTTAGGCAACCTGGTAGCTGTAACATTCTGGTAGCTCTCCACTTGCAAGAGCTTACTGTTTTGGTGCCAGGTCAGTTGTGTCAAGCTCAAATAGAAATGAATACCTTTGAAACTCATATTGACTTAGAAAATCACAAATTAACATTATCTAGGTTGTATTAGATTTTAATTTCATCAAATATTTCTCGATTATGTTTTAACATTTCCAGTCTCACTGAGGAGTTTTGTGGGAGGGGCAGTGAGTTTGATATCTCTTATGAAGATTTCTGATTGACTTTAGATTGACTGTAGCTCAGAATACTCACTAGTCTCATCCTCCTCAGCAACAGGACCACTCCCATGCACCAACTCCTTCCCTTTTTTTTGGGGGGGGGGAGATGTAATGTGCAAAACCAGATAGAAATAATTTCATTTTGAACCAATAAGAAATTTCATAACCCAGGGTCTCAGATTCAACTGTCTTTCTGTCCCTCGTGGGAATAAAACTCAGTGAAAAAATGTGCTTCTAATCCTTTACACTTAGATCCTGAGAAATCTGAGAGTGCTTTCACTGTGTTTTGATGGTCTGGAGGAAAGGAGGAAAAGGGATAGGAAGAGAATATACAAGAAGAAAAGTATTAAAAAAGAAAAAGAATTTGCTATTTTACTTATTGGGATTGTATGAGATAAAGAATATAAAAATATAGAGGAAAGTTTGGGGGTAGCAGGCATCCCATGAGTCATGTTCATATGGAACAAACAAATAGACATTAACATGTAAACACCCTAAAAAGATTGATGAGGAAATGCATTAAACTCAATGGGGAAATAAATAGGGAGAGGGAGAGGGAAACTTAAGAGGGAGAGTAAGGTAGAGAAGTGGTCATTGGAAAAATAAATTCTACCATCAAAAGGTGAATTGTGAAGGGGAATTCAAAAAAAGAAAGAGTTAAAAAAAACTTGTCCTGGGGAGAGGGGTCAAAGGAAGAAAAAAGAGGTAAATGAGTAGGAATAAAAATGACTAAAGATCACTAATATTCTTATAATGGGAATTTGGCATGTTACCTAAGTGTAGTGGTCCATAACCTCACCTATTGACTAGATTATTATCTATGATATGAATAATCCTGATTCATATCTGGTCACTGGACCCAAATAGTTCCAGAAAAAAAATGAGACTGGTGACTTAGCACAGAATCCTCTTTTCTCAAATCCATTCCTTGATGTCATGGTCTTCTTCAAGAACAAAGAACAATCAAGGGTGAAACAAGGATGCCCATTATCACCATTACTATTCAGTATAATATTAGAAATGCTAACTGGAACAATAAGAGAAGAAAAAGAAATTGAAGGAATCAGAATTGGCAATAAGGAAACAAAGCTTTCACTCTTTGTAGATGATATTATTGTATACTTAAAGGATCTGAGAAAATCCTCTAAAAACTACTTGAAACAATTAACAAATTCAGAAAAACAGGATATAAATTAAACCCACAGAAATCATAAGCATTTCTATATGTGAACCACAAAATCCAAGAGCAAGAGAGAGAAAGAGAAATTCCATTTAAAGTAACTGCAGACAACATTAAATACTTAGGAATCTACCTCCCAAGATAATCTACCCAGAAACTGTATGAACAACAATTACAAAGCATTTTTATACAAATAAAATCAGATCTAAACAACTGTAAAAATGTCAATTGCTCATGGTTAGATCAAGCAAATGTAATAAAAATGATAATTCTACTCAAATTAAATTACTTATTCAGTGCCATACCAATCAAACTACCAGATAACTATTTTACTGAGCTAGAAAAGAATAGTAACAAAATTCAAGTGGAGCAACAAAATGTCAAGAATATCAAAGGAATTGATAAATAAAATGTAAAGGAAGAAGGCCTAGCTCTAGCAGATCTAAAAAAACTATACTATAAAGCAGCAGTCATCAAAACTGTCTGATATTTGTTAAGAAATAGGGTAATGGATCAGTGGAATACAATAGGTTCAAAAGAAATAGTAATGAATGACTACAGTAATCTATTGTTGGATAAGCCCAAAGACATTAGTTTCTGGGATAAGAACTCACTGTTTGGCAAAAAATTGGGGGAAATCTGGAAAATAGTATGACAAAAACTAGGAACAGACCCACATCTCACATCCTGTATCCATTTTGACCTTATTTTGGTATAGGGCAATACCATAGACCAATAAAGAGGCCAAGAAATACTGTCTGTCAGATCTATGGAAAGGGGAGAAATTTATGCCCAAGCAATAAATAAAGTGTATTGTAAATTGCAAAATGGATGATTTTGACTATATTAAATTAAAAAGGAAATTGAAAAGTTTTTGTACTAATAAAACCAATGCTGCCAAGATCAGAAGGAAAATAGAAACTGGGAACAATTTTCTCAGCTAGGGGTTCTGATAAAGGTCTCATTTCTAAAATACATAGAGAATTGCATCAAATTTATAAAGTTATAAGTCATTTCCCAATTGATAAATGGTCAAAGAACATGCACAGGCAGTTTTCAAGTGAAGAAATTAAAGTTATATTTAATCATATGAAAAAAATGCTCCAAATCCTTACTGATTAGAGAAATGTAAATTAAAACAACTATGAGGTTCTGCCTCACACCTATCATACTGGCTAAGATGACAAAAAGGGAAAATAATCAATACTTGAGAGGTAATGGGAGGATTGGGTCAGTGATGCATTGTTAGTGATGCTGTGAACTGATCCAACCATTCTGGAGAGCAATGTGGAATTATGCCCAAAGAGCAATAAAACTGATCATACTCTTTGACCTAGCAATACCAATAATAGCCTAGATCCAGAAAAGATCATAAAAATGGGAACATTTTCCAATGTTCCAAAATAGTTATAGTAGTAGCTCTTTATTGTAGTGGCAAAGAACTGGAGAATGAGGGAATGCCCATCAATGGAGAATGATTGGACAAGTTATGGTAAATAAATGTTATGGAGAACTATTGTTCTATAAGAAACCATGAATGATCAGACTCTAGAGAAGCATGGAATGAATTACAGGAACTGATGCTGAGTGAAGGAAGAAAAACTTAAGAGAATATTGTACACATTTAACAGCAACATTGTGAGTTGATTGACCTTGATGGATGCAGCTACTCTCAGCAGTTCAAAGAACTTGGACATCCCTAGGAGTCCTAGGACAATGCTATCCACATCCAGAGAAAGAAAAACAAAACAAAACAAACCTACAGAATCTGAAAGAACACTATGCTGACTTTTTTAAAGTTTCTATTATGTTTTTCTTTCCTAATTCATGGTTCCCCCCCCCCTTAATCCTAATTCCTCATATAGAAAATGATTGATGTGTAAATACAAATGTGTTTATACAACATTCAGCAGACTGTTCACTGCTGAGAGGAGGGAGGTGGGAAGGGAGGATGGAAGAAAAGTATGTCACTTAAAAATATGTACTTCCATGTGAATGAATATTGAAATACTTTCATAACATGAAATTGGAAAAACAAAATAAAATATCAACTGGAAAAGGAAAGAGTGAAGAACAAGCAGCAGTAGTAGTAGTAGCAGCAGCAGCAGCAGACTACTGTTAGCCTGCCTTTGTCAGGTAGAGACTTTCTATTCACTTTAATCTAGCAAATAGCCATAACGATCTAAATATCAGAAGCTAATTACAGGTTGAAGTTCTGTGGCTATGGCATTATCAGAGATGTCTAGCAAAGATGATCAATGGATTGCCAGCAAAGAGAAGAAAGATATATGCTATTCACTAGAAATGAAACACTCAGCAGAGAATATCAAAAAACAAAACACCATGATGATATCTGTGGGACATCAACAACCTTGTAGCAACAGAAGTATTAATGTATGTGTCTTGGGTACATCTTAACACCCCTTGATGTTGAAATTTATTTTTCTAATGACTACTCCTCTGCCTAGCTTACCCTCTCTCTTAAATTCCCTTTTCCCTATCCCTACCTGTTTATTTCTCTATTATGCTTAATAATATTTCCTCATCAAACTATTCGAGCATATTTGCCCTGTATTTGTGTTCCCTGGTCACACGTTCCTTTTGTGTATGGAATAGACCTTACCAATACTATGGCAACTAATATGAGAGATTCTTCCATATGTATATGACAAAATTTTATATTGTTGCTATATTTACTATGCTCTTTGGTTAAAAGTCTTTTGTTTTGCACTAATGTGATCACTGGCTGATTGGTAAAAATTAAACATATTCATAGACACTCAAGACCTATGTTTTTAAGTGACTGCTGAACCCACACAGTGTCTCAAGTCTTAGGTGGCCTTTCTAGGGGCCAGCATATGAGAAAGAGATGCTATATGAACGTAGATGATAAACACAAGCATTATCCTGATTGTTTTCCCAGAGCATAGTCTATTGTTTTCTTCTTGAAGAATCATCACACTTGTATAAAGTGAATTACTGATATACTAGATTGTGGAATGAGAAAGAAACAGTATTAAAAGGGAATGCTGAAAGGAATATCTTAATATAAAAACACAAAAGTAATTTATTAAGAGCCAGAGTTTCATCTCTGTTAAGCAATATCTGTCCAATGTGCCTTAAGGGAAAGACACTTTTAATTCACAAATTGGAATGTGAATAAAAGTTGATTCTTAATAGCCTTGGAAGAGAACTAGAGTGAGGTTATATTGACCTCAATTCTCTATGATACAGGAGACATACAAAAGGAGAGGGGAAAAATAATCGTTGCTTCTTGATACTTACATAGAAAACTCAAGAAAAAATGTCATCTAGTCCATCTTCTAGCAATCAGACAATCCCAGAAAAATCCCAGAAAAATAAAAAGGTAGAACAGAGTGGAAAGGGTGGAGTGGAAAGAACCCTGAATGGAGGTCATAAGACCTGAACTAAAAGTCTGTTCTGCCCCTTCACTAACTATTAGAAAAATAAAATAAAATATCAACTGGAAAAAAAGAATGAAGAACAAGCATCCTCATCATCATCAGACTACTGTTAGCCTGCCTTTGTCAGGTAGAGACTTTCTACTCACTTCAATCGAGCAAATAGCCATAAGGATCTAAATATCAGAAGCTAATAACAGATTGAAATTCTGTGACTAAGGCACTATCAGAGATATCCAGCAAAGATGATCAATGGAATGCCCAGCAAAGAGAAGAAAGATATGCTATTTACTAGAAATGAAACACTCGGTAGAAAACATCAAAGAACAAAACACCATGATGATATCTCTGCAGGATATAAGAAACCTTGTAGCAATAGAAGTATTTTTTTTTTTATTTTTGCAAGGCAAACGGGGTTAAGTGGCTTGCCCACACAGCTAGGTAATTATTAAGTGTGTGAGACCGGATTTGAACCCAGGTGCTCCTGACTCCAAGGCTGGTGCTTTATCCACTACACCACCTAGCCACCCCTGCAATAGAAGTATTAATTTGTGTATTTTGTGAATAACCTTCTTGTAAGGAACCTTAATCTTCTTATTCCTCGATTTCCCCATCTACAAAATGAGACTGTTGACACTTGCATTCTTTATCTAACAGGGCAATCATGAAGATGAGATGAAATAATGCAAGTCAAGCATTTTGAAACAATATAGAACTGCAGAATCAACATTCCTACCCTTAAGGGAGTGTTGCTATCAATCACTATGATAGTATTGGGAGAGGGGGAGGGGGAGGAGGTATGAATTAGGGATCATCATGAGGAGATGGTCCAAACATTTGGATCCAGTAGAGTTAATAAAAATCATACAAAATTAAACCAGAATTTCCAAGTTTTCAGTGAACCAAACAGGCTGAGGAGAAAAAAAGAAGTTTCATTCTTGGTCCATTGATGAGCCAGAATGGAATCAGGGAGAATATATTACACAAGGGAGGAGTCATTAGCCTCCATTCCCTATATGTGTCTTCTCCCTTTATTAGAATGTAAGTACCTTGAGGATGAGTATTATCTCATTTTTAAATATGCATACCCATATCCTAATACAATGCCTGAAAAATAGAAGACATTTAATAATGCTTTTACATCTATGTATTCATCAATGGAATGTAAGTTTGGGTTTAGGTAGTTTTTTCCATGCAAATAAGCCAATGTTCTTTGATGGTTAAAGCATGATAGCCATGCTCACTCCCCTCTCCTCTATATGGGTAACACAGAACTTTTAAGGCATGTTTAAGTATAAGTTTACTATTACGTGTGAATCTTATATTCACACATCTTTATTTTTTTTTAAGATTCTCAGAAAGAATGCTTCTATATCAAAGAAATAAGGCATAACAATCCTACTCCATAATGGTCAGCACTAACCATCTAGTACTACCAACACCTTCATAGGAAGTAACCTATGGATTAGCAGTTAAATACCATGACCATCTGGTCATTTCTGTACCCTTTCAGGTTGGGCAATAGTAGATAAAAACTCCTGAAGTCCTGCCACAGCCTAAGAAAGAACCATTGAAACTTAGAGGTTGAGAATTCAAGTTTACCCCCCACGCCCGCAAACTAACTTTAATTCTCTCTGGAGGGGAGTGAAAAGGGCAGTATAGATTAAAACCAACCCTTCTGAATTTCAAACAGGAAACCAGCCCTGCATACTAAATAAGGTGAGATGTGTCCAGCATCTAATGTCACTTCATTGAAAATTCATCCAGAACAAAGATAACAATGGTTTCTTTGCTTCCATAATCATCAGAATCAAATTCCATCTTAACTAGGGGGAAGGGATAGGATAGAGGGGAGGGAGATCAAATTAGCTCTGAGAACAAATGATGAAACAAGGTCTCCATAATGAAGAAAGTACATAAGCACGGGTTAATGCATTAAATGCATTGATCTGCCTTCTGCAGAATGCCCTGATTTTGTAGATTTGTGTGATAATATGGATTTAAGGAAAGTCTTTGACTAAGGAAAAAATATTGCAAATAGCAATTCTTTCTCCACTAAGACCATAATGATCATAGATTTATAGCAGGAAAGGACCTTTGAGATCATCCATTCTAGTTCCTTCATTTTCCAGATAAGAAATTAAAGGATCATCTTATAAGCAAAGAGACTAGCCCAAGGTCACAAAGGTAATAAGCAGTGGAGTTGTTATTCACCCCTTCCTCCCATATCACCAAGGCAACTTCAGCACACCAACTTCAGCCCACCTCAACTGGTGAAGCAACAGCATGTGATTTCTGGCAACAGATACAACATCCCCTGGATAGCCAAGTCTGTCTCTTGATCATCAGGACAGCCTTTCCTCTCAGACCTTTGACCCTTAGGCCACAAAACTGTATGATAGACATGAGGAACCTGAGATAAATAGGTTTAAATGACTTGCCCAGATCACATAACTAGTAAATATATCTGAGGTCACATTTGAATTCAGATCTTCCTCACTCCAGGTCTGGCACTCTAAATTCTGAATCACCTAGATGCCTAAGCATTATGGTAAGCACTGGGAAACTAAATATAATCAAGATAGTACCTACCCCTGCTAAGGAAGATGCTAATGCATAAAAGGGAGCTAGAAGGAGATAGGGGGAGATATTCAAAGATTTGGAAACTGGAAAGTGAGGTGAAGTTCTGGTTCTGCACATAAAACAAAACCTCACTTACTATAAGAGTCCAGGGTCTCAAGGGCAGAATCTAAGTTCCAGTAAGATGGGAATGAGGAAGATATCCAAAATTCAGGTAGTAAAGTTTGGAAGTAACCAGGAAGTTCCATTTACAAATTTAAAAAGATCATTTGTCATCTGCAGCACCCATTCAAGAATTGCTGATCCAAAGGAACAGCACACTGAGTAGGTTTGCATCATCCTTTATCCAGAAGGATAAATTGAATTTCCCCAGGTTTATCATATTCTGGAACAATGTGGGGTATACAGTACGATCTGTGAATAGGAGGATTTGGAAAAACACACCATCCACAGTGAATATTTCTTCTATTTGGACTCTGCACAGAACACCTTCCAGGACCAAAGTTTGCATCTTGGATCCCTGCTTTTCATCATACTTAATATCAATATGCAGCTGATTGTTCTAAAAAAAAAATCATAGTCACACCTGTCCGAGACTCTTGAATAATTTTAAGAATATATAGGAAGGCATTCTGTGGGAATGTGGAAGGGGGCCCTTCAAGGTAGTTTTTTGGTTTTACAGACCCAAGTTCTTTTTTATATAAATCAATAAAGAAATCACAAAGCAAAATTATATTCTCCAAACCTCTGTTAGGACAGTAAAAAATGTAGTCTGCTATAGAAAATTATCAATGAAAACCTTCTTGCTCCTATTTCACTTTTTTTCCTTTTACACCCTCTCTGTATCTAGCACCACAGCTAGAGATATACTGTCAGAATGAGACTACATGGGCTGCCAGCCTTCACCAATCCGTCCTTTATCTGCCCTCCAAAAGTGTGCACTGGGTTCATTGCCGAGATTGCCTGTCTCTTCAATAAAGCTCCCAGTATTTCAATTCTACTCCCACCTCAGATTCCTAAGGAATAATTCTTTTGCCTCTTGTCTAAGGAATCCTTCACAACAGGGAAAGGAAGAAATAAAAAAAGTGACCAAAGTACAAGCATTAATTAGGTATTGGAACAGGTGGTTTTAATTCCCACACAAGACAAAGAATGCAAAGCAATAAAGAATCATAGAATAACTATAATCCTCTAAGGGGATGGTATTCACAACACAGTGGCACATTTGCAACAGGACTGCTCAATAACTATTTCAGTCCAACCAACACCAAGTGGGTTCTTTCTTTCCCATGTTATCCTTTCCTTCTCAGTCCTCCTGCCTATGTTCCATTGTCCAAATTAGGGATTGTCCATTGTTTAGGCTCCCAGAAAGAGAAGGAGAAAAGACAGCTGTCTTTCAAGATCTCAGGAGGGCCTGAACCAAAGAAAAGAGAACAAATAGGAGGCAGGCTCATCCTAGACACTGGCTTAACCTAGAAAACCAAGAATTCATGACTTGAGAGCTAGTTGAGGGAAGGATCTTCCAGAGTCAACTCTATACCTTGAAGTCAGCAAGAATATACCTGAGAGAAAAGAATCATCCCTTTAGTATATTTGTGGAACTACAGCTCAGCAGTCAATCTGAAAAGACATGATAGAGAATAGGAAGCAGTTAGAGACTATACTTACTCCGAGTAAGGAGAGTAGGAAAGGTCCCTTCATCATGTATCCAGTGATACACATGTATAGACTGTTCTCCTAGAAACTTTGTAGAAACTAAAATGTAGGATAATACATTGTCCACAATATTTTCCTGTCATAAATGAAGGAAAAACCTGAGAGAGAGAGAGAGAGAGAGAGAGAGAGAGAGAGAGAGAGAGAGAGAATTGTAGATTTTATTCACAAATCCTGCAGGATATGGGTACCTCACCTAGCGTGAGGCATGAGGTAGGATTATTACAGCAGGGTATTATATAGTCTTCAGAAATTCTTTCCCCCCCACCTAGATTTTCACAGGCTCTGAGAATTTGAGTTACAGTCTAAGAGGTCCACCCATTCCATGACATGTCCCTAATATGATTCTCCCCCCATCATACCATGCATGGTATGCTAATGAACTCCAATGGGCACAGGGTGGGATAATATTCAATTACCTAATTGCACAAACTCAGTTGTATTAGGTCAAGATCTCTAGGTTACTCTTGACCAGTTAAGGATTAGTTTCTTCTAATCTTGGGTTTGTCATCTTTAGAATTGGATTAGGAGAACTCTCCTAGTTTTGTGATTGTCTGGGGGGGGGGGCATTCCTCCTTTGTACTGGATTTCAAAGGGGCCCCCCCACCCTGTGAAGACCAACAACACCCTACATTCCTCACATTTCCATTACTTTTCATTCTTTACTTCTTTGAGATATAGTGAAAATTGATGCCTTGGCATCTTGAAAAGTGTGTTGCCTCCAGCATGGATTTTTCCATATGAATTTGATCAGATTCAGATGCTTTTCTGAGCTTCATATCCATAATTAAATTCCATTGCCACTTTATCATACAATACATCAAATATGGAGGTGTTACAGTCCAAATGTGATGGTTCTCACTCACTGTGAATAATAAAAGATCACCCTTAAAGCACAATCTGCTTGGGTTAATATTTGTTCATTTTCCTTCTAGGAAGTTAGACCTCAATCTTGGAATTTGTAACAGAGACAAAGAAAGTTGGCTGAAGTCTAATATGTAACCTAGATTTGGGAAGAAGAGATTTTAAAGGACCCAGAGAAAAGATAGGAAAAATTCCAAGGACTAAAATTCTGCAAGGGAAATCAACACAGGAGGCTGGAGAAGCCTTTGTGAAAACACAAAAAGAAACAATTTCAAGGGGGAAAGGGGGAAATTGTCTAAAGAGATTGATAGGTATGCATAGAGAACTCATCAACCAACAGATTTTAAAAAGACAAGTACAGAAAATGGAAGCAAAAACAGTGACAAAAGATGAATACAAAAGAATGGCATGCTTCTATAAGAATAGTATCTTGAGTATTTAAGCTCAAAATGAGCAGAGGCTGGTATGGAAAGCTAAACAGAACAAAACGGAATTTTAAAGTGTTTTGGATAAAAGATAAGGATAAGGAACTGGAATTGACCCTTTAATTTCATTGAGTTAAAAAGAAGATAACCAAAGACAAGATAGAATCGTTGTGCAGAATGAATGGGATGATGATAATGCATAACAATGATAGCCAAATTTAAAGCACTTTGAGGTTTACAAACTGCTTTCAACATATTATCTCAATAGAAAAGATAAAATTGTTCAAATCGCATTTTGATTTTCTTTTGTCCTCTGAAGAAAATGATCTTTGGACCAGTAAGAAAAAACAAAATAGACAACAGAGAATGGATGCTCCAGGGTGAAAAAAAAAAGAAATAGAGAAATAATCCAAGGACCTGGTGAAGAATTTAAGACCCAGGTGAATTCCACTCCAAGTTACTGAAAGAACCTGTAAATGTGGTTGCTGAACCTCTGTCAGTAAAGTCTGAAATATTATAAAGAACCAATGAGGTACTCCAGAATTTAAAAAAGAGAGAAATGCTTTTTTTATTTTCTAAACAGGGAAGAAAATGGAATCTGAAAACTGACTAGTGAACTTCACTTCCTAGCAAAATTCTTCAACATAATATTATGAAATGGCTAGTGACCATTCAAAACACTAGGTTCTCAATATTAGAATTACATTAATAAACTGGAGATCATTTTGAGGGGGGATGACAAGGATGGTCAAGAATATAACATATAGGGGCGGCTAGGTGGCGTAGTGAATAAAAGCACCAGCCTTGGAGTCAGGAGTACCTGGATTCAAATCCAGTCTCAGACACTTAATAATTACAGAGCTGTGTGGCCTTGGGCAAGCCACTTAACCCCATTTGCCTTGCAAAAAAAAAAACCTAAAAAAAAAAAAGAATATATCATATGAGGATTAATCAAAAAATTGGCAATGTTTGACCTAGAAAAGAAGAAACATAGGATAGTTGTCATGAAATATTTGGAGACTGATGATGAAAGATTAGGCTAGTTTGTTAAGAGTAAGAATCAATAAGCATTTTAGGACAGGGTGAATAACAAAAGGCAAAGTTTCTAGGGCAACTGAGAGAGAAGAGATAGATGATAGATAGATAGATAGATAGATAGATAGATAGATAGATAGATAGATAGATGATAGATAGATAGATAGATAGATAGATAGATAGGTAGATAAGTAGATAGATAGGTAGATAGATACAGATAGACAGACAGAGACAGAGACAGGAGACAGAGATAAAGAAGAGTCAAGCTGAGCTGACTGGGCCAGAGGGCGAACTGACCCTGAGTGGAGATCTAATTTAGGTTTTTATAGCCTTGTTCATTATCTGGGCACTGAGGGGCAAAAGGGGAAATTTCTCCTCCCCTTATGTGACCAAAACTTTGTTAAAGGGTGGAAGTCCCTTTGCTCTTAAGACATAAATTGACTCCTATTGTTTCACTGTGAAATGTAAAATGTCTATCCAGCCTCCTCATTCCCAATCCCTAGCTTCCAATTTTCTACCTGGTTTTGGCTATCCCAAATCCCATTGGCAACATTTTGGCAACTTGACAAGGGACCATACTGAATCTCCCTGGATCTACTTGTCAATGAGGTAAGAGAAACCCTGAACTAGGCTGTCTTTCCTAGACCTGGCCAAAATTGGATTGTTAGGAAAAATCCTCCCTTTGTCCCCTCTCTCGGTCCAGGGGTTATTGCTAGAGAAATAACTGTGAGTTTGTAATTGTACTATGAGTTAATTGTGTGCAGTTGACAGGAGATGGTTCCTGGGACACCAGATCCATTGCTGACTTCAATGTTGCAGTATCCTTTGCTGATTTTGAGCCCGTTGTGGCCAGCAGACCAGTTGGTTATGGCATAATCTGAGGTCTGAAGTTGGTTTTTGAGCTCTTCTTTTTGAATAGCACAATTTTGTCTTTGGGTATCTCAGAGAGCACACTGAGAAGGAACTTTTTTCACTAATGCTTTAACATTTTGAGAAGAGAAGTAGCCAGGTAACAATTCTCTTTGCCTCCAATCCAAAAGGGCAACTGTTTATCTATGGTTCAATCTGTTTCTGCCTTTCCTTTAGTCCCAATTTCTCTCTTTGAAATGCTCTCTCCCTCCCTGCAGCTCCCACCCTCTTGGGATGGCTGGGGGGTGGGGAGGAGGGGAGAAGAAAAAATTCTTACTCTTAGGACTCAGAAGCTTAATTCTATGTCTTAGCTGGAATACAATTCTATGCTCCTGATGGGTAAGATCCCCAAAACTTGATCTAGCCAAATAACTAACATAGGGAACCCCCATAAATTCTTCCTGGATTGGGGAGAAGGGATGGGGGAGGGGCAGAGGCAGGGAAGGAAAAGCAGGGCATACCTCATAGTCAGTTGAATAGAAGAAAAAAAGGAAAGACTGAACCTTTTTCTGGGACTGGGAAAATTCAGATTCTATAATAAGCCCTCTGCTAATAACGAAGATCTCTGTAATAGGATACCTGGATTTGAACTTTATAAAGTAACTTAAGAATGCATTTAACTATATTAAGGAATTTTAACTATTGATTATCAAAATCTTAACATACATATGGGGTTCCTCAAGAAATTCTAATTGATTCTAAAAAAAAAATTTTGACTGGTCTTAATTGGTATGATTCAAAATTAATAATATAAATATGTATGTGTATTTAAAAATCAATAGGATGTTTTACACCTTTCCACTGGCCTGGAGAGATAGAAAGAATGTTTCTATATTTGAGATTTGAAAAAGTTGGCCATAGCTTTTTCTAAAATCTCATGTTTGGTAAATTTGAAACCTTTGTTCAAAAAACAGAATTGTGTCTGTGTCTAAAACTCCTCCTCTGTATGTGTAATTCAGATCTGAAATAGTTCCTGATTGTTTTCTGAGTCAAATGTTCCTTTTATTTTCAGTTTTTAGATTTAATTTTTTTAAAAAGGCTAATTAAAATTAAGTAATTAATAAGATTTGAGCCAATCTCCTTACTAAGGAATCTCAATACCATTTGACCTCAATTAGAAATTGCAAAGACTAGCTACCCTTTTAAATCAAATTAGTATAACAGGTAAACTAGAAAATAAATGAACTTAGGGGAGCTGTTACTGACTGACTTAGAGAAAATTTAGCCTCATTTATGGTTTACATTTGAAAATAAATGTGTATGCTAAAAGGGCAACAAAAATGTGCATACCCTTTGATCCAGCAATACCATTACTGGGTCTATACCCTGAAGAGATGATGAAAAAGGGTAAAAACATCACTTGTACAAAAATATTCATAGCAGCCCTGTTTGTGGTGGCAAAGAATTGGAAATTGAGTGAATGTCCATCAAATGGGGCATGGCTTAATAAACTGTGGCATATGTATGTGATGGAACACTATTGTTCTATTAGAAACCCAGAAGGATGGGAATTCAGGGAAAAGTGGAAGGATTTACATGAACTGATGTTGAGAGAGATGAGCAGAATCAGAAGAACATTGTACACCCTAACAGCAACATGGGGTTTGATGATCACCCTTAATGGACTTACTCATTCCATCAGTTCAAGAATCAGGTGCAATGGGATATCTGCGATGGAGAATATCATATGTATCCAGAGAAAGAATTGTAAAGTTTGAACAAAAGACCAAAGACTGTTACCTTTAAAAAAAAGTTATCTTATTATGTAATTTTGCTATCTCTTATACTTTTTTTTTTACTTAAGGATATGATCTCTCTCTCATCACATTCAACTTGAATCAGTGTATACCAGGAAACAATGTAAAGACTAACAGACTGCCTTCTGTGGGGGTGGGGAGAGGGAAGAGAGATTGGGGGGGAATTGTAAAATTCAAAATAAATTAATTAAGTGTGTGTGTGTGTGTGTGTGTGTGTGTGTGTGTGTGTGTGTGTGAAGTTACAAGCTTTGTGATGAATACCTTTGTGAAATGTTCTCACCTGTGAACTAAGTTAGACCAATATTGATTAATGGCTGTATTCAACCTATGTTAATTAATTGAGACTTTAGGTATTGCATTGGGTTTAAAAAAAATGTAGCTCTGTTTGTCTGATTTGTTTTATTTCAGTGTGATTGTCCTGGAAATAAGTGTGAAATTCTTTTGATGCATCTTGCCCCCAAGATGCTTTAAGAGTTTACAAGAGAAAGAATTTCTAAGGAATGTCTGGCTGGTGAAAAGAGGGGGTTGGGGCAGGAACTTTGATTTAGTTTCCATGAGTTGGCCATGGAACCCACCTTTGCATTTCTATAGCTAAAAAGTTCCTCTGTTAAAAGGGGGGCTGGAAAACTTTTGATAGGAAAAGTCCCCTACCTTGTGTTTAAAAGAAAAGTGCTAAATTGGAGAGTATTTCTTTTGGGAAAGAGAAACACTGTACTAAATTTAGTGAAATGATTTGTTTGAATAATGTAATAGTATTGAAACCTAGAATTAATACCTGATTATTTTGTAAGGATAATGAAAGGAAAATATCAAAACCAAGACCATAACTAGGATTCAAAATATTACTAAATAGTGAATAATATAATGATGGAAATGTTGTTTGTACTATTTAATAATTCATGTGTTAATCAACTTGAATACCTGGTTATTCTTAATATTGTTTCATTACTTTGGAATTAATAGCACAAGTTGGAAATTTAAAGTCACCTAATATGTTCTAATCATTTTAAAGAATTCTGAAAGCAATGGTATGTATGTATGTATCTATTTTAAACATAGTTAAAAACTAAATGGGTTCATTGCAAAAAGTTGGGTTTTTTTGTGTTTTGGGGGTTTTTTTAGGATTTTGCAAGGCAATAGGGTTAAGTGGTTTGCCCAAGGCCACACAGCTAGATAATTATTAAGTGTCTGAGGCTGGATTTGAACCCAGGTAGTCCTGACTCCAGGGCCGGTGCTCTATCCACTGCACCACAAAGCCACCTCAAAAAGTTGTTTTTATAAAAAGAAAAAATCAGTTCTTATTGTAAATTAGGATTATTGTATTTTTACATCTCAAATTCTGCTTATTGTATTTCATTTACAGCACTATCCTTAGGTACATGAGAAACAATTGAATTATGATTTTTCTCTGGATCTCTTATACCAAATTACAGTCTGACACACTCTTGATATCAGACAGATCAATTATCAATATATTGTAATATAGCAATTATCTATAATCAGAACTTCAAGTGACTTGAACACTAAAGAAATCAAAGTGTGTTAAAACAGAAAAACAACAACATGCCAATGAAGCCAATTAAACCTAAGAGGTTTGATTTTAATACTGCAGATGGAGTGAATGACCTTGGAGAGAATGATCTCAGCTTCAACTGAGATAGGATTCCTTTAAAAGAAGCACTAATCTGGCAGAACTGGAACCTGGCTCATTGAAAAGGATTGTCTGGAACTTATAAGGACATCTAATACATAAGGGAACATATCTTTCTGTCCCTGTCTGTTCTATTTAATAGCAAATTGTCATAATCATACCAGGTATACCATATTTAAGTATGACAGTGAGTCATTAGAACTCTTATCTTCTAAATCTTTAATAATTGGCAAGTATTTAGTCTTGGCTTTTTTAAACATAGGATGTGATTCTTTATCACAACAAGTTCCTTTAGGGAAAAGAATTATCAATATGGTTGATTATAGCAGGATAATGCCTATTGGTCTTTTTTTTTAACTGCTTTAAAAGAGAGAACCATTCTTCAACTAGAATTTTGTTCATTCTAAATATGACTAAAGTTAAGAGAAAATTTTGTTGCAAATTACTTATTGGACATGCGCAGTTCTAAAATATTTATTCAGCACATTTGTTTATACTATTCATGAACTTTTTGGTTACAACTTAATGCGGCATCCATTAATGAATCTGTATTATAATGAAACCCATGTTCTTATGAAAAGTATTCTGATACTGGCTTAGAATAATAAAGTATAATTCTTGCTCTTTATAGACTTTCTAGTTTTTTCCTAATTATTGGGCCTCTGTCAAATAGCTCTCTCTGTTAAAATAGCCCTCTTGGGGCGGCTAGGTGGTGCAGTGGATAGAGCACCAGCCCTGGAGTCAGGAGTACCTGGGTTCAAATCTAGTCTCAGACACTTAATAATTACCTAGCTGTGTGGCCTTGGGCAAGCCACTTAACCCCATTTGCCTTGCAAAAACTAAAAAAATAAATAAATAAAAATAAATATGTCATCACTATAAAAAAATAAAATAGCCCTCTCTAGTTTTGCTTGCTCAATCTTTTTTCCTGAGTCTCTAGGTTACCATCTGTACATCTCCAATAGTGGGCTCTGCAGAATGCCAGTCAGCTGTGCCAGTCCTGATAGCAAACATCCTCTGGACCCTACCTCAATGGAGTTCTCACTGCAATGCATTCATCTCCAAATGGACCCTGAAAGGCCCAGATGATTCTGGGTCCCAAATAATTTTGAAGGGGAAAATTATGCAGAGAAATATGAAAAAAGAAAATTTATAATCAGAAATCAATTCTATAATCTTTAATGCTGTTAAATCATGTTAAAGGGTAGAAGGTTCTTTGCTCTTGAGATGAAAATTGACTCATTTGTTTCATTGTTAAATGTAAAATTTGTATCCTGTCTCCTCATTCCCAGCCCCTAGCTTACAACCTTCTACCTGATTTCACATACTGGGAGAGGGATTTCCTCTTTTGCCTTCAGTGGCCAGCTAATGGGCAAGGCTATAAAACCTGAGCTGGACCTCCACTCTGGGCTGGTCCACTCTATGGCCCAGTCAGTTCAGCTTGACTGTTCTTTATCTCTGTGTCTGTCTGTCTGGCTGTCTGTCTGGCTGTCTGTCTGGCTGTCTGTCTCTCTCTCTCTCTCTCTCAAACAACCTCATCTAGCCTTTTGTTATTCATCCTGTCCTAAAGTGCCTGTTGACTCTCCAGGAGGAGAAAAGTTTTAACCTGTTTACTTTGCAATATTTTATAATAAATCTTGTGCAGTTTTAAAATCCCAGGTAGTATGTGAATTTCTTCATTTTTCAGTAACCTGTAATTTCTATCTTTATTTGTTTACTATAAATCCCATTGGCAATAAAACAACTTCCTTAAAAATAGAGTCAGAAATAGAACAGGTAAATGGGTTTCCCTTCTCTAGAAATCTTCAAGAAAAAGTTAATTCTGAATCATTGTACAGGGGTATCTTCTTCAAGTGTGTATTTGTAGCAAATGTTTTCTAAGATTTCTTCCAATTCAGAGAGTCTATGATTCTCTTGGTGATTCTATTGGTTTTTATTAATGAATGCTGTCAGGATCATAGGATTAGAGTTCTAGAGATGGAAGGGACCTCGGAAGTCCCAAACTCTTCATTTTATAGATGAGGAAACTGAAGCACCAGGGAATGGAGGGATTTGCCCAGTCACATAGATAATAAACATCAGAAGCAAGATTTGAATCCAGGTCTTCTGACTCCAAAGGTAGTTCTCTTTTTATGGTATCAAGATAATCTATCTTGTTTCTTGTTGAACTTTCTTCAAGCATGTTTTCTCTCCAACTGTTTTTCATTTCTTTGTGAATTGATACTGCTTTGCCTTTCAACATTATCCTCTCCAGTGTTTTTACAAATTAGCTTTTACTTAAAGCCAGAGTTACCCTTGAATGTCCTCTCTCTCTCTCACACACACACACACACATACACACACACACACACACACAAACACAAACACACACACACACACAAACACTCAGTGTGTCTCTTTGTCTCTTTCAATCTGTCTCACTGTCTGTCTCTCTGTCTCTGTCTCTGTCTCTGTCTCTGTCTCTCTCTCTCTCTCTCTCCCTCTCCTTGACAAGGAGACAAATTACTTGCTCAGGTAATTTCTAGGCTGTTTTGGCTTCCTCACTGCAGCATCTATTTTGTATTAGTTAAACTTCTTTTAAAAAAAACTTAAAAGTTAATAGAATTTTGTCAATTTCTCATTTTTCTGGAGTCTACAACTTATCTAAACAATTTGAGTCAGAACTGCTATGATAAACAAAACATGTATTCTTTGAATTCTTAGGCCAAAGGGTTTCACAACAGGAAGGGTCCAGGTTCACTTGGGGCAAGGAGAAACAGGCTTCTAACAACTGCTTTGGTTCCTAGCTCCTACCCAGAAAATCTGAGGAAATCACTATTCAACACCATTCAAGACATGAACATCAATTCTCTTTGTAATTATGAATGAAATTCCAGCTCAGTAGTCAATTAAAAGAGTTATCATGGTCAACAGGAAGCAGTTAGAGGATGTCTATACTCATTCAGAATAAGAAAAGGGGAATAATATGTAATGAAGTAATATACATGCATAAACCAATCTCATGGAGGTTTTACAGAAACTAAAATATAGGGAAAAAACAACATACACAATCTTTTCCATTCCTTTTTATTCATTCTAAAAATGAAATACACAAAATTTAAAAAGGGAAGTTTTATTGAAAAATAAGAGAGAACAAAATAGACTCTCAAATGTAGTGATTGTTAAAGAAACATCCTCTAAAAAAAGTAACCTCTCAAAGATATATATATATATATATATACAAGTGTATACATAAATATCTCTATGTGTGTGTGTATGTGTGATACAATGAAAAGAACACTGGAGAATAACTTTTTGTTTTCTTTTGTTTTGTTTTAAAGATTTTATTTATTTTGAGTTTTATAGATTTTCCCCAATCTTGCTTCCCTCCCCCCCCACAGAAGGCAATTTGCCAATCTTTACATTGTTTCCATGGTATTCATTGATCCAAACTGAATGTGATGAGAGAGAAATCAGTATAAGAGATAGCAAAATTACATAATAAGATAAAGAGGGTTTTTTTCTAAATTAAAGGTAATAGTCTTTGGTCTTTGTTTAAACTCCACAATTCTTTCTCTAGATACAGATTGTATTCTCCATTGCACACAACCCAGAATTGTCCCTGATTGTTGCACTGATGGAATAAGCAAGTCCATCAAGATTGATCATCACCCCCACACCGCCTTCAGGGTGTACACTGTTTTTCTGGTTCTGCTCATCTCACTCAGCATTGTTCATGCAAATCCCTCCAGACTTCCCTGAATTCTCATCCCTCCTGGTTTCTAATAGAACAATAGTGTTCCATGACACACATATGCCACAGTTTGTTAAGCCATTCCCAATAGTAGAGTTTTGCAGTCTGTGTATTCCTGTAGTTCTTTCAACTTCTCCTCTAAGATTTTTGGATGCTATACCATTGGGTGCATACTGTTTTTGCAGCTGTTTTGTCTGAGATAAGGATTGCAACCCCTGCTTTTTTTTACTTCAGCTGAAGCAACATATATTTTACTCCAACCTTTTACTTTTACTCTATATGTATCTCTCTGCTTCAAATGAGTTTCTTGTAAGCAGCATATTGTAGGATTCTGATTTTTAATCCACTCTGCTATTCACTTATGTTTTAAGGGAGAGTTCATCTCATTCACATTCAAAGTTATAATTACTAACTCTTTATTGCCCTCCATGCTGTCTTCCCTCTGTTTGTATTTTCCCCCCTTTCCCCTTTATCCATATTCCCTAGTATTTTGTTTCTGAATACCACCACCTTCAGTGTGTTTACCTTCCTATATCAACCCCCCTCCCCTTTCTTTCCCCTTTTCCCTTTTCTCCTTCCTCCTTCCCTTCCTTCTGTTAGTTCCCCTTTTCCTCCCCTCCTGGTCCCCCCTCCCATTTTCCCCTTTTAATACTTGAAAGGTAAGATAAGTTTCTTAACTGAATGTGTGTAAGCTAACTTTAAGACAAGTCTGATGAGATGAAGATTCAGGTGGTTCTCACCCCTTCCCTTCTTCCCCTCTATTACAATAGGTCTTTTGTACCTCTTGATGTAATGAGATTTACCCCATTCAGTCTCCTCCATCATCCCATCCACACAGGAGAATATCTTGAAGAAGGTGACAAAATTAGTCAAGGATATACCATACAAGAATTAGTCAAAGGAATAGGCAATATTTACTCTAAAGAAGAGGAGGTTTGGGATAATTGTCATCAGATATTTAGAGGTTGATCATATGAAAAATTAGACTCAAAATATATATATATAGTTTTTGTTCATATATGTGTCAAATATTTATAATAGCTATGTTGTTTTATATTATATTATAAATATATTTATGTGTCGTAAATACATATACACGTTTGTGCTACTCACAACATACATCTTGTATATAGAAATGTGTTGCATTGTATGCACTCATACACACTTATCAATAGTCTTCTTCCTGCTACCTCCATCGAGTGTATTACCAAGTTTAGCTCCTCTAGCAGTTCTCTATCATACCAGAAAGCCCTGTAAGACCTTGATCTCCATCACTGCACTCTTCCTACAGTTCAATTCAAGCATGTATCACTACACACTGCTCTCAGACAAGGGTAAAGTAGTCTTTGACACTAAAGAGAAGTCATACAATCTTAGCTGAGGAAACTGAGTCCCAGGTGGGTTGACTGACTTTCCCCCAAATCACAAAGGTAGTCAAGACAGGAGTGGGATTTGAAACCAGTTCTCCTAGGTCTTTCCATTGTATCACATATATATCCCCTATCTAGAAGGAGACCCCATTCTACTCTGGGTCCCTACTCAAGCAATAAAGTATCAGACCAAAACAATTTCCCTCTACCTCTACTATTGCCAATCAGTTGCTTCACAAACACTTGGTCCCTCTCTTACTGTTATATTTTAAAGCTCTTCACAACCTGGCCCCTTTCCACCTTTTCAGTCTTGTGACACTTTAAACTTTATTTTCAATTCTACAGTCCAAAGACATTGGCCTTTTTGCTATACTTTCCTTCTTCTAACTTTATGTTATTTTTCTGACTGTCCCTCTAGGACTGGAATTCTCTTCCTCTATATCTCCACCTAGAAAGACCTGGGTTCAAGTCCCAACTTTGACATATCTTAGCTATATGACCCTAGACAAATTTTTAGCCTCTCAATGCCCTCAGTCAAGTATCTTCAGGCAATCTCTTCACCGGTGAACTTGTTATTTTGGCTTTCTTTTTTTCTTTAAACAACCTCTGGCAAAACATTGACTATCCACAAAATTCCTGGAATTTATTCATAAAAAGAAAAAGCTGGGGCATCTAGTGGACACAGTGAATAGACTGACACTAGCCCTGGAATCAGGAATTCGAAGCTGAGTTCAAATTTGACCTCAGGCACTTAATAATTACCTAGTTGTGTGACCTTGGGCAAATCACTTAACTCCCTATTGCCTTACCAAAAAAAAGAAAGAAAAGAAACTAATTGGAGATAAGCCTTAAGGAAGAAGGCTGAGTGGAGGTTTTCACATATGGAGTAAAGTGGGTGTTTGGATGTTGAAGACAGAAGAGGAAAAAGAAGAGATGGTGGGTATCCCATGGACTACCTGGGTCTGAACATGTGAAGTTGTTTTGAAACCTTGAAAGATGATTTTTCAACTCATGTATGGATCAATTCTCTGCTGCTTGTGTTAATTTTGACTTAACAATTAACACCAAGAAAACACAGGTGCTCCAGTCAACCAGTATCACACCATCTCTATGTAGAACTATCAATTACAGCAAATGGAGAAGTTTTGAAAACTGTGGACAAGTTCACTTACCTTGGTAGACCAGGGAGGTACATATTGATAATGAAGATGGCATATTCATTGCCAGAACTAGTTCAGTATTTGGGAGAATCCAAAAGAAAGTGTGGGAGAGAAGACTGACTACCAAACTGAAGGTCTACAGAGCCATTGTGTTGACCTCATTGCTATATGCCTGTGAAACCTGAATAGTCTGCCAGTGTCATGCCAGGAAACTGAATTGCTTCCATTTAAATTGTCTTAGAAAGATTCTAAAGATCACCTGTCAGGAGAAGAAGCCAGACACTGAGGTCCCTTCTTGAGCTAGACTTCCAAGTATTCAAACATGACTATAGAGAGTGCAACTACAATGAGCTGGCCATGATGTTAGAATGCCAAATGTGTGCTTGCCAAAATTAAAATTATTTTACGAAGAATTCACACTGACAAGCAATCATAGTGGGGTCAGAAGAAGCAATACAGAAACACCCTGAAGATCCCTCTTAAGAACTTTAGAATTGATTGTTCAGCATGGGAGACATTGATACAAACTACCCAGCAAGGTGTGCCCTCATGAGAGGATACTGTGTTCTATAAGCATGGCAGAATTGAAGTGGCTCAAAGGAAACATGAGATGCATGAGTTTAGAGAAACCACCCCAGATGTTCACATGGACTATTTGTGCCTTACCTGTAGTAGAACATTCCAAGTTCTATTGGACTGATCAGTCACTATAGGACACACTCTAACTTGTCTTTAATATAGTGATGTCATTTTGGTCTTCTTTGATAATGAAGGACTAGAACCAACCAACCAACAAATACTCCATCTACTCCACATTGGTTATTATTTTATTTTTGAAAAACAGCTTATCCAAAACAGCTCTATTTTATAAAGGAGGTATAAAAAATGAAATCAATTATGCTAAGTATGCCATTTATTCCTACTATGTTAGTAAGGTACCAAAACTTATTCTCACTTTATAAGCAGAGAGGTGTGTGACTGTATTTTTATGTCAGATATTTTCTACAATATTAGGAGGCCTAAAAGGAGGAAAAAACTGCTGCAAATAATAAGTGCTTCTTAACCTGTCCCTGGCCCTGCCCCTGCATTACTACCCTTTAATTTGTTTATTTAAAAAAAATTCAATTAAAGAATACATTTGCCAGGTTTGGGATTTTTGATTTTTTAAATTTTATTCTAACTTATAGAATAAAACAAGAATTTCCATAATGTAGAATAACAAAAAGAGATAATTGCATTCAGCTGCAAATCCATTATGTTCAACTTGTTATTCTTTTAAAATATATAATAAATTTATCATGTAAATTTTTTTCTTTCTACCTCTTAGATACAAATATGTACACACAAGCACAGAGAGAGAGAGAGAGAGAGTAAAATCATTCTAAATTCTATATTCTCTACATATTTCTATTTGTCAGTTCCTTCTCTGGATGCAGATAGTATCTTCCTTCATAAGTCCTTTGTAGTTAATTTGGGTATTTATAAAAGTCAAAATTATTTATTCACTCAAATTTGTTCTTAAAACAATATTGCTATTACAGCATACAACATTCTCTTGGTTCTGTTCATTCTTTCATAATTTCATGCAAGTCTATCCATGGTTTTTCTAAGATCATCCATAGCTCTGGTTGACCCTGTCCTTATAGTGTCTGATGTCCTTTTATTTGAAGCGTGAAGGTGTAATTAAAGTCACAAAGGAGGACACCTTTTCTAGCCCAAGAGTGGGAGCTAAAAACTCCATTCCTCATTAGAGTTGTGCTCTTGGGGGCAGCTAGGTGGTGAAGTGGATAGAGCACTGGTCCTGGAATCAGGAGGACCTGAGTTTAAATCCAGTCTCAAACACTTAATAATTAATTAGTTTGTTGAGAGCTACTCGAGCGAGTTTGGATCACAAGTCAGTTATGACTAAATGACCTAAGCTTTGGTGACCCTCGACCCTCAAGGCTTTCCCCAGAACTCTGATTTGATGACACAATTGTGTCATTTGTGGCCTCACTTGTTGATAGCCCTGTTCTGGAATTTCTTGACCTCAGTTACATCCTGCTAGGTTACATCCTACCCAAAATAGAGTTCTAGCATTGTTTTTATCCTGTGTGCTAATTTTGTGGTTTTCTGCTATAAGAACTGTTTGATATTTTCATTAAATGGCTCTGCTAGATGTCCTTATAGTACCCCCCACCAGAGTGTATGTGTGTTTCTTTCTCTCTCCTGAGCTGAATTGATCCCCTGGTAGACAGGGGAACTCAACATTTAGCACCCTTACGTGGAGCAGGCACAGAGGACTTGAAGCCATCAGGAGGCTAAGATAGTCTTTCAGGAGAAGAAAACCCCCTGGTAAGACCATGATAATTCCAGGATGATCAAGGTAGGGGAAGGCTTGAGGATAGCTGATAGTGGCATCAGCTTTTTACTTTTATTTTCCAAGAAAGTACAAAGGGTGCAATAAGGAACGAACTTTTTATAAAACTAAAGAAGCCAGGGCAGTATGTAAATATTTTGAAGAAACTAACTAAAGAGAAGGGATTAGAAATTATCAAAAAACAAATAGATAAGTCTTTATAGACTATGATGTTCTCCATGGTTTCCAAGGAAAGGGGAATTGAGTTTAGAAGGTACTTTGAATCTACATTGATGGGAGAACAGTGTATGAACAGACAAATGAATATTAATATGATAAAATACTGTTGAATTTTTCTTTTCCCCACTTCTTCACTGTGGTTCTGCCAGAATGTTTCCCCCCACCTTCTTCCTCTCCATGGTTTCTTCATTTTACAGTTCTGGCTCTTATCTTTCGACCTTTAAGTTTAGCAGAAAGAATATTTTTAGAATAAGGACTAGCCAGAAAGAGAGAATTAGTTCATGAAGATTTGGATAAACAAGTGTTTAAAAGGAAATTTATTTGAAGCTAAAAGAATCAGGAAAGACAGTGTCTATTATCAAATATGTTATATAAAGAAATCATAAAAAGACATACTATTTTTAATCTGAAAAAGTTTGGGGGAAGTATACTCCAAAAAAGACAAGAGAGTCAGGTTAATTCTAAAGTATATAATTTGGTTACTAAGCAATGCCAAAAAAAATTAATAACAGAAATAAGGGGAAACTAAATAGTTAATCTTTTACCAGAATGACATTGTAACATTATAGCTTCAAGAGTTTATCAATATAGATTCTGATAATGTCAGTTATTACAGAAAATCATGGGTCAAGTGAGGATTTAAAAACAGAAGATTCCACTCCCCCTTCCCAGAATAGACCTAGGACTATCTCCTTAAAAAGAAGTTTTTGGTTTACTGTATTTGAAGAAAGGGGACAAGGGATATTCCAATTAGGCTGAGATTTTTAAGTGAGTTTGCCTTCTCAAAGTTATACTAGTTAAAATCAAGAAGTGTTAAATATTAATACCCTTCTATAGAAAAAATGTATTGTGATAAATAAAATGTTCTCTCTATTTTCTCTAGTGTGAGAGCTAGGTGAGGTTTTCCCCGGAATTCAGGGGCCTTTCTGGTTCAATGTGTTCTGATTCTGTTTGTTGTGTTTTCTATGTGTTTATTTTAAAATACAGGCAGCCATCTCTGCCTGATCAGACCTGCTTTCATGCCTTTATGTTCTGATTAAACAATCCTCTTTCCTTTCTCTCTTTTCAAAATTGGATCTTTTTCTTTTTTCAAAAACTCATGATTCAGGTGCCACAGGAGATTTTCCTGAGAATCATGTTGTTTTGGGGAAAGAAGGGATTAATTTTTCTCTTATTTTTCTATTGTTTGTTTTCTGGTCTGATTGTCTAATAGAGTTTTACTTACTGATTTGGCAAATTATACTTATAAGGGACCTAGTAGAAATTGAAATTGTCCCTAAAACTATTTTTCCTTGACTGGTCAATAAAAGAATTAATAGGAAAGAATAATGGAACAGTATATTAAGGGAAAATGTAAGTAGTTCTTTCTGAGTAATGGGTTCTGAAGAGATTTGGATAAAGAAAAAAGGTTGCAAGGAATAATGAAAAGGTCTATAGAGACTATTGGGGGTTTTTTTTAACATTTGTGAAGTATGGAAGTTGATGAAAGCCTGCAGAAAGTAAATATGAGAGGATTGACTTTGTATAAATAAAAATGGATTTTTGAACTTTGAAAAGTGATTTACAAATCTACGTAGTAAGTATAGAGAGCTATAAATCTATATGGAGATATATGTTTAAATGAGGTTGGATAATCTGAAAATTGCACTAAACTGCCATTTGCAATATCTGGCAGTGAATTGATTGGAAAAGTAATAATCCTCATAAATTGAAAAGCTTGATATGAAAGCAATTGCTAAGTAAATGCTAACTGTTTCTTCAAATTGGGTAAATTTATAATGTGCAATCCTGTGTACAAAGTTATCTGGATATACATGGAACTGAATGAAGGAATTTGTAAAAACTAATATTGATTTTTTTGGTTATAATGTTTTTTGCTTCCTCCAGAGTCATAGGAGGAAAAAGAACTATTGGGAATGCTAAAATAGATAGGGTCAGAATGGCCTTGATAGAAGCTGGGAGTCTGCCAAAACCTTTGTTAGCAGACTTCTGAGTTATGTACTCTTAATCAGGCTTTATAATTGCTAAAAAATAAAATAAAATAAAATGGGGTATAGTTCATGTATTCAGAAAATTTAGGGTAACCAAGAAATATAGGTAAAGAATCAGTACATACTATCTTGATATCTCATAATATGGGGAATCTCCAATTCCCAGAACTTCATTTTGTCAGTGAGGATAGAAAGCTCTCATTAAGTTAGAGCACTGAGAAATTAGAATAGCACTGATACAAATAAGAAGAATTTGCAAACTTTTATATTTAAGGTAATTTTGAATATGAGTTTTGGAATTTATAAGATTATTAAGAGAACTAACTATAAAGAAATTTTTATAATCATAAATATTTTTTAAAATATCTGGTCTTAAGAATTTTTATTGCAAAGTTTTAGAGAGTAAAGGGAATATATTTTAAATTGAAAATGTGTTATGTATAATTAGTAAACTTTGTATAAGAACAGATTCAAACAATTTTTGTGAAAATTTAAAATTTTGTTACAATAACAAAATACGAAAGAATGAAAGTGTCAGCCTTAACATTTGTAAAGATTTGTTATAAGAAAATTAGATAATACCTTACCAACAGGTTATATCTCTCAAGGTCTTTTTTGGCCCAGAGAGTTTGTGAAAAGCTTTGTTTTTCCATATCATGTTTATGAAATTATACATATTAGAAATTATATATGTATCTTGTAACACTGGCTTTGATAAAAAAATTTACATTGGGTTTTTTGAAATTTATATATATATAGACACATATATATTTAAAACTAAATTCATAGAGAATCTTATTTTCTTTTTGAAAATAGGAGTGTATTTCGAATAAAAGGAAAATAAGCTTATAATACAGAGATGAGAAATTTGCATGTAAAAGATACTTAGATCTAAGGTTAACTTTAAGAGAACTTATTTTATTTTTGCTTTAAAACAATGAGATGTCAGCCTGGAGATATTTTTTTAATTTTTTTTAAGGTCTTTTTTTTTTATTTTTGCAAGGCTTGCCCAAGGCCACACAGCTAGGTAATTATTAAGTATCTGAGGCCAGATTTGAGCTCAGGTACTCCTGACTCCAGGGCCAGTGCTCTATCCACTGCACCACCTAGCCACCCCCAGCCTGGAGATTTTATGTTTCATGTAGGTTAAGAGTTAAATGTTCAATTTTAAAGAAATAAAATGGTAAACTCAAAAGAGTGTATAAGAGATTGAGAAGTATATATATTAATTGTAATTATTTCCATTTATTTTGAGTATATGTGAGGGACTTTGAATGATGAATGGGAAATTAAATATTATATAACCCACAGTTAGATAACTTGCTGATAAGCAAGATGTTGAAAAAGTTATGTGATCTAGTTTTGTCTATATAAGCTTTTTACTGTAATAATATCTACACCTGGAATTAATAATTATTTGCTTTGTAGAGATAATGAAGGAACATATCAGAAGTTATTTTTAAACAATGTAATGGACCTTATTCTAAACCTGTAGGTCCAAGTATATATGCAATGATAGAAAAGAAATTATATGCTATATTATTGATGTTAAGAGAATGACCACAACTCTTTAACATTTTTATAGATAAGTATGATTATCATGTCGTCAGATGCATAGAAACGGCCTTTATTAATTATGATATTGATTTAGTATTATATCACCCATTTAAAGAAGTTATTAGAAATAGACACAATTCCTTTTTTATTAAACATATAAATTCCCATCCTGGATTGCCTGTATCTATCTATATATATAAAAGTAATCATAGGGCCTCTTTACTAAGGAAAGAATTTAAAATCACCAGAGAGCAAGCTAGAAATATAGTAAAATCCTGTTCACAAAGGGGTATTTCTACACCTCCAAATTATTTTAAGAATCCTAGAGGCCACACTCTTAATGAGTTTTGGCAGATGGATGTGACTCTTTATGCACCTTTTGGAAAAATGAAATCTATTCATGTTACTGTAGATAACACAAAGTTCAGAGGCTACTCAAGGTGTGATTAATCATTTATTCTATTGGTTTGCAGGGATACCATAATCCACAAAAACAGATAATAGCCCTAGATATACTTCTATGGCATTTAAACAATTCTGTCTATATTACAATCTAAAACATATTACAGAGATTCCTTATAATCCCACGGGTCAAGCTATAGTTGAGAGGAAGAATAGGTCATTAAAAAATGTTCCCACATAAACAGAAAAGGGGGAATGTGGGAGAGTAGATACTGGGCATGCCTAAATAAAGCTTTATATTCATTAATTATTTGACTTTGGATGATAAGAATAAAACTCTAGCTGAAAAACACTTTGGTTACAAAATTACCATAGATAACATAATAAATACCCCTAATGGTACTTATAGAGTAATTTGGAAGGATACAAAAGATGGACATTGGAAAGGACTTGATCAATTACTAACCTGGGGTCGAAGGTCTGCTTTTGTTTTGTCCACAGATGGAGAAACTGTCTGGATGCCGGAAAGAAACATCAGACCGTACAGACCAGATGATCAAGTAATAAAGAAAATGAATAACTTACACTTAAGAAATCAATAAAGAAAGCATAAGAGAAGAAAGAAGGACAGACCACACAAAAACAAAAGCACAAAATGGACTATTACAACAACTCGCGATGCTTATATTAATCATAAACAATTTGGGGACTGCAAAGGGAACTGAATTTTGGGCATATTCAAAACTATACTATGGGGATGGCTAGGTGGTGCAGTGGATAGAGCACCAGCCCTGGAATCAGGAGTACCTGGGTTCAAATCCGGCCTCAGACACTTAATAATTACCTAGCTGTGTGTCCTTGGGCAAGCCACTTAACCCCATTTGCCTTGCAAAAACCTTAAAAAAAAAAACCTATACTATGGAGAGAAAAGTATGACTGAAGTTGTTTTGATGGGGGAAGCTGAAAATTGTTTGGGATATAACAAAATTGATATTATAAATATCAAAGAAGAGATGCTGAGAAGGTAGGTATATTTTTTCTGGCTTAAATAGTATCACATCCCCTTATAACGGAATTTAAGATCATTACTGAGAAAAAGAGGGGAAATAATATTAACTGTTAACAATTACATTATTTGAGCATGTGTATGTAAAGAAATGATGAATAAGGAAAAGATAGAAGCAAAATATACTCAAGAATTGTCCAAAAATGTTACTAGAGCATTTAAGTCTCAGAAGAAGACTTTATAAACATCTTTATCATTTGATTAAGGCATTATAAACTTTTGTAATGAATAATTTGTGTTAGGGAAGAATATATAGATTTTAGCAAGAAATTGTATGATTGATTGTCTTTTCCACCTGTAATTGGTACACGGTTACATAGTATTATTTTTGTTTTCAGCTTTGTTATAATTATGATGTTGATCATTTGCTGTTTGTCTCATTTTTAAAAACTATCTTTTGATATTGATAATTTGTATAAGTTGGCTAAAGACATCCAAGAAACCTCCCAGCAAGACTTGATTTCTGAAAAGACAGCCAATAAGATAGTTAACTGGTTTCATCATCAATGCCTCTTCAGGCATTGGACCCAGAGTATTATACAATCGTGTCTTATATTGATTTTCTTGATATTTCTACTTTGCTGTTTTCCAAGTTTAATCAAAATATTTTTTTTTCCGTAACTAAAGCTACTATATATGCTATCAAAGGAATTCATGATCTTATAACTCAGGTTGAGCATCAGGTTGGGCAATTGTGAACTTGCTGTTTAAACAGAAAAGAGGGAAGTGTTGAGAGCTACTCAGAGGTCAGTTATGACTACATGACCTAAGCTTTGGTGACCCTCGAGCCTGAAGGCTTTCCACAGAACTCTGATTTGCTAACACAATTGAGTCATTCATGACCTCACTTGTTAATAGCCCTGTTCTGGAACTTCTTGACCTCAGTTACATCCTGCTATATTACATCCTGCCCAAAATAGAGTTACATCATTGTTTTAATCCTGTGTGCTAATTTTGCGGTTTTTCTGCTATAAGAACTGTTTGATACTTTCATTAAACAGCACTTCTAGACGTCCTGCTAGCACCCCCACCCGTGTTTTTTTTTTCTTCTGAGCTGAATGGATCCCCTGGTAGATGGGGAACTCAAGATTAGTTATGTGACCTTGGGCAAGTCACTTAATCCCATTGATTTACAAAAACCAAAAAGAAAAAAAAGTTGTGCTCTCTAAGTGAGAGCATAATCCTAAGTGAAGAATTAAATTGAAGGTGGGCTAATTATGATAAATCTGCCCCATATACAAGAGCTTAAGAGGAACTAGGTATCCCATTTGATAACTATATTTCAATATAATTGGTTTCCTTTTGTAATCCAACATTTCTTACCTTATACATTTAAAAACATTATCCTGAGAAGGTTCCATAGATTTCATCAAAACATGATACCAAAAAAAAAAGTTAAGAAGCCCTGATCTAAGAATATGTTTCAGGGAAACTGAAACATCACTGGAGGAACTTCCCTCACTAGATATTACCTACATGGATAAAATAATAGATCCATATTTTTAGCATAATTACATATGTAAAGCCCTCTGTCAGAGGAAGGGTGTAGGGAAGGAAGGGAGGGAGGGAAAAAAATAATAAAACTCAAAACCTTGCCCAAAAAAAATGATTGGTGAAAACTACCGTTGCATGTTGTTGGAAAAACAAATAAAGAAAAACATTTTTAAAAAAAGAAAATAAAATAATAGATCCAATCAAAAAGAAAAAGTCCTTAAGTAATGAGAAGCGAGGTGGGGAGGCCATACATTCTCCAAGTCTCCCAACAAGAATTCTCTCTGAAATCACCATTTTATTTAACAAAGGAGAAGGGAAAAATCAAAGTATTGGCTACAGGCTTTACTATGATCCTTGCTCAACCTAGCAGAAAATGACCACATATAGACATCTGAATCTATATTTTTTAAAAAATGGTTTATCTGTAACTGTTATTTCCTGTCTTCTAAATGCTAAACAATTCTCCTTTTCATGATTTGGAATTTGCAGTATGTCCAATGCCTTCCAACTCTCTCCTAAAAGAAAGAATTTATGAAAGAGCAGCATGAGGCATCTGGGTAATAATTGAGTCTTAAGGTGGTTTTCATTTCTTGGCTAGAAAGTATATTTTTCATCATAGGATTTTCATCTTCTTTCTTTGTGCCCACTTTGACACTGAAGTCATAAGTATCCAGATAGGTTGACTTAGGCTAGAAGATCTTAGGAAACTCATATAGAACCTCCTTACTTCTTTATGGTCTACAACAGGTATTCATACATAAACTGTCAACCTGTCATTATTTTCCTAGTTGTTTCACAATTACACTCATTATTTCATTGGAAGACAAGATGAGCAACCACTCCAATCTTGCAGCCTTTTATTGATGGTTTAAATCAACTCTGCCAATTGCTTTATTTGCGTTTCTGAGGAGAACCCAGGAGGCATACTTCCTTGTAGCTGCAATTTCTTCTGATTTATTTTATATCAAGTAGGTCAACAATGATTTTAGGTGAAAGATTAGACATCAAAAGTTCCAAAAGGTAGATTGAGTTTGAAAATAATCTCAGAATGTTTTGTGGTCCTTAGGGTTCACTGCCCCCCTTTTTCACTCCTCTCCCATTGTCACTTTAGAAACGGAAGAGGGGATACACAAGATTGATTTCTATTCTGCGGTATTGTCCAGTGTATAGATATTGATGGTCAAGAAAATTCAATTCAGAAACAAACTTCTAGTGAGGAAGTCTCTCCAACTTAACTGGACTTGTCCTTTGACAGTAGACATATAATCTTTCATCATGCCATACCTGTAGTCTTTCTTGGAAAAAGCAACTAGAACTTACAGTCTACTTATATAACCTGTTGGAAAACATCAGCTCTTTCATAATGTAATGAAGCATTAGAGTAAAATTTTACATTCATATCTTTTGATCTTTACAACAACCTATGAAGTAGGATTAGGATCATATTTCCCATTTTATAAATGTCTACTGAAATATTACATTAAGCCTGATACTTTGCAGAGAATAGAAAAGGACACATATATACATAAATATGAAGTCTTTTTATTTGTAGTGATAAAGAACTAAAAACTAAATGGTTACCCCTCATTTGGGGAATTATGGTATGTGAATGGAAAGGAATACTATTATATTCTCACTACTATGAGAAATGATAAAAGGAATGAATTCAGAGAAACTTGGATGAACTGATGTAGAATGAAGTGAGGAGCAGAGGCAGGAGGACAACTTATATAATAACACTATCTTAAAGACAACTTTTAAAGACTTAAGAACTCTGATTATCACACAATCACCAACCACAATTCCAAAGGACATGTGATGAAGCACACTACTCACCTCCTGAAAGACAGTCAATGAAATCAGAGTTCAAAATGAGACATTTGGTTTTTAAACATTGTAAATGTGGGAATTTATTTTGCTTGGCTAGAAACATTTATTGGGTAGGTATATGGCACAAGTGTATAGAATACAGAGGTTGAAGACTCATCTTCCTGAGTTCAAATCTTACCTTAAACATTGACTAACTGTGGAATCCTAAACAAGTCACTTAATCCTGTTGCCTCAGTTCTTGTACAAAATTACCTGGATAAGGAAATGGCAAATTACTCCAGGATTCTTGTCAAGAAAACTCCAACTGGGCTCATAAAGATTTGGACAGCATTGAAAATGCTTGAATAAAACATGTATTTTTGTTACAAGAATTTTGAGGTTTGGGTTTGTTTTTTTTTTTCCTTAGGGGAAAGAGAGGTAAGAGGAAAAAAAAATTTTCTTCACTGAAAAAAACTTTAAAAAAAAAGAAATGAAAAACCAGGAATATTTAATGGAGGGAGGAAGGGTAAGAGTTATTGAGAAATAACAACATAAAGAAAACTATCTCAAGAAAAGAAGAAAAAGGTTTTGCACTGACATTCTGCAAAATGATTGCTGGGTGACCCTGGGAAAGTCACTTAACCCCAAATGCCCCCCCCAAAAGGCTGAAAAATCCAGGGAAATCTCAATCACAAAAGTATGGAAAACTAGCTGTCAAAAGAAGGGAGAAAGCCAGAGAACTGTTGTGTAACTACTATCTTTTACAGATGCAGAAACTAAGGCTTAAGAGTCACCTGTGATCATACAAATAACAAATATCATAAGTGGAATTTGAAATTCTATCTCTCCTAATTCCAAACACTTTTCCTATCACATCTCCAAAACCTGTCTCATTGGTCACTGTCACACACAAAAGTTCCATCTCTAGATTCTCACAAACATATTTTCAGTTCTGTGAAGAACCTGACCCCCAGAGAGGGGGGATCAGACTTTCTCCCACTTTGTTTTATTTTGTCCCTGCCCTGGAGTCCCAGGAAAAAATTTCTTAAAGATTATATTTCACTTATATCTAAGATATCCACAAAAGACATTTGCAGGGTACTATATCAGGTATAGGTCCTCTATCAGCTATAGTCATTTTGGGGAAGAAGGAAGATGCCAGAAGGAGGAGGTATTAATACTCTTCCACAAAAGAAATGCTTAAAATACAAAAGACACATAAGCTCACATAAATAAATAAAATATGGAACAGTAACCTATCATTCCAAATATATTTTCCAAGGATATAAGAAAAACTCTTGGAAGACTTAGGAACTTATAGACTATAAACAGATACATAAAACTTAATACTTATCATCTCTATTGTATTCTCTTAATTGGTAAAGATGCCTGGGATAGTTGTGGGATTTCAAAACAGACTTCACTTTTTTCATTGCCTCTAACAGCTCCTATCTTTTCACTGGCTTTCACGCATTCCTAGAATTCTCTTTCTCCTCATCTCCATCTTCCAACTTCCCTAGCTCCTCACTAAAAATCCTACTTTCCACAAGAGGTTCTTGATCCCTTTTCATGTAGAACCATCTCTGTTGATTATCTCCAATTACACTTGTCTGTACATAACTATGTCATCTTGTTTCCTCCATTAGGTCCTTGAGAACAGGAACTAGGTTTTTAAGTGGTTGTTTTGGTTGATTTTTTTTATTTGTGGAGGGCAGGCAGAACAATTGCCTTTCTCTATCTCTCTTAGAATATTATCACATTGCCCAATCCAAAGTGGATGCTAACTAAAAGCTTTGGTAACCCAAATCTGGCTCATCCATCCAAAGATTATTGTCTTCTCCTCTGCAAAGACAGCAGCTGTAGAAAACATCTCCATCCCAGGAATTCCTGAAGTATCGAAGACATGAAGATGTCTATCCAAGGATTATGGTTTGATCACTTTCCCAGAATAGATAACTGCCTTGCTGCCCAATCCAACCTTTATCTCAAGTCTTGTAACAGAGGGATATAAAGCAGGGAAACATATTCACCCCTTTCTTTGGATTAATATATGCTACCCTACCCCCTCCTATATTTATATGTAATATCCACAGAGACAGGTGAACCCGCAGATCCCAGCACAAGGACATCCTATCAAAAGCCAACAACAGAAACACTGGCTCTAGCCCCATCAGAAAAGAACAGAAATAATGGCTTCTTTTTAATTCCTGGCTCAGAGGACCATATGTTCACCATTCTGATGATTTCAAGGGAAAAGAAAAACAACCATCCCATTATTTTTGCATCTCATTTGCATAATGGACAAGTGGTAAAGCTAAGATCCAAGGATAATGAGGGTCCTTTTTAGGCCTTGGGTATGACATCATCTCATACATCTTTGTAATAATAGAGCAGATTAAGTACAAATTCTCCTATTTATTCACTTGCAGCTGTCAATCTTTGGCTTGCAAACTGTCTTCTCCATCAGGCCCCTGTTTAAAAGCTGCTGAATTAAGGAGTAACCTAATGAAAATGTAGCATGTAGCATGAAGGACAAGGCTAATCATATGCAATTCAATTCATTACTGCTGAGCCCTGTCTGGAACCATGGACTATCTGGAGCACTATTGGTAGAGTTTCTGTAGCAGGACTCAAAGAGACTTTATTCCACATGTATAAGATGATCAAACAACCAATGCAATTAACTATACACAAACTCCATGTTGGGGGGTTGGGACAATCAGGGGTGTGCTGGAGTCAGCTTTGGGAGATACCAGATAGACAGAGACAGAGATGATTATGTTGAATTTTCAGTTTGAAAATTTACACCTCAGAAAATTAGCAAATTCGCCAAATCTGTTGGGGCAGCCTGGAGGACTGGAAAAGACACTCACTGACATGACTCTAATGAGATCTAGGTTCACCCAAGGTGTGGAAAAAGGTCCCTTCTCAAAAATCAATGAATCAACTGACAAAGCATATGCTATTCAGTAGTCTGGTCATGTCTGACTCTTTGTGACACCACGGACCATAGCACAAGAGGCCCTTTGATCCTCCACTATCTTCCAAAGCCTGTACAAGTTCATGTTCATTATTTCCATTTATTAATTTTTTTATTTTATTTATTAAATACTTATTCTGTGCCAGACACTCTCCTACACTGGTGAAGCTAAGAAGAAGGAAACCAGTCTCTGTCCTCAAGGAACTTATGTTGGGACTATTTTTCCCCAAGCAGTGTTTTTATAACTATCTTCCCAGTTTAAAAACCTACAATTGTTTCTTAAGGTGTATCATATCAAGTTCAGGCTCTTTGCCTGGTTTTCAATACCTTCTGTTATCTAGCTCTATCATACCTATCTAACTTTATTTTATTTTTTTGCTGTTCTCAAAGAAACGTCTAATTCCATCAGTCTAGTCTTCTCACTAACCATTCTACACACCATATTTATTCCTACCTACTACCTCCCCCAAAATGCCCTGGCGCTAGCAAGGCTGGGTCCCCAGAAGGGTGGCTGCTACCTTATTTTCCTTCAGTTGTAGGAATAAGCTTGGGTTGGTTAACTTGGTGACTCACAACTACTAATGTGCTTTCCATCAGAAAACATCTAGAATATTTAGTTAGCTGCTAAAATGACATTTACTCCAATGATATGGCAAAAACATTAGTTTTAAGGATTCCCTCCAAAAGTCAGAGGGTACAGAAACACACACACACACACACACACACACACACACACACACAAAGGAAAGAGTGGACACAGAAGTATAGCTCAACAGTGATGAGACACATATGTGACCAAGACAACCATGACTCCAGAAATGCAGGTTCTTCATACCTTTTTTTTCCTTGGAAGCATCCTAAAATTCATTGCATGGTAGTAGGTTAATCGATGCTAACTTACGCCACTGTTCATCTGGACATTGCCCTTTACAGGCAGAGTATCTTGAATGGATGACCTGATCCCCTGCTGGGCTGAACCATGCAGAATATTTAGCTGCCAGGTGGGCTCCTGATCAAACATGGCTATTAGTGATCTTGGCTGAGCAGAGAGCTTGACCCCAGGCATAGTTGCTTCTATATGAACTGGGCTGGTTGCTTGGCTCCTGGTCTCGTTCTTCAAAGACATGCTATCTCTGCTGAATGGGTTGATTGTCTGGGTTTCCTAAGGAGTCTTCTGTCCTTTTTGCTGGTATTCTTTTCAGCCAGAAATGGCAGAGAAGTTTAACCTAGGATTGACAGAATTCTCTTCTCTTTGGCTCCCAGAGGACACAGTTCTGAGGCATATTACCTCACAGACAGAAGGATCCTAGATCAAGAACTGGAAGAGACACTAGAAGATATCTAGTTGAACCCTTCATTTTAAAGTTAGGAAACCTGAAGTCTAGGGAGGTTAAGTGTCTCACAGTCACACAGGTAACAGAGGTCAGAAGTAAGATTTGAAGCTAGGTCCTTTCAGATTCAGAGAAACCTGAAAAGATTTTTATGAACCAATAGAAGGTGAAGTGAGCAGAACTGGAAGACTATATACTACACTACAGCTTTGTAAAAAAAAATGAAAGCCTTAAGAGTCCTAATTAATGCAATGACCCTGGAAGACCAGTGATGAAAGATATTTTCCTGCTCTTGAATGAGGTGATGGACCAGAGGTGCAGTATGAGATATACAATTTTTTGACATGCCCAATGTATGTATTTGCTTTGTTTGACTATACTCATTTGTTACAGGAGATGGCTTAGGGGGGAGGACAGTGAGTAAGGTTAGTGAGAGTGATAACAAGAAATGAAAGCAAAGAGCATTTTTTTTAATTTAGAGGGGATAAAAAATGAAAAAAAATCCAGAGGAAGACATAGGCAAGCAGAACTTTGGAACTTACATATTGAATATATCAAATGTTTTTCTAAAAGCAAGTTATACATAATAGATTCACAATTCCACATGAAATTCTATTTTTCTGATCCTTTTTGTTTATGGAAACATTCATATTTTATTGATGCTTGTGAGGTTCAAAAAAAATAAAAAATTAAAACTAAAATCCTAGAACAGGGGAGGGAAGAGAAAAAGGGGGAGACAGAGACAGAGACACACAGAGACAGAGATAGAGAGACAGAAAGACAAAAAGAGAATGAGCATTGCTGCTGGAGTCAGAAGAAACAAATGGGTTCATATTCTATATCCAGATGCTGTGAGACAGACAGACAGAGATAGAGAGCACACTAATATTGGAGACAGAAGAAACAAATGGATTCATATCCTCTATCTCACACCTACTAGCAATATGTCCTGAACAAGTGAATTATCTGAGTCTTAGTTTCTTCAACTATAAAATGGAAATAATATCTGTACTGTATTATACTATTCCTTCCCTTGAGGGCAACTAGATGGCAAAGTAGATAAAGCACTGGCCTTCAATTCAGGAGGATGGGAGTTCGAATCTGGTCTTAGACACTTGCCACTTACTATCTGTCTAACCTTGGGCAAGTGATTTAACCCTGATTGCCTCATATCCAGGTCAATCTCCAGTTGTCCTGAATCATATCTGGACACTGGACCCAGATGGTTTTGTAGGAGAAAGTGTGTCTGGTGACTTAGTACAGCCTCCTCTCACTCAAATCCAACTAATGTTCTTGTCATGGCATCACCTCCCTTATGTCATGGTCTTCTTCAAAAATGAGGCCAATTATTTATTATTATTATTATTATTATTATTATTATTATTATTATTATTATTATTCCTTCTCTTAAGGGCAGGGATTATTTTTTATTTTTATTTTTCTGCTTTCAGCATCTACTCTGATACCTTGTATTTTGTGGACACTTAAGATTGGATTAGGTTGGATTGGATTGGTTTAATTGAGATAATGTAAGTAAAGAGCTTAATAAACCTTAAAGCTAGTTATAGATGTCATCTATTATTATTTATTAGATTCATCAGACAACAGGGTCTTCAGATGCCTCAGGATTGCATTGCTACCTTGTGACAATCACCACAAGTCCATCAAATCACTTTCAGATCTCCAATTTACTTTGAGCTCACTTGTTTATTTAAAATAGGCAGAGAGATGGCTCAGAGGATAGAATAATAGGACATTTGATTTCAAATCCAACCTTAGACTTTTATTAGCTGTGTGACCCTGGGAAAACCACTTAACTCCTGGTTGCCTTAATCCACAGGAGAAGGAAATGGCAAAGCATTTCAGTAGCTCTTTCAAAAAAACCTTGTGAACAATATGGTCCATGAGATCACAGAGTATGATTAAATGACAACAAAACTTATTTTAAGTGTTGATAGAAACTATGCTATGAGGACAGAAAGAAAAGATGAGTTGGTTCATTTTTTTATAGTCCAGATGACTCATCTCTCCTCCATTTTCAACTTGATCCTCATCCCCTGCTTCAGTCAACATGCTAAGAGTTAACCTTCCAGGTCTGTCATTTCCCCCACTTTCAATAAATCAAACCTATAAACCACTGCAAGGTTCAGGCTGAATATCTTCAGACTCCCAATCTATCAAGTTAATGATAAGGTAGCAGGGGAAGTGTTGCAAAATCCAATGTATTATTGATGTATTCTGTAATGAATGCCCATTCAGTAATTACACTCCCTCCTACTAAAAATGTAGGAAAATATGTGCAGGCAAGCTTAGGAAATGTTTCTAAAGAGTGATAGAAATAACCTTTCTGATTTGAATGTGTTGTAGTTAGAATTTTATGAAAAATTACTCAAGAGTATAATATATGCACAATAATATTAACATAGAGAATGATTCTGGATTTGGATTAATTTTTCATGGAGGCAAAGTGTTCCAGTATCTTCCTTTCCTCCTCCACAATATGCAATGTTGCACCCTCTTTCCATAGCCTTTTCTAATGATCTCTTTAAACTGGTTTATGGTACATTTCCCAAAAGAAATTCCTCACTTGCGGCAAGCACTTAGAATAATAAGGTAAAGAAAAGATGAGATTCCCTGAGGTTTCCCTTGCAATGTCTAGGAAACAGCCACATACTGATAGGAACTTCACTAGTCATAATAATAATTGAACTGTTTATGAAATTTTAAAGTTTGCAAAGCACCTTAACATTCCTTAATCTACTTGGGCCTCAACAACATGATATACAATCTCCCAACTCACTGGCTGTTCCAGGCCTGGAATGTTCTCCCTAGCTTCTTTCAAAGCTAGCTCAAATGCTATCTTCCAAAGAGTTCTTTCTTATTCTCCCACTACAGATGTCTTCCTCTGAAATTACCTCTCATTTACACTATACATATATATATATATATATATATAAAACATATAATATAGATAGATATAGATATATATTTATAGATATATTTAGATATACATAGTTGACAGCAATAATATTATTAACTAGTATTCCATTGCTCTGAGCTAATACTTTATTTATAAATATTATCTTCCAATAACCCTGGTGTGCCAGTTGAGGAAATAGAAATTAAGTGACTTAATCAAGGTCACACACAACTAGTAAATATCTGAGATTGGATTTGAACTCAAATCTTCCTAATTCTAAACCTAACATTCTACCCATTGTGCCATCTAGCTGCCAGAGTTGCCTCCATGTTGTCTCCCCCATTAGACTATGAATTCCTTGAGGAAAGAATCCATGCTCTTCCCTTTTTTTTTTGTATCTCTATTTCTCATTGACTTACTGACAATAATTCTATTTAGATAGTATGATGAGTATTGTTTCTATTTTACCAGTAAAGAAACTGAAGCTAAAAATTACCACAATCCAGTCAATCAAGAATCAATTAAAAGATCAAATCCAAAACCATGTCTTCCTAATTCTAAATCCAATACTTCATTCATGTTGCTACATTGCCTAGGATATGGTCTGCTCTTGATTTTTCCATGCTATTAAGCTATAACCCAAACAAAGTTATCTCTATAAAATATTCAGAGTTGTAATGAGCATAAAGTGACTGGAGGTCTGCCTTAAGGCACCAAAATCATGCATGCCATCTCTGTGCTTCAACCTGCCTATCTAAGCTACCACTTCCCCTCCACCATTCCCCATCAGGGCTTTCCCTGCATATGCCAAAAGAATGAAAGCCCGACTGTCTGAGAGAGGACTGACTCTCCCTGAGGCAACTATTCCCTTAGTCCAATCCCTATATCATTGCCCTCCTTCCTTCCTGACTCACTTGAATTTGTTCAAGGGCAATTAAATTCCTAGTTAAATGACAAAAGATAAATCCAGGTAACTTCCTTACATTCTGCCTTCTGAGGGGGTGCCAAAAGGTTTATGGGAAGTAACTAAAAGAGTACCTTAAGAGAAAGAGGGGACTCCTTCAGCTGCTATTAAAAAAGATGAGATTCACATGCCAATGTATAAATTATATTGGTTAACCAGCTAAATCACCTTTCCTCTGATTTCTGGGGGTACTCCTGAGGGAATATCTTTCCTTACTACTGTCAGTCCAAGTCTTAATTATGGTATTTCCTGCCACTCTCCAGTATTAACTACCAGTGATTAGCTGCCCTGTTCCTGATGTCATTGATCCTCTTTGAGAAAGAAGGTGCAGCAAAAAACAACAAACAAAATTTAATCATTAATATCAATTAGCTATTACAAAGGGATAGTCACTTTGAAAATATTACAAGAACAGAAGTATAAGCATTTTCATCTGATAATTTGGCTGTGGATTCATAGTTTCCTAAATCCCCTTGGTCTCCAGGACTTGGACTTAACATAGTTTCTACATAGCACTGGTCCTATCAAGTTCACTTCCTTATACAATATCCTTGCTAGATGAGCCCTGTTTCAGACAGCAATGTGCTGGATAGCAAAAGTCATTCATTATTACAAGGATTCAGTGTTTGACTGAAAAAAACCTAGCATGAACTCTACTCCTGGTCATAGTCACCTCCAATCTTCTTCCCTACATGGGGAAAGAATAAACACAAAGAACAGAGATCTAATTCCAAAACCTGAGTCAAGGAAAATCCAAGGACTCTCCTCCTTTCTCCCTGGAACACAGTCAAGCAGTACCCAAAAGCTGTGTTATTTGTGTCACTTTGCTCCACCTTTGACATGACCTACCAGGGTCTCCATTATAGATAGATATACACTCATTATAGGTCTTCCTTCTGCTTCTTATATCCCATGTATCCTTTGTACTGTTAACAGAATTATTTTTCTGACACATAGATCTTGCAACACCATTCATGTTCTCAGTAATTTTCAGGTGATTGCTATTTACTCTGAAGTAAAATTTTACCTGGAATTCAAGGCTTTCCACAATCCAATGTCACCCTACTTTTCCAACTTTATCCCATGTTTCTCCTTTCTATGTGCTCTGCACTAGGACCTAATTGAACACTTCACTACCCCTAAACACATCTTATGCCTTTTTAGGCTCTTTCTTCTCCTTCACCTGTTGAATTTTTCATTTATCTTTTAATATAACCAATGCCACTCCTTCGAAGAAACCTCAAATTTCTCCCTAACTCCCTACCTCACTCTGACCTGCCCACCTCAGATTTCACATAAATATTTTGTATTATAACTCTAATATTCTTATATCACATTACATATTATAGTTCTCTGAAGTGGAATTCTATTTCCTAATTAGGTGGTATAAATTCCATAATGTGCATCATTTGAACTTTGTGTTTCCCTAACACAGTATTATGACTGCTGTAGATGGTTAATAAATGTTTTGTTTGCTATATTTGTATTTAGGAACTACCTCAAAGATAGATATTTCTACATGATGGAGAAAAAATAAAAGAAGGAAAGAAAAGAATTAAAGAGAAAAAAGAAAGAAGGAAAGAAGGAAGAAAAGGAGGGGGGAAATAATACAGTTTATTTTAAAATGTATAAGCTTATGTTTTCAGTTGAATTGGTGGGGGTTGTTTTTTTATTTTTTTTTACATTGCTCATTTTGTTATGCTTATGCTAATTTTCAAATGGGTTTGCATTTCTAATGTACACTTCAACTGATGGTGACAGGGGGCAATCAAGAGGAATAAATCTTTTTTGATGTCACAAAGAAAATCAAGGAATTAAGAGTATTGACTGTATTGGAATTGTTAATAGGCCAACTGAGCACTGGAGTTGTGAATTCAATTAACCCTTGTTTCATCCACAAATGAACACATCTTTAGGATACTTAGACACTTCATTATCAAGAAAGCAATGGTTATAGTGGAAAGTTCATAGAGAGCTGCACTTGGCTACCTCTGTGACCCTGGTCAGTGACTCAGCCTCTCTGACTCAGTCTCCAAATCTGAAAACTTTAGGGATGGTTCTAAATGGTATCTAAGAGGACTTCCAGCTTAAAATCCTGTGACCCTAATTAACAAAAGAGAGTCAGGGGATATTAATAAGTGTTTCTTGTACCATCCAACAAGCTGCTTTCTATTTGGTTGGTTAGTTTTCCTTCCTCTGAGCTTTGCAGTGAAATATAATTTGCATTCCTTCAAGAGTTTAGCAGTAAGGAACGCCAACTCTTCTTACAATTAATGAGCTTCGCTCAAACACTGAGCAGCAAGCCTTGCATGCCATCCAAGTGTATTAGATTAAAGAGGTCATGTAAATGAAATCGCCTTCAACAAGAATGTGTCCTTGACAATCTCTGCCTGAAGCAAGGGAGAGGAGGAAAAATAAGGTGAAAAAAAAATCATCTAGAGGCCTGGGTTTGGGTCCTAGTTTAAACATTAAATCTCTACATAGTATCACAATCAAGGAAACAGGGCTTCTTACCTGTGGGACAGGAAGACAGAAGCAGTTGTCAGAAGATCTAACCAGGATAATAGCTTCTCTCCTACTCTTGTATTGCCTGGGACAGCATATAAAAGCAAGGAAGAGGCAGCTAGGTGGCGAAATGGATAGAGAACAGGTCCTGGAGTCAGGAGAACCTGAGTTCAAAACCGGTCTCAGACACTTAATAATCACCTAGCTGTGTGGCCTTGAGCAAGCTACTTAATTCCATTGCATTCCAAAAAAAAAAACAAGGAGAGTCAAAACCTCTGTCCAAGACTGGTAGTGATAGATGTGTCAGAAAAGAGGTCAAGAGAGGCAGCTAAGATTTCTTTATGGCAAGATAATACAGATCTGAGTGATGTTCTTAGGAGATTTTTCAAGGAAACTATCACTATGTATCTTTGTCCATATACCCCTCTGTTCTATATGGGTTTTTTCCCCTATTATATGTGATCATTTCTATGCATTGGGCTGTCCTGCAAGTTGCCTGAAGTTTGGGTGAGAGAATACCTAAGGATTGGGCATGATGATTCTATGTCAGAAAATCAGCAAAAGTTGAATACTTGACATTTTCTAATCCCAATCTCTGTTTTCTCAAACAGGTTTCTGTCAAAGATCTTGATACCCTTAAAGTCAAGGGTCAAAGGATCTTGATGATGGACTAAACATTTCTAAAATTGTTTCCAACTTTAACCTTTCCATGATTCCATGATTTAGATTATCTGCATATTTTTGGCAAATTCTAAATCTAAATTATTCTTTGTATCAAGAAAAATTGCATCCAGAAACAGAAGGGAAGAACCAGAAAATAAATGATTCTTGAAACAATATATCCTCTATCATTTTTACACAATCAAGCTATACTACACACACACACACACACACACACACACATACACACACAGCAAAAGGCAAATTTTAAAGTCTAAGTTTTTAACTTTTTTGCATCATGAGCTCCTTTGACAGTCTAGTGAAGCATATGGGCATTTTTTTAATTTAGAATTGAAAGAGATTTTAAAGTTCAATTAAAGGTTAATGAAAATTAATATGCAATTTTCCCATGTGAGTTCATAGACACCTTGAAATCTATCCACAAACCATTTAAGCATCCGTGAACCCCAGGGAAAAAACCTCTTGTCTATACTAAAAAGAAGATGCTTTTTGGTCATCTGTTTTTCTTTATTCCTAGTGATTGCATATACTATTAATAAATAGCTATTGTTTGATTACCCTACCAGCAATAGAAGTCCATAGCTTCATAGAGGATAATTATTTGATAGGTAACATTTCTATAACTTAGCAGTTTCCAAAGAGATCTTTGTGTTTATATTCTGATCCTCACAATAACTCTGTGAAATGCTCTTACAGATGAGGAAACTGAGAGTGATATATGTTAAATAACTTGCTCAGGTTCACATAGCTAAGTATCTGAAATAGGATTCCCACTCAGATCTTCATGATTCCATGTCCCATATTCTCTCTACTGCATCACCTTAGCTGTCTCCAGATAGAGGAGAAAGGTAGCTTTTGGCACATTCCTGGTGCTGTTTTGCTCTTGTCTATAAATTACTATTTGACCCTCAAAATATAACATGTGACCTCTTCTTTAATGGAATGAATCTAGTAAGCAGTTGCCTAAACATCCTCAAAAATGCTATTTTCAACAAAAGTATCAAGGTCCTAGAATGGTTGAAAGCCTGAAGCCAATTATCACTAGCAAAGGGACATTTTTTGAAGTGGTCCAGAGAGTACATGCAATGTAACATATGCCTATTTGAATTTTTATCATATCTTCTCCTCCTAAACAGAGAGGAACTGGCTCCTGGGCACTGGAAGGGGAATAGCTTGCACACAAATAGAAAGATAAATGCACATGTATACAAATAACAGATTTCTAGTAAAAGCTCAAATGTTGGCTTTATCACTTATAGTTATATGACCTTAATCAAGACACTTAAATACCCTGAGCCTCAGTTTACTGATAAGTAAAATAATAATAATAATAATAATACATGTATTACCCACATCATAGAGTTTTATAGGGATCAAATTCTACAATGAATGTTAAGCACTATTATGATTATATGCCATGACTCCCCTGATGCCATTCCCAAAGGTGGGCAATGAACAGAGCAAGTGATGGCAAGGAATACACTCAGGAACCTTTACTCCCAAATTCATGTTGCCTAGTAATGCCCAGCCATGCTTGTAAACCTCCCTAGCTCATTTCTCCTTCTGTCCTCAACTGCAAGTCTCTCTGCAGATGCAGAATCTAACTCTGTCCAACTCTGCCCAAACAATGCCAAGGATATTCTCTCTACTTCCTTTAATGATCATGGAGTCAGTAGCTCCAATTGGAAGTGCAATAGCACCCTCAAACAGCTTATTCTAAGGAGCTGGGGTACAATGAAGGAATACTTTCGGGGAAGTCTCAGGAGTTTGTTGATTTCCCCTTGTGCTGTCTCCCACCACCATGAGTCACCGACTACTTTTCAGAATAATTTTAGATGTACACAAAATGAAATACATAGGATTACAAAGACAGCTGATTACAGTGAAATACAATCATCAAAATGTGGTTTTTTTTTTTGAGAAAACAAGTTCACAGATCCCGGGTTAAGAATCACTGCACTAAACTGACACAAAATTCCCTAGAGACTTTGCATGAAGAAATGAAATCTTCACATTTCTGATTATATATCACATCCTATTTTTTCATGGTGTTGTTATTGTAATTACATTTTAATAGATCAGGACAAAAGTAATAAGAAGACCTCAATGAGAGGCAAGTTGATGCCCTAGAAACTCACTAGGAAGTAGAAGATCTGAGTTCTAGTCTTGGCTCCATCCCTGATGATCTATATAATGCTAAATCTGTCACTTTACCTCTTAAGGCTCAGTTTTTTCCTTCTGTAAAATGAGCGTGGAAATGCTAGATCAGATTTTCTTAACCTTGGATCAATGGATCCCCACAGGATCTATAGATAAACTTCAGTGTATCTGTGAACTTGGATGGGAAGAAAAAATAAATCTCTTATTTTCACTAACCTCTTACTGTTCAATGGATAGAGTTCAAATAGGGTCCAGAGTCAAGAAAATCCAAGTTCATATTTATCCTTAGACACTTTAACTATGTGACCTGAGCAAAGTCATTTAGTTTGTTTGCCTCAATTTCCTTATTTGTAAAAATGGAGATAATAATAGCACCTACCTCAGAATTATCATGAGAATCAAGTGAGATAATAATTTTAAAGCACTTAACCCAGTATCTGACACCTAGTAAGAAATATATAAATATTAGCTATTACTATTATTATTAAAATTTAGCCATTTCTCAAATTATAAATGTAGACAATAAACATTATTCTGAGAAGGGATTCTTGGTTTCAATGGGTGGTCAAAAGTGTCCTTGACAACAAAAATATTAAGAAGTACTGTTCCAGAGAGCAATTCCAGTTGTCCTAAATTGTGGCCTTTTCTGGCCTAAGCCCTGATGCTGAACTTCACCACTGAAGAAGGGGAACTGAAGATACTTTATCCAAAAATCAAAGAAGGAAACTATGTTTCCTTGAAGAAATTCATGCCATGAAGGATTTAAAAACCCAGTAAAATAACCAAGTTTTCTCTTGACGATAATAATTTTGAAAAAAATATGCAAAAAGAAATTCCTAACAACCTTCAAAAAAAAACAGTTGTGACTTTTCAGCAAAAAAGAACTTTGAAGAATTAATTTGAGAGTGGTGTATATTCAAGGTCTGAAGATAAAAGGCAGTAATGTAGCAAGTCCTTTATCCTTCTTGGAAAGCAAGCAGGAAGCAAAAGGAGCAGATGTCTAAAATTACAGTATTTCAAGGGGAAATGAATACTTAAGAGAGTGACTATTGCTTCTACCTTGGATTTTTACATCTTAAAAGATTCCCTTATTTGGCTGGTCTAGTTGGGCTAACAATGAAGCTTTTATTTTAATTTTGAGTCCCCTTTTTCTTTTGAACATTTTCAGAAGGCAAGGGTTTCCTGTAATTGTTGTTTTTACTCCAATATTTTTATAATTAAGTTTTTGTATAATCGTGTGTGTCTGCTAATTAAATTGCATTTCAACTAATTCCCACAATAATATCATGAGAAAATCTATTAGTATATTCATGAAAACAGTCTTCATTTGATAAAAATGTTGCTGTTTTATGTTTAAAAATAATTTTTCTATTTCAATTTTGATGGAACATATTGGTTTTAATTATCATGGAGAGTATTTCATCTGTTTAGCTCCATTTTGAAAGCTAGAATAAATGATATGTATTAAAAATAAGAGTACAAAAAGTTAACTCAGTTTTTGAAAGTCACTACATAAACAATTTTGTTAATCCTGTTATCAAAACTAAAAAAATGTTAAAGTTTAGTCTATGCAAAAATAAAGACCTTAATGAACCCTAACTTCTCTTTCAATTCTTATAACCCTACTCCAGGGAGTATTTCATGACCAGTAACTAATTTATCCTCATAAGAATTCTAAATTAGATGAGGGAAAATCATTTTTTAGATGTGAAAAGTGAAAAAAAGGGAGGTAGGGGTGGCTAGGTGGCGCAGTGGATAGAGCACCAACCCTGAGTTCAAATCCAGCCTCAGACACTTAATAATTACCTAGCTGTGTGGCCTTGGGCAAGCCACTTAACCCCATTGCCTTGCAAAAAAAAACCTAAAAAATAAAAAAGGGAAGGTAAAGTATATGCCAAAGGTCATGAATTAGGTGGAACCTAAACTGTATTCTTCTATTCCCAGTTCACCATTATTTGCAGTCAATCAAGTACTTCCTTTTAAGGTGCCACAAGCATGAGCAAATTCAAGAAAATTATTGAGTTGTCATACCTTCAGCCAGGTGAAAACAATGCAGCAAAATGTATCACCAACACCAATCATTTTATCATCAACATCACGTACCTATTATTTGTTAATCTGTTCTACTCCCCATTTGCATGCAGAAGTCTTGATTTTCCTCATTCATTTTGAAAAAAATAGCCGAGAATGCAAGGTTCCATGGACCTTAAGACCATAGTACAGCAAAATGATCAATGATCAGTTTGTATTCTTGCCATTTACTGGCAAAGACTGCATATCGCTTGCCAATAACTATAATCAGGGAAAACAGGATAATAGATTCAAGAGCAGAGATCAAATTCTGTCCCCTAGTTACCTTAGAATTCTGCTACTATCATGAAGGACGTTGCAGCTAATCTGCTGGCTGCCAATCTAAGGTTGAGAATGTATGGAGGGAGCAGAGAGTTAATAGATAATAATGCTTCTATCTCATTCTATGACTTCTAATGTCACCATTAATGATTATTGTAAAGCATTTAGGTAGGATTATTCAATGCTGTTAATGAAGAGTTACAATTCTAGTGTCATCCCAGGTTTTTGATCTCATAGTGATATCTAGTTTTGATGCACAATATGACCAAATGACACACTTATTCCTAAAATAACTTTATGAGGCATTTGATCCCACATGGTCTTTCCCTGGTATCAGTGAGAAGACAGCCTGTAATGATAGCTACAAGGAATAAATTGGTTTTCTAAATCTCCCATCTGTTTAAGGCCCAATTAACAATCAAGTTGTCACAACCAAGAACCAAATCCTATCTGAAGAAAGAATAAAACAAATAGGAAAATTATTATTGCTATGTTTAGCCCTTTATTTCTAAGGCTAATTGTTTGAATAAGAACTCAGTATTATAAAAAATATGCTTGTTGAAAGGTTCATACAAGACTTTGGAATCATAGGATTTAGAATTGAAAGGAACATTATAGATCATTTAAATAGGTATTGAATTTGTATGGTTTGGGGCACTATCTTCGTTAAGGGAGAATTATGGAATTATAATGTTTGTTGTTCATTTCCGAAGAAGACCACAAAATTAGGGAGGTGATGCCATGACAAGTATATGAACTGGATTTGAGTGAGGGAGTGCTGTGCTAAGTCACCAGTCTCACTTTCTCCTCTGGAGTCATCTGGGTCAAGTGGCCAGATATGAATCAGGACAACTGGAGATGATCTTGGATGTGAGGCAGTCATTGTGAAGTGACTTACTAGTAAGAGTCAAGTGTCTCATCCATACCAAAATTGACTATGTATTAGGGCACAAAAGCCTTTTAATTCAAATGCAGAAAGGCAGAAATAATAAATACAGACTTCTCAAACCATGATGCAATAAAAATTACATGTAATAAAGGGCCAGGGAAAGTTAACCCAAAAACTAATTGGAAATTAAATAATTTCATCTTAAACAATGGGTGGATCAAACAGAAAAAAATAGAAATAATCAATAATTACAGACAAGAAAATGATACTAATAAGACATCATATCAAAATCAATATCAAATGGGATGCAGCCAAGGCAGTTTTAAGGAGAAATTTAATATCACTAACTGCCTATACAAATAAAATAGAGAAAGAAGAGATTGATGAATTGGGTATGCAATTTTAAAATCTAGAAAAAGAACAAATTAAATATTAATAATTAAATACCAAATTAGAAATTCTGAAAATTAAGAGAAAGATCAATAAAATTGAAAGCAAGAAAATCATTGATCTCATAAATAAAACCAAGAGTTGGTTTTATGAAAAAGCCAATAAAATAGACAATGGTTAATCTGATTTAAAAAAAAAGAAAAGAAGATAATCAAATTACCAGTATCAAAAATGAAAAGGGTGAACTAACCACAAATGAGGCAGTTAAAGAGATAATTTGGAGCTACTTTGCCAAAATGTATGCCAATAAATTGGATAACTTGAGTGAAATGGATAAATATTTACAAAAATAAAAACTGCCCAGATTAACAGAAGAGGAAATAAATTATTTAAATAATCCCATTTTAGAAAAAGAAATTGAAGAAACCGTCAATAAACTCCCAAAGAAAAAGTCTCCAGGTCCAGACAGATTTACAAGTGAATTCTGCCAAACATTTAAAGAACAATTAATTCCTATTCAAGATAAACTATTTTTAAAAATAGGAGAAGGAGTTCTGCCAAATTCCTTTTATGACACCAACATAGTGCTGATACCTAAACCAGGAAGAACCAAAACAGAAAAAATTAAAGACCAATCTCCGTAATGAACACTGATGCAAAAATATTAGGTAAAATTTTAGCAATGAGAATACAGCAAGTTATTACTAGGATAATGCACCGTGATCAGGTAGGATTTATACCAGGTAGGCAGGGATGGTTCAATATTTGGAAAATACTCAACATAATTGAACATATCAATAACAAAACCACAGAAATTATATACTTATCTCAATAGATGCTGAAAAAACCTTTGATAAAATATAACATCCATTCCTATTAAAATCACTAATAAGTTTAGGAATAAATGGGGTTTTCCATAAAATACTAAAATAGTATCTATTTAAAACCATCAACAAATATTATATGTAATGGGAATAAACTCAGAGCATTTCCAATAAAAATAAAGGATGAAAAAAGGATACCAATTATCACTATTACTATTCAATATAGTATTAGAAATGCTAGCAGGAGCAATAAGGGAAGGAAAAAAAATTGAAGGAATCAGAATTGGCAATGGCAAAGCAAAGCTTTCACTCTATGTAGATGATATGGTGGTATACTTAGAGAACCCAAGAAAATCATCTAAAAAAATTTCTTTGACACAATTAACAAATTCAGCAAAGTAGCAGAATATAAAATAAACCCACATGAATTATCAGCACTTCTATATATGAACCACAAAGCCCAAATGAGATAGAAAGAGAAATTCCATTTAAAGTAACTATAGACAACATTAAATACTTGGAAATCTCCCTCCCTCCCAAGACAAACCCAGAAACTGTATGAACACAATTATAAAGTGCTTCTCATCCAAATAAAGTCAGATCTAAATAATTGAAAAATATCAATTGCTCGTAGTTGTGTCAAGCTAATATAATAAAAATGACAATTCTACCCAAATTAAATTACTTATTCAGTGCCATACCAATTAAACTACCAAATAACTACTTTACTGAGCTAGAAAAAAATACTAACAAAATCCATCTGGAGCAACAAAAGGTCAATAGTAAGGAAACTGACAAAAAAAAAAAAACTATAAAGGAAGGTGGCCAAGGTCCGTCAGATTTAAAATTATACTATAAAGTGGTAGTCATCAAAACTGCCAGGTACTGGTTAAGAAATAGAGTCCTGGGGCAGAGTCAAGATGGTGGCATGAAGGCAGCATTTCCCGACAACTCCGACCCCCCAACCCCCAAAAAACAAACAAAGGGTGGCTCTAGCCAAAATTTAGAGGGGCAGAACCCACAGAAAGACTACATTGTCCCAGTCCAAGATAACTTGGAAGTTCCAAGGGAAAGGTGTGCTTCACCAGGACCAGGGATTGGGAAAAATAAAAAGCCAGGGCACAGCCTAGCATGGCACAGCCCAGCCCAGAGATCACGTACAACAGCTTGAAGGGGCAGGGAGAGAACTCTGCTGCACATGGGTGAGCGTGGAGTGAGGACCACCATCCACAGAACCTGCAGTGAGAATCCAGAGAAAGCATCCAGAGATGGTAAGGGAAGTCTGCAGATTTCTCTGCTCTCTCTGGGGTAGGACTCTGCTGTTTGCCTACACTTACATATTGCCCTTTGGGCTTCCATACTAAGACAGCTGGATACTGCCCTTATAGCCCCAAGGCAGAGGGAAGTGCTGTGGTCATCTACATATCAAAGGATGGGCTTGGAGGAATAAAGGTCCCAGTGGGGTGTCCACCCCCCCAAAAAAAACCCAAAGCCTTGGAAGTGTTGTAAATTAGCCTTGGGCTAAAGAAATGAGTAAACAACAGAAAAAGAAAAATCTGACCATAGAGAATCATTTCAGTCCCATGGAAGATCAAAACACATACTCAGATAATGACAAAATCGAAGCTTCCAAATCCAAAACCTCCAAGAGAAATAGAAAATGGGCTCAGACTGTGGATGAGCTCAAAAAAGACTTTGAAAAGCAATTAAGGGAGATGGAGGAAAAATTGGGAGGAGAAATGAGAGTGATGCAGAAAAATCATGAAAACCAAATCAAAAGCTTGGTGAAAGATGTACAAAAACATACTGAAGAAAATAATATGTTAAAAACCAGTTTAGGCCTAATGGAAAAATCAAAACAAAAGGCAAATGAGGAGAAGAATGTCTTAAAAAAGCAGAATTGGCCAGCTGGAAAAAAGATAAAAAAGCTCTCTGAAGAAAATAACTCCTTCAAATGCAAAATGGAACTAAAGGAAGCTGATGACTTTATAAGAAAGCAAAAAGAAATAAAACTCTTCCAAAAAAAGCTAAAAATTAGAAGAAAATGTGAAATATCTCATTGGAAAAACAACTGACCTTGGAAACAGATCCAGAAGAAATAATGTGAAAATAATGGGTCTATCTGAAAACCATGACCAGGAGAAGAGCCTAGGCTTCATTTGTCAAGAAATAATACAGCAAAATTGCCCTGAGATCCTAGAAGTTGAGGGTAAAATATAAATCAAGAGAATTCACTGGTCACCCCCTGAAAGGGATTCCTAAAAGAAAAACTTCCAGGAATATTATAGCCAAATTTCAAAACTCCCAAACCAAAGAGAAAATTATAAAAGCTACCAGAGACAGACAATTCAACTACTGAGGTTCCATAGTCAGGATTACAGAGAATCTGGCAAAATCTCCATTATATATAATATAGATATATCAGCTAAACCAAGATACAGAGACAGAGAGAGAGAGAGAGAGAGAGAGAGAGAGAGAGAGGAAAGAGAGAGAAAGAGAAATTTCTCCCTAGATCTCACATCAACTGAAGTCTCTATTGTGGTAACCTATGGATGGGAACATGATCAGAAAGTCAACTCCTTTATAAATGGGCTTCTTCCTAGAGTCACTTTTTTCCCTTTCAGGGACCCCTCTCTGAAGAAAATCTGCAATAGTGTGTCTTCTTTTTTCAACAATGGAAGTCCAAAGAGTAAAGATCCCCCCCTCTCTTAAACTCTTCAATTTCACCCCCTCACCTTAGCGTAAAGCATCAAGCAATTGATCTCCATTAATGAGGAGAATCTAATGCAAATGGGCTTGAGCCTTTAAAAGTTACATTTGGAATCAAAATGCTGTTAAAAGAATATCAACATTCCCATTTGTATATAGAACACCATAATTAAGGCAGAATCCCTTAATTTAATGGTTAATTTCCCCCAATAATAATAAAAATAATAGTAATAAAGGATGTAACATTAGCACATTATATGACTTTGATAATTGCTCTTCATTCATCATAGACAGTAGTCACAACAGATCGATATAATCTATTATCTCATGTTAAGAGAATGAACATAGGGGCGGCTAGGTGGCGCAGTGAATAGAGCACTGGCCTTGGAGTCAGGAGTACCTGGGTTCAAATCCGACCTCAGACACTTAATAATTACCTAGCCATGTGGCCTTGGGCAAGCCACTTAACCCCATTGCCTTGAAAAATCTAAAAAAAAAAAAAAGAGAGAGAGAGAATGAACATAGTCCCGGGTACTTATCTAAATTTTCTTTGTGAAAACATACAGTCATAAAATTAAATTAAATTAAGAGTTCTTACTTTTTTAATATAATCAAGTTCTGGGGGCAATAGAATTCATTTAATTTAACCTCCTGCTGATTGAGGTTGGTTTTGACCTCTCCACAAAATGGAAGCCCAGGAATACTTCACAAGTAGAAGGAACTGGACAAGCCCTAAGGGACATTTAGTTCATAGATATATAAATGTAAAAGTATAATCCTAATATTTTCAGAGTTTACTTTCCCCCATATCTTCTTGGCTCTGAGGGAGTAGACTCAAAACTTAGCTCATTTCCTTCAATAGTCTCACAAAGTTCAAATCTCAAAGTTGCATGATCTTTAGCCCTTTTTTTTTCCAACTTTTACTGTCTGGGGTTCAGATCACACCTTTATCCTTAAGACACTACAACATCCAGCCTGGATTTTGACTTCCAGTTTCCTATAGCTTGCTCTCCCATGGTGGGAACTCCACTCACAGAACCTAGAACATTAAGGAATAGATGAAAGTCCCAAGGATCTAGGCTTGTTTCTCAGGGACTACCTTGAGTCAGAGGGTAAGCGCTTCCCCTTAATACAAGATTTCTCATAGATAGTCACTGAACTCATCTAGACTCAAACACAATAAAGAACTAAGTTGCTGAAGCTAACTGAGAATTTCTGGACCCACCAGCATCGCAGTCAGTCAAAAAAATATTCCTCCCAATTGGGTGGTTAGACAACCAGGACTAGTTACAAAAAATTCACACATGTTCTACTGTCTCTCAAAGCTATTTCCCTTCCACATCATCACAATTCTCACAGAAACAACTCCCTATAATGCTCCACTTAAAGAGATGCCATCTGTTCCCCAGCATCTTCCAAATGGAGATGCCATCTGAGGCTCTCTATGTAAGTGCCAGTCCCCCAATACATATATACATTCACTAGAGAAAAGTTCAACACTTTGAGGTTTGAAACAGGGATCAGGATGCCATTGATTTTTTTAAAAATATTTTAATATTTGAAGGATCGTCAAATGAAAAAAGAAAGTAGAGCTGTACAATTGGCCCCAGAAGACAGAACTAGGAATGATGGGTTGAAGTTTTAGAGAGACAGATTTCAGTTCAATATAATAATCTCCTAAACAGTAACATGATGCTATAGAGAGCTATCCTTGAAGCCAAGAAGACCTGAATTCTTGCATATAATGGTTGTGTGACCTTAAACAAGTCATTTAATCTTTCCTTACTCATCTAGATCAAAGGCCAGCAAAATAAGACCCAAGGACCAAATCTAATGCAGCCTGTTTTTGTATGGCCCATAAGCTAAGAATGTTTTTATGCTTTTAAAAATAATAAAACATTATTTTAAAATGTAAAAATTAGTGTTAGTTTAGCAGACTAAACAAAAATAATTGGTCACATTTGGCCTATGGACTTTCTGACCCTATTCTAGGTAATTAAGCTTTAAATTGGAGAAAAAGTGCTGATCCACTTATACTAAAAAATTCATACTTATACTAACTTACTTATACTAACAAAATTCTTATACTAACAAAGTCATAGATGCATTCACTAATGCACTTCTACTAATAAAAACCAACATTTATCTAGCCCTTTAAGATTGGTAAAGTATTTTACTTATATTATCTCAACTGAGCCTCTCAACAACTGTATGAGCTAGTTACTATTGTTATCTCCATTTTACAGAAAAGAAAACCTACCTAACAGTTAGAACTGGCCATAGGGAAATGAGATGCCATAAAAGGTTCCATCTCTGAAGATGCTCAAGTGGAAGCTGAATGATTATGTCATGGAGAAGACTCCTATTTCAAGTTGAATTAAAAAACCTGGGAGCTCATTCCAATTCTGAATCTCTACAATTCTTAACTTTGGTTAATTTTTATTTTATGTAGAAAACAATAAAAGCTTCTCACAGCACTTAGCAAAAAAGTAGGTACTCAATAAACATTAAATTCTGTGCTGTAGTAAACCCTTCCAGTTGGAACCTGGCCATTAGCTCAAGCCATGAAGGTGACTTCTTATAATAGAACTTCTCTCAAGCATAATCTCTATCTTCAATGAGCCCTGAGTCCTCACTGATCAGAAGAACTGACAACTATTCCTTTAATAATTCTTCCACAGTCCTTCACAAAGAGAAACCCAAAGCTCAACCAAGGCACTCATTGTCCTCTCTCAGAGAAAGGTATAGTCAGAAATGGACAATTTCTATAAAACAGGACAAAAAAGTCCCATTATACCAACAGTTTTTCGAGTCAATAATCTGGTTCTAGTTTTTCCAATCCTTTCAGTAACCAAGCAAATACCCATCCTATCAGTCTTCTGGGATAATATATTTGGTGCAAACTAGTCAAACAGGCACTCTTTCCTAAAGGAAAACAAAATGGAGTGACATATCCTTAAACAGAATCAGGATAAACACTATGGATGAGATGTTTATACATGTTGGACTACATGGCTTTTGGGATCTGTTTCAACTCTGAGACTTCATGAATCTATGATGTTATCATTAAAGTCTGCTATAAGTCTATGAGTTGCTCTACTTACAGCAGAGAAAGATTTCCCTCCAAATATTCTGATAATTGCTGTCTACCAGTGATGTCATGCCTCTGGACCAGATTTGTGATCTGGTACCTACTCCTTCTTTCCAGGTGATCTACAGAGTACTTTTTAACAATGTCATTTCTGCTTAGCTCTTTGTCCATCCTCACTTAAGTGTCCTTTACATATTTCAATCCAATTCCTCCAACTCCAATGCCAGCTCTCTTTACTCTGTATCAAGTAGATTGGCTTACTGTGGAAGGATGATGGAAAAGGAAATGGGAATTTATTTCTTTATATATTAGCACAAACAAGCTACCCAACAACTGACAAATTTGTACCATACTCCTCTCTAAAGGGGAATCAAAACTTAGTTTTTCAACTTACTACCTGTGTGAAAAATCACAGAAATATCCTTTAATCTGAGGGGACTTTGGTTTTCTCATCTGTAAAATAAGGTGTTTTGGACTAAGTAATTTCAGAGGTCCCTTCTAGTTCTCCATTCATAACTCTATGACTAACCCCACCCCAACTTCAGGTTTTTGGATTTGTTCATGGATATAACTTCTCTATATGTTATTCTTCTTTTCTTTTTTGTCTCCTTTATTTCTTTGAATTCATTAATCTGGGTGTATCTTGGATCCTATTTACAATCCCAATCCCAGCAGACTATAATTCCCTCAACAAAGGCAGAGACTACTATTTCAGTTTTTGCCTTTATATCTCCAGTGCTTCCAATACTATAGGGTTTATACAGTGAAATGTTTGCTGAATTGAATTGAATGTCAAAATAAACTGAATTGTGGGGCAGCTGGGTGGTACAGTGGATAGAGCACTGGCCCTGGAGTCAGAACAATCTGAGTTCAAATCTAGCCCCAGACACTTAATAATTACCTAGCTGTGTGACCTTGGGCAAGTCACGAAACCTCATTGCCTTGCAAAAACCAATAAATAAATAAACAAACAAACAAATAAATAAATAGAGAAGTAGAGAGATAAATAAATAAATAAAAGAATGAATGAATGAATGAATGAATGAGTGAATAGATAAATAGTTAAACTGAATTGAGTATCAAAAACAGCCATAAGATAACCACTAATCATCAAAAGAGTCATAGTTACCCAAGTGGGCATTCTTAACTTGTTGCTTATCCTTCATTTTCAAAGCGGACTAATGGCATCTCAGGGGAATTTCTTGAGTTGTACATGAATTGGATTTAAGTGAGGCAGAGTTGCACAGTCTTCAGTCTTGCTCTCTTAGAATTCCAGAGTCATCAGTGTTCAATGGAAAAACAAGAGTAAAGAAGCAGTAGATGACCTTGTCATCTTCTAGGTCTGAGCTTCTAATTGGTATATTCTTAGGGTCTTGAGATCTTCTCATCCTGAAAAGATATATTCATAAAGTATCTCTGGGTGGATTGTTTAATGTAAGAAGAAGTTAATATCCTCTTCACTTTCCACCATCCCACAGTGTCACCCAACAGTGTAACTGGAGTTGGAGGAATTGAATTCAAATCCCAATTCTACCACTTACTACCTATGTGACTTTATATAATTCACTTCATCTCCTTGATACCTCATTCCCTCATCTGTAAAATGAGAAAGGGTCAAATTCAAATAGAAACAGGTCCCTACTGTCAACATATTGACTTAGAAAATGAAAATTAACATTATCTATATTGTTTCAATTTTATGTATTTTGTCCAATGTTTGCCTTATATTTTTTAACAAAGCTTTTATTTTATTTTTTCCAATTATCCCAATTACATTTTAATTTGGTTCAGGCTGCAAATGGGACTTTTGGGGGTCCTGTGATCACTTGGACCATAGAGTAGAATAAGTGTGACACTTCTATGGACAAACAATCTACAATCCTGGCCAGCAAAAGTTGATCAAGGATCAGGATAAATGATATTCTGAATGGCTATGTGACAAAAGAACATGCTTTCATTGAACTCTTCACTTTGAAATCTATTCACTGAAGAATCTGGGGAAGGCACAATTCCTGATTCATAGTAGATGTCTAATGAATACTAACTAAACTTCCTTAAATGTGAACTGTGTTTTTTTCCTTTAAATCTATAAATGAATCATTATAAGGTCTTATAAATCACACTGCTGAAATACCATTATATTCAATTTTTGTCCTTAGACTAAAGATTGTAAAAAGTCCACCCAAACTGATCTCCTAAACTTGATGATCTCCAGAAACTCATCATCCTGCAAGATGAAATCAACTCTGAAACTTATCCCTACCCCATTCCCTGACTCTGGGTTGTCTTCTTTGCTCTTATTGGAAAAGACAAAGGATAAATATTGGATAACTACTCCTAGATCCTCCATTGTTTGAGGAGGGCTTTCAGGGAATCTACTTCATTATATCCTATCTGACTGCTTTCTTAGAGTTCATGATCTCTTGAAATTCATTATTCTACAAGATTGAATTCATCTCTGAGATTCTCACCTCCTCAGATCATCTCCCTTCTTGGCTGCAGGACTTCATTATCTCCCCTTCCTACTCCATTTCCCACCCCCCACACACACACTAAGTAATTTCTCCTCTTCCCTCCCCTTTTCAACTTCTCTCTGAGTCATCTTCCCCACTTTAGATTATGAATTCCTTGAGGAGAGGGGTTGTCTTAGGCCCCAGTGCTTAGCATATTGCCTCACACATAACAATCACAATAAATATCTATTGACTCTAACTCTGAAGAATATACTCAAATATCTTTTGAAGGCAAATGGGTAAATTAATTGAGGTGAAGGAGTCAAAAGCTTTTGACCTATCTTCATTCCAAGAACCCAATTCCATGTAAAACCCAAGTCCTTTATGTTTGTCCCCAAATCTTCCTGGGTCTTATTTATGGTCCAGGTTGAAATTAACCTGGTTGGTATATTTTTCCCCTTCAGACAGCCTGGCTCTTTTCTATGAGTATTTTTCTCTTTTCTTAATCCACACACAGCATGGGAGCTTCTGCATACATTAATAATGCCCATTCATTTGCATCTTGTCAATCCATAGGCCAAAATACTTTTGGGCATATTATTCATCTTATATTGTTTATTCTCCAACTGCTTTGCCAAATATGCATATCATTCTTCTTTTTCACATCAGCAATGTAAAATAAAGATGCACTGATCCTATAATTGAAAATGAATCTGGTGATGGAGAATAAGTAATACAATATGTGAGAGTGACAGGTCCTAGAGAATATTTGATCTCCTTTTGACCATAAAATGGTTTTACAATATATTATGATTGTGGACATATAAATTGTAGACCCCTATAAGCTTTAGTTAATAAATAATGGACCACTGAGTAAAGAAGATTAAGCAAGGATATGGTCCATATTATTTAATAAGAAGTTTCTGTATCTCAAGATTGCCTTTCCATTTATAAACACTAGATACCTTTTAAACCATTAATCTGCTGAACAGATTTGTAGAAGTCAGCCTAGGGTCCTGCCATGTGAACCGGGCTAGTTTTTCTCTAAAAGTCAGGAAAACTGTTCCTATGCCTTAAGCTTTCTGGTCATCCAAGGCACAAAAAGTCCAATCCAGGAAAAGCCAAGGCCCCTCACACTTGACAGATGCCACACTTCCACGTGAGTTAACATACGCTTTTGACTATGCTTCCTTGGATATATTTGCCTGAACTAGTGATATTTCTTAATGTCTTCTTTACTACTGTAAACTTCCTTTTTTGTTAAATGATAGCTGATCTATAGATGTGTCACTAGATTTCAACTCCAAGTCTAAACCACTTGATCAACCTAAATCAGGCCTAGCCTAGACCAATAGATTATGAAAGAGAATTAGTTGCCTATTTAATATCATTACTCTACTGTCTAAAAAATTAAAAGAAACCTGAAGATCACGCAATCATTCAAATAAGTCTATACAGTAGCCCTAAAACCATTTTCCTTCTCTACCATTTTTCTCTAAATTGATTTTAAATTCTAAAAGCATATAGACAAGTATAAAAATTCTCAAAATCAACAAAATTTCTATTAAAAAAAACCAGAATCTTAAATCTAGGCTAATCATGGTAAGATAATTAATTCATCCTCCTGAATCTAAGTAAGTCTCACCTAAATCATTCCAGAAAGGGATATATCTTATTTTTAAAGAGCTCTTTCAAGTCTCACACAGCATCCTTCTAAACATCTTAGTGTCTGCACTCATGTTTTCTTCCTAACTTTCTGTATTTAATGAAGAGGTGGTTCTACATCTAACTGATCTATCCTCTTAATACTATTCCCACTCTTCACTTCTAATAGGACCTTGATTCATCAATCATCCTTGTCCCTTCAAACATCTTCATACTTTCTCTCTTGTGGCACCTTTCTATCTGTCTGTAAATGTTTATATATTCCAATTCTTAAAAAAAGGCAAACAAAAAAACCCTATCTTTTTTATAGCATTTGACACTATTGACCTTCTACTATTTTTTGATATTCTCTTCTCTTAGCTACTGAGACAACACTCTCTACTGGTTCTCTCCTAACTTCTTAATTTTCTCACTGTCTTTCACTGATGGTTGTCTTGTCCCAACTCCTTTATTTTTAGCATACCACCCAAGTTCTATCTAGTCTTCTCTTTTCTGGAAGCCTCACCCTGACTTTAATTAACAAAACCTTGCAAATATCTCTCATGTTTGTATTTCAAGCCTTATCAATTTATCCCAAGTTCTAGACTTACATCTTCAACTGACAACTTGCCATCTCTTTCCAATTCAATATGTGTAAAATATGAGAGTATCTTTAAGCCCTCCAAAAATTTTTTATTCTTTTTTTTTCCAGGGGTACCCCCCTTCATGCAGTCACCCACAATCCAAGGGTTGGTGTTATCTTTGACTATTACACCATGCATAGCTAAACAGTTGGGAAATCTCTATTTAATCTCCATAATGCTATTTTTATATATTTTTCCCTTTCCATTCCCACTCTAATTATCTGGTATTATACAAAGAAAAAGTGATATAAAAGAGAATCATGTTTACCTCAGAGGATTTGGTGGTTAAACAGGACTTTTTCCTCTCAACAGAGAAGTGATCAAATATTGTTTTAAAATTAGGCACCTAATAGCAGACATTGCCAATATGTTGGTGTGGTCAGTTTAACTATACTTCTTTGCTATACTAGAGGATTCTATGTTGAGACTCATTTGGAAGGAATAGCAATGTTTAAAATGTTTAAAAATAACAATATTTAAAATGTTTAAAAAAGAAGTATCTTTTGTTATAAGTCAAAATTACATATAATCCATTCTTCATACTGCTGTCAGAATAACCTTCCTTTATGAATAGATTTGAGTATATCACCAGGTTAATACTCTACACCTATGAAATAAAGTCGAAATTCCTTAGGCTGGCATTCAACCCCCCACACAATATCCCAACCTTAATTCCTTCTAGTCTCTTCTATATACTTTATATTCCAACTAAATCACTGTTTATATATGTGTTTATTATATGTGTGTTTGCCAAAGTTGCTCCTTAAACCCACCAGGAATGCTCATAAACCCCACTGGTTGAAATCCTCTACATCTTCCAAGACCATTTCCTTTCTAATGTATTCCCTAATCTATCTGGTTAGTTTGATCTTTCTTTTCTTGAACCTCAGAGACTATGTGGTACAATGGATAATACTGAAGTTGAAGGTATAAGACATGCGTTGGAATCCCAAATTTGCTATGTATACCTCTGGGGCCTGTAGCAATCATTTAACATCTCTAGCTCTCAGTTTTCTCATTCATAAGATGAAGAGATTGACCAGTTCCATTCATAACACTTTCTACCTTTCGTGCCATTTTGTCCTATTGTTTTCTTCTCTGGATATTACTTCCACACTAGACTGCCAATTTCACAAGGGCAGAAACTCTCTTATTTTTCTTTGTATCTTCCTTAACATCTAATAGGATGATCTGCATGAAGTCAATACTTAATGCATATCTATTATATTGCATTGAATTTATACCTACTCCTTGGTACCATCCAGAAGTATTTCAACATTGCAAAGCTCACAATGAAAATCAACCAGTGATTTCCTCCCCCCAAGTGGCCCCAGAACACACCTTATGACCCAAGTATCCTACTACCATTTTGTTTTTCCATTCTTCGTCCTATTGTGTATCTATAATCAATAAATATGAATTAAGTGCTTATTATGGGACAGTGCTAAGCTCTAGGAGTACAAAGAAAAAAGCAAAAACAGTCCCTGCCCCAGAAAAGCTAACGTTCTAACAGGGGAGAGAACATATATCAATTAGAACATAGAAGAGAAATAAAGCAGATGAAAAGTTACATAAGGAGGTGCCACTAGTACCTAAAGAATGACAATCTGTTGGCATCTGAGGTTTGTAGTTCAGAAGGGCACCCCTCTCAACTCTGAGTACAACTTGGAATTATTTTGATATATAATGAAATAAAATTACACTGCAAAATTGAAAGGGAAATACATTGTTGTCAAGGCACAAATAAAGGAAGAAGTCAGGATCTCAAAAATTAAGCAGTAGCAGCAATTGGGGGGGGGGGGCAATAGTCTTTCGATCCCTTTAGGACTTAAATAGCTGAGACCAGAGAATATCAGCAGCACAGGGATGCAACATGGAGAGACAAAGCCAGAAAAAGAGACAGAGGCATATATAGAGACAGAAGAGAAGATGAAAAAAGATCCACCTGCCACAGGTACCTCAGAGCTGAAGACTTGATTTTAAGTTCCCTATTGTACTTACTTCTTCCAAAACTGAGAGATTTCAAATGAAGTTGCTATTTCCCTAACTCCCCCCTCTCTGTGCCTATCTAACAAAAGATAGCCTACTATATTCTTCTTACTTTTTTTTAATTAATTGTTGCCTGTATTGTTGATATTTGTCTCAAATATAATAAAGTATGGAGTTAGCTAGAGATAAACACAAATTTAAGTTGGGACAGAATCTCAAAATTCTGCCTCAGTGTTAAGAATTTTCCTAAACAGTGAGCATGAGCTTTTAATGTTTTGTCTAATATAATCTCCATAAAGCAGAATAGATGAGGACCCCTTAGACTTAAAGGGCCATTACATTTCCTCCTAAATTAAAAATGGACATAACAGGATGTAGCTGATTAAAGCTTTAGAGGTAAAAGGAACAGGGAGCAGGGGCTGTGAACAAGTACCAGCAGGTCAATCAGTGGTACCATGTCAACCTGTATCAAGGTTCATCTGGACACTGATTCCATTATCCCTCAGGAGTAAAGATGTTTACCCTTATTTACCTATAAACTGCTGTTTCTACCCTATCAATTTAATTCACTCACATTTGCCCAAATGTTTAACAGCTCTAACACATGATGTTGGACAAAGGGTTAGCCTTAGAGTTTAAGTGCTAGGGGAGGGAGAAAGGGACAATACAGAAACAGAAGTTATGATGTCTCCCCCCTAAAAAACTTGCAATTTATTTAAGGTGTCAAGACTAATATAGTAACAAACACATTATGTCAAACATTTAGGCAGATGAACAGAAGTAAATTATCTCCAACATAATTACTGCTTCATATTTCTAACTACCACCAAATCATACAAATGTAGATCTGGAAGGGACTTCAAGGTCATCCGATCCACAACTCCCCTGCCCTCCATCCCCAGGCAGGGCTCCAGCTAAATGGTCTGAGAAAGATAGTTGTCTACTCTTTCATTAAAAATCTGCAGACATGGAAACTTCAACAAGTTTCCATCCAAAGCTAGCAGTCGCATTGCCCTTGGTATCATTCAGGATGGATATATTCTGATTATAAGCCAACCCCCTAAATCTTCTATTTTTTAAAATACCTCGTTCAAAAAGACCACAAGGCAATCAACTAAAATGACTTTCTGGAAATGAATAATGTGAAACTCTGGGAAAGTGCTTTCAGCAGCAGGACTATCATAGCTAGAGTTAGCTAAAATTTCTCCTTGGAGGATAGGACAGTCAAGGTCAGACAACCTCAAAGGGTCGTAAGGCATTTGCACATTGACCTATATCAAAATTTAATTTTCTTTCCAGCACAGAATAATAGCACAGAAAGTGACCATTCCTGTTTCTATCTCTACCTAGTATCCTGGAAGCTTTGGAAGTTTGCCCCCCCCATCCCAAGGATTTAGGGAGGACCCAGGGGCCTTTAGCCCTTCTAGATGGAATCCAATCAGGATGATGCCATCCCTTGGCTATGAAACAAACCCACTGTTCCCCTGGCCCACATAGAAATTACCAAAGATAGAAGTCTGGGCCAAAAAAGCAAAAACGGCTGCCCAGTGGAAGTTGAAACTCCCTAAAGGAGGCTCCAAACTCACCAAATATGAGGGACTTTGTAATAGTAGTTATTAATTCTTCCCATATGATATAGTTAAATGTTTAGGTCACAGTTAGCAACATAGCCAGAATTTTCCATTCACAATAAAGCTTTCCCTGTCTGAAAATTTTAGTGGTTGATTCTTAAAATATCTAAAAAGGTCTGAAGTTACTGAAATAATAGCAGCTTACATGTATATAATGCTTTAGGTTTACAAAGTGTTTTTTATATATCTTTTTCATATTTGATACATATTACAACCCTTTGGAAAGTAAATAACCTAAGGTCACCCACTGCATCCTAGGTCAACACCTCCTTCACCTTTTGTCTTGACACTGGACTCTGATGCCTGGAGAAGAGATTAAGGCTGATTACTTTGATCAGCTATGCCTCACTCAAATCTAATTTATGTGAAAGTCGTGACATCATCCCTGTGAAGTCCATTGGTCCTCTTTGAGAAGAAAAGATGAGCAACAACTGGGGTTCTTCATGAGGTCTCTACACAGAGAAAAAGAACCTCCAAAAGGGGTCGTGTGAATTAAACCTTACCCCACTTATTTCTTATATATATGGCTAGATATAATTATTATGGTATAAGCTTAAGTCTACCTCTCATGGATGCTGTGTGTATTTTTGGGAAGGAGTAAACCAGATTCTTAATAGAAAGTTTCGTATTAACTGACTTTATTATGTTATCTAAGAATAGTAGTAAGCTGCCCTCTGGAGATCCAACCTGCCACTTCAAACAGAAATTGGGAAATGCTTCTATTACTTTGTTTCTTTTCTTTGTTTCTTCTTTTATTTTATTTTTCAAAAAGCTGAGACAACTTACTTTTGTCCTGTAGAGTTTTCATTTTTTGATTTCTTGAACTATAGCTCTGGAAAAAAAAAAAACAGGCCACTGTGTTTTAAATGGAATTACTGGACTACCTCTTTATACTCAAATCATTCTGACTTTCATAGAAAGATCAATAATAGGCTCAGCCTGAGCCTCTGTGGCTCATTGCTTAGGTTTTGATGATTTAGAAAAGGCATAAATAGCAACTTTTTTCTGTTCTGGCTGGAAACTCTAAGGGTCTTCCCTTCCCAGAACATCTGGGGGGGGGGGGCAGGATGGGATGAGAAGGTATCATCTTCTGTCTCAATTCTTTCCTAGCCCTTAGTCACTGAATGGGGGTGACCTCAGGCAAATTGAGACCTGGAGATACTTTAATTTAGAAAGGATCACTCACTGCCTCCCAGGTAGGTCAGCACCAGTTTTCTTGACTTTTGTCTTGCCGTTGGACTCCAGGGACTCTGGAGGAGATATTGAAGCTTGTGACTTTGTGCAGCTCTGTCTCACTTAAATCCAATTCACATGAAAGTCAAGACACCACACTTGTGATGGTATTGGTCCTCTTCAAGAACAATCAACAACTCACCTGTAAACTACCAAATCAAATGACGGAGGCTGAAAGAGGCCACAACTCAAGTCACACCGCAAGTAGATGGTAAAGCCTGACTTGAATGTAGGACTGCTGGCCCCTGGTGCTGTGTCCTTTCCACTATGCTATGCTATGCTATAGCAGACAACATGAGATTAAGGACAGGAGGAAGATAGTGTTGTTATTGTATTAATTGTTCTGTTCTGCTTGCTTCACTTTGCAGCATTTTAAATGAGCCTTCCCAGGTTTGTCCAAAATCATTCTTCTCAACATTTCTTTGGGTTACTTGGTCAAGCATATTTATACAAGAGTTTCCCTCCCTGCCCTCCCACCAAGGAAATACGGAGGTGGAGAAGAAGAAGGAAGGAGGAGGAGAAGAAAAAGGCAGGCGGGAAGGGAAGGGAAGGGAAGGGAAGGGAAGGGAAGGGAAGGGAAGGGAAGGGAAGGGAAGGGAAGGGAAGGGAAGGGAAGGGAAGGGAAGGGAAGGGAAGGGAAGGGAAGGGAAGGGAAGGGAAGGGAAGGGAAGGGAGGAAAAATAACTCCTAGTGGCCAGAGACCATTTAAAGTCTTTGTAACCTGAGAACAGAGCACAGTACACAATTCTTTTTGGTCACATTTGAAATTTCATCACATCTGGAAGGCATATCTCTGCCTCGTGGTTTCCCTGGCTTCCTTCAAGTTCCAATTAAAATCCCAGCTTCTATAGGAAACCTTTCCTGATTCCCCCCCCCAATCCCTCCCCGCCTTCCCTCCAAATAAAACAGATTATTTCTAATTTATCCTACATATTGCTTGTCAGTACATAGTTATTTTCCTATTGTCTCCCCCACTAGGCTGTGAGCTCTTTGAAGGCAGGGATCATCATCTACCTTTCTTTTCATCCCCAAAGCTGATCCAGTGCCTGGAAAGCTTTTGCTCCAAACCATGTCCTCTGCCAATGCAAATCTGAAACCATCCATCAATTTAAAGGGTTGCCTAGGGTGATGAGAGATCAAGTAATCTGCTCAAGGTCACTACACCTGTTCCTGATGCCAAAACAACCTGACCCAGAGGCCAGTCTTCAATCTCTTAGGCTTCTAGTCTTTCACAGAGAGAAAGTTCTTAATATGTGCTCCATGAATTGAATTAAATTGAATTCCTTTGGGGGGCAGCTAAGTGGCACAGTGAATAGAGCACCATTCCTGGAGTCAGAAGGACCCAAGTTCAAATTTGACCTCAGACATTTAATAATGACCTAGATATGGGACTTTGGGCAAGTCACTTAAACTCATTACCTTATAAAAAAAACAAAAAACATTTTAAATTGAATTCCTTTCTGTGTGTCTCTGTTTCTTCATCTACCAAATGGGCATAATAATATGAATATTTTATTAACAAAATTAGAGCAAAACTATGAAAGGGTTTTTAAGTTCTAGTGGCATTTTTATTACATTCGTGTTCTTTTCATATGTGGACTTAAGAATACAAAGAAACTAAATACCTAAACTGATCATCTTTCATTTGAACTGCTAATAGTCATTCAGGGCAATTAAGTTAGGAAGTTAGGAAGACCTGAGCACCAATTCCAACTCAGACACATATTAGCTGTGTGACCCTGAAAAAGTCATTTAATCCTGTTTTCCTCAGTTTCCTCATCTGTAAAATGAGCTAAAGAAGGAAATGGCAAATGACCTTTTGCCAAGAAAAATGACCTTTTTGCCAAGAAAACTCCAAATATAGTCACAAGAGTTGAAAATGATGAAACAGCAGCAAAGTATCTGCTCTTCAATAAGATGTGCTACTGAAAAGCAAGGACTCTTCTTCATTGGATCTTAAACTGTGCATGGTTAATTTAGTCACTGGCACAATCCATCCTTCCACTCTCTTTCTCAGAGGGGAAGCCAGAAAAGAGAGAGTTCTGGGCTTCCAGGTAAGGTGAGTTCATGTGGGACTGACTCAATAATATCATGGTTGGATCTTAGTCTAAATAGTTTCTAAATGTTCCTCTCAGCTCTGACTCTATGATACTGCAACCCTAATTCCTAGTTTGCACCATTATAGGATTCCGTTAATCATCGTGATATTTCTGTGAGACAGGAAATGAGTTGGTATTGTTATCCTTTTTGTTCCATTGAGGTAGGGAACCTGGATAGTCACAATCAATCTCTTAAGAAACTGCATCCATTGCATTCGCCGCTTCAGTAAGCTACAACCCCAGGAGCCTAAATAGTACCCCCTGTGACCTAAATGACTAATGCATTTTCTAAAATGGAACTGCTGATTCCAAGAGAGGAGTTTAGGCACTGGGGAAATGAAGTTCATTAGATACTAAAGGGAAGCAGCCACAGCTGCCACTCAGAATGTCCCTCCTGATACATCCTCTCCTTTCTGCCACATACTCTCTTTCCCACCTAACAAGCCACACCAAACATTTGCTTTTTCATGGAATTTTCCCAAGACCAATCCTTCCAAAGCATTTCAGGATCCCTCAGGTCTAGTACTCATAAGAGTTACTCAGAAAGTACAACTCCTATGTTGTCACAGATAAAAACAGGAAGGAAGGGAAGGGAACAAGAATTTAAGCATATACTACTTACCAGGTAGGCAGCTAAATGATGCAATGGATAGATTGGCAAGTCTTAAGGACTTAACTCATCTTCCTGAGTTCAAATTCAGCTTTAGACACCTGTTATCTATGTGACTCTGGGCAAATCACTAAACCCTAATTGCCTCATCTGTAAAATGAGCAGGAGAACAAAATGGCAAACTACTCCATTTTCTTTGCCAAGAAAATCCCAGATGACATCACAAAAAGTCAAACATAATTGAAATGACTGAACAAATGTTGTGCTAATTGCTTCACATATATTATTTCATTTGATCCACACAATGACTATGAAAGGTATGTATTGTTCTTAACCTCATTTTGCAGTTGAGGAACCTGAGGCAGAAACCAAGGCAGTAACACAGCTAGAAAGGACATGAGCTGCCCATCAATTGGGGAATAGCTGAAGAAGCTATGGGACATGAATGTTATAGAGTACTATTATGCTATATAAGAAACCATGAATGGCCAGACTCTAGAGAAGCATGGAAAGAATTACAGGAACTAAAGTTGGGTGAAGGGAATAGAACCAGGAAAATATTGTACACATTATCAACAACATTGTGAGTTGATCAGTTTTGATGGATGCAGCTCCTCTCAGCAGATCAGAGAGTTAGAACAACCCTGGGAGACCTGTTATGGACAACACTATCCCCATCCAGATGAAGAAAAACAAACAAAACAAAACGAAACAAAAAAATCTACAGAATCTGAATAAACACTATATTCACTTTTTTTTTAAATTTCTCTAATGTTTTTCCTTCCTCTCTCATGGTAGTCTTTCTTTTCCCTTAGTCTTAATTCCTCATACAGAAAATGAATAATTTGTAAGCATATTAAATGCAAATGTACATGTACAATGTTTGTTGTTTGTTTCTGAGAGGAATGGGATGAGAAGGGAGGGTGGAAGGAAATTATGAAACATAAATATCTGAGGATGACTTTTGAAAAACTTTCAAAACAAATAATTGGAAAAATAAAATCAAATATCAATTGAGAATGGGGCATTTTTTCTTTTTAATTATTTTGTTATTTTTAACATGACAGAAGTCAATAAAAATAAACATTTTCCAATAAAAAGTATTTTATATGAAAATATGGTTCTCTGTTGTATATTTTAAATATATATGAAAACTCACATAGTATTTCCAGTGCTGTCCTGCTTTTCATGGACCCTTATGAACTTCCTTTGGTTTTCTTTTATGTATTTTTAAATGTTTCATTACCACTGTTTTTATCCTTTTTTATGTTATTATCAGTAATGTTCCATTCCCCCAATACCGCTCCTTCTCCCCCTCTGACAAAAAAAAAAGGCTACCCTCATAACAAATAAGTAAAATAAATCATCCTACTGCAGTCACCATTTTCTAAAGGAGATCTAAGAAAGTCAAAGGACTTAACCAAACTCTAATATCTTCTAAGGAAGATAGCTAGTATGTAAACTAAGTTGCATGTCCTGTTGAAAGTCCACTAAAACACTGCCAATCACAGGTCATGTGGTTGTTAAAATCTATAGCTCTAAATATAGTATAACAATTTTGTTAATGGTGCAGCATTTTCACTTAGATTTTCTTTTTTAACCTTATTTTATTGCTAGTTTTTGTATTTCAATCACCTTCATTTCTGAACATATGCCTTCTCCAGTCAGCAACCCATTTTGTATATTAAAAATTTTTTAAAAGAAGGAAAAACAACTGGACATAGTATGTTGATTAGTTTTGCTGAAAAAACAATCCAGCAAAACTAATCAATATATCGATTATGCCCAATGGTATATGCAATATTCCACACATAATTTCTCTACCTTTGCAAATAAGGAAAAGAGATGTGTTTTTTCCCAATTCTTCTTCTTCTTTAAGGTCAAGTTTTATCATTATCATAATATAGCCCTTGGTTTCATTGTGGCAGGTCAGGATGCAGACAGCTTTCTGCAATTACTGTTTTGACAATAGTATCCAGATGTACAATTAAAAAGTCCAAATAAGGCACTCTGAGAATGGAAAAGATTTTGAAAAGATGTATTACTGTAGTAATGGATTTTCATAATTAATACCTGAATTCATAATGAATTGCCACCAAGTTTTCCTGAATCCACATCTTTCTTCTGACTATTCAAAATGCCTAGAAAGCCCCTCATCCAACACCATCTGCAAGGCTGGTAACCTTGGTCCACGTCTTGCCTTCAAAATATACTGACTGAGGACTCTGGTAAAGTAATATAACTCCTAAATGCTTCAAATAAATCTTCAAATAAGCTTTCTTACCAGAGAGCTTCCTGCATCAAAGAAATCACAAGTCCATCCAGATAAAAATTACTTTGCATTTTTTTATTTAGTATTATATAGGTACTTGTTGGTTTGTCCAATGAAAGTAAGTTCCTTGAGAAGAGAGACTTTTTACAGATTTTGTTTGAGATCAGGATGAAGAGGTAGAGTTGGGGGGGGGGGGCTAATCCCTATAACCTAGCTGAGGGCTCAAAATATAGTTGACAGTTAAAAAATACTTGATTGATCATTAAAAAAAAAAAGTACATAAATACGGATGGAGAGCCCCAGACCCAGGAAGTCCAGCATTAAGAAGTAAAATCTCCATATCAGCATCTAGCACATAGTAGATGCTTAATAAACATTTCTTGATACTGATATATAAATATTTCTTGAATTAATCCCCTGGCTGGTAGAAGCTACAAAGAAATTAATCTGGGAGTCTTTTACTTAAGAATGACCCCAGGTAATATTTTTAATATTCCTTGAATATTTCAGAAAAAAAATCTCTTTAGTCTTCCCTCATAGTCCTATCCAATATTTGATCATACCTGATCAATCATACACACTATTTTTTCTTTATTTCCAAATGATACTTCCCCAGTTTTCATATAACACCCTGAAGAATCTTAGTTTAGTTCCCTTAGTCAAAGACATAACTGCTCAACATTCTATTTATTAAAGGCTGTCCTTAAGCAAACACTTCTTTTCTATTCTGTAGACCAAGCAAATTCTTTTTTCCCTATTTCATTTATTATTTATACTCTGAACTTAACAAACATCAAATAAAATGAGAATTCCTATATACTTTGTAGATCAGGAAAGGACTGGACGTGAAACTTAATTGTTATTATATAGAGTTTGATTTTAATATATATAATAATTCAATTGTGCTATTTGTCTCTGTTTTCTTCGGCTTTCTTCTGCTCTCTTCTTTAGAGACCCTCATCTGTGTCTCATCTCTCTCACGCAATATTGAAAAAAAGAAAATGGAACACACAGCCTTATAGCAATAGTTTGCTAAACAAATTCCTGTAATGGTTATATCCAGAAATAGATGTCTCAGTCCATCACCTTTTTGCTAGGAGAGAGGTAGCATACTTTATCATCAATCTTCTGGAATTGTGGTTTACTGTTGCATTGATCAGAATTCTTTCAAGGTTGTTTGTCCTTATGGCATTGTAATCATATAGTTTGTACTCCTGGCTCTGCTCACCGAAGCCAGCATTTTTTATACTTTCCTCATTTCGTATTCTTCCCTCCATTTGATCATGTTTGCCACTCCTTTGTGAATTATGTTCCCCATAAACTTTTAGTGCAGTGGCCAAAACTGGACTCCTCACCAAAGTAATGGTCTATTGTGTAGACCTAGGATGCCTTTCAGGTCCTTACACAGAAAATTCACTAAGATTGTAAGCCACAAAGAAGGTGCCAACTTGTATTGGTAGAATAAGGATACTTAGGCTAAAGAAATCCTAAATCTTATCAGTATCCCCCAATTATTGAATGAATGAAGATTTTAGGGAGAAAAAATATTCAGTCATTCATTCAAACAAATTGATAGTAAGACACTGTCCTAGGCACTCTGGGACACTTGCTGAAGAATAAGATGTGAAAGAATAACTTGTGTGAGGAACAACAGGAAGATCAGTTTGACTAAACTGTAAAGTGCAAGAAGGGGAGCAAGATAGAATGCCTGAAAAAAATAAGTTGAGGACAGTTTTGTGATGGGCTTTTAAAATTCAGAGGAATTTCTGTGTTATCCTAGAGGCAATAGGGAGCCATTCAAATTTATTGAATGGAGGAGGGACACAGTTAGACTTGCAATCTGCGCTTAAAATCATTCTGATATTTATGGAGACAATGATTTAAAAAGGAGACAGACAAGGTAGGGAGACAAACTGGAAAACCATTGCAAAAGTATAGGTAAGACTTAAAGGCAAAAACAAAGAGTATGACTGAGTCAACAGTGAGGAGAGAGAGAGAGACATGATATTATCAAGGGAGAAAAAACAAGATTTGGTGATTGATTATTATTGGAGATAGCTAGGTGACATAATGGATAGAGCACTGGACTTGAACTAGGAAGACCTGAGTTTAAATTCAGACTTAAAAACTTCCTAATTGTGTGGGTAAATCATTTAATCTCTGTTGACCCCTGGAGAAGGAAATGGCAAATGACTCCAGTATCTGTACCAAGATAATCCCATAAAACAGAGATCCAGAGAGTCACAAAGGATAGGATTCAGGGGCAGCTAGGTGGTGCAGTGGATAGAGCACCCGTCCTGGAGTCAGGAGTACCTGAGTTCAAATCTAGCCTCAGCCTCAGACAGGTAATAATTACCTAGCTGTGTGGCCTTGGACAAGCCACTTAACCATATTTGCATTCAAAAAACTAAAAGGAAAAAAAAGAATAGGGTTCACCCAAAATAACTAAACAACAACAAAAAGTGGTGTAGTGGGGAGACCACTGGTCTTGGAACCAGGATCACAGACTGCCCCCTAGCTTTAGTAGCTATATGATCCTGAACAAGTCATTTAATTTCTCTGAGCCCCAATCACCTCATCTATAAAATGGACATAACAACAGCACCTATCTCACTGCTGAGAATAAAATGACATGACAAACCTATATAAAGTGCTATATTAATACTAGTATAGTCAACAGAGCACTGGACTTGGAGTCAGGAAAACCCAAGTTCAAATTCAGCCCTGGACAGTTAACTGTATGACCCTGGGCAAGTTGTTTAACTTCTGTCTGCTTCAGTTTCCTCATACATCAAACAGGAATAACCATAGCAGCTACCATATAAGGTTGCTATGAGGATCAAATGAGATAACAAATGTAAAACACTTTGCAGACCTTAAAGCGCTCTATGAATGTTCACTATTAGGCACTATAAGATATTAACTTTTGTTACTATGTAGAGTAATAGAGAATGAGAAATAAGGAAAAACATAAGGTTGCAATCCTGGGAGTCTGAAAATAGTATAATGCCCTCAAAATAAATTTTGAAAATCAGAAAAGGATTTGAGGAGGAAAATAAAGAGTTCTAGTTTGGACATACTGAATTTGAGGTAATAACAACAATAAATATTAATAATAACGGTTGGCACTTTTATAGTACTTCAAATTTTGCAAAGGACTTTAAAAATATTTTCTCATTTATTTTCACAACAACCTTGGGAGGTACAGGCTCTTTTTATACCCATTTAATAGTAGAGGAAAAAGAAGTTAGGGGACTTGACCAGGGTTACTTAGCTATTTTGTCTCTGAAGTATAATTTGAACTTTGTAGCATCCACTTTGAAATGTCCAATAGGCGGTCAATGATGTAAGACGGAAGTACAAGAAAGATACAAGAAAGAGACATAGCTCTGGGAATCATAGATTTTGTTCTTGTTCTTGTTATTGTTATTGCCCAATCGTTCCAGTCGTGTCTGACTCTTCATGACGCCATCTGGTGTTTTCTTGGCAAACATACTACCACTTCTTTCTCTAGCTCGTTTTACAGATGAAGAAACTGATGCAAACAGGTTTAAGTGACATGCCTTGGCTCACTTAACTAGTAGGTAGCTGAAGTCAAATTTGTTCTCAAGTCTTCCTGACACCAGGGCCAGCACTACACCAACTAGCTGCCCTAATCATTTATACAAGAGATGATTGTTGTTCATTCTTTGTTTCTTAGAGGACCAATGATATCACTTGACTTATTTAGGTGAGACAGAGTTGTGCAAAATTATTACCTTCATTCTCTCTTCCAGAGTCATTGAAATCCAGGGCCAAGACAAAAGTCAGAATGACCAGCAATGGCTTGGGATGATCTTGGCATCTTAATATCTAATCAAGCTATAAGACATAAATGCTCCACAGTGCCTGCCTTTGTTGCTTTCATGGCTTTAGAACAAATTGTTCCCATCTGCTCATTCTGTCAAAGGAAGTCCTCACATGCTCAGAGTAGACATTTCCCTAACTCATCGATGGATTTGAAGGCTTGTTAGCCTCAACCTGGTTAATCTTTTCTGCCAAGATGATTTTACTAGGGTATGGTCACTAGGCATGCTATAGCTTCTTGGATCCACAGGTGAAAGATGACATATATAAACCTATGGAAATGATGAAGTCACTGAGAGTAGGTAGAAAATAGAAGAGAACCTAAAATGATCCCCAATTGGAGACTGGGAAGGACTGGCTAGATAGGGAGAAGATCCAAGAGAGATGTACAATGAGACTCTCAAAAAGATGACTATCAAATACCCAATTCTCAATGAAGGGTCAAAAAGGAAGAGAATTTTTAAAAATTCATCATCTTTGCCAAATAAAAATCATTGGTCACTTTGGAGAAAGTAGTTTTAGGTGAGTACTGAAGCTAGAAGCCAGGCTGAAAATAGCTGAGAAGTGGGTGTGAGGGGGGGAAAAATAAGGGCAAAAAAGCATAGACAAGAAATTTTCTGGAATTTTAACTAAAAAAGAGAGGAGAGATATTTAGGGATAACCAAAGAAGTTGGTAGAGTATAGTACTTTTGTTTTAAAAGGGATGAGGGGCTTTAGGCAGTGAAGAAAAGAAGTAATGATTCCTGATTGAATAATTAAGGGTCCTCAGAAGGCATCAGTCACAAAGGTTACCATGTACCCTAAAGAGAAGGATTTGAGTAGTTGCCCAGATCTTCTATTTGTTTGGCCTAACTTCTCTCACTGCCAATTTAGCTGGGTCATTTTGTGCTGCTGTTTCAAAGACTGTGGTGTGACTTATACAAAGTCATTTCATTGACCATAACTACCCTCTCATAATGAACTTGGAAATGAGGAATACAGATCAAATTATCCCCAAACCGCACCACAGGATCAAATTTTGCAGGATTCTCTCATCACTGGTGGAGATCAATTACTCACTGGCTCAATCTATGTAAGTGGAAGGCAAGGTTGGTGAGAAATGAAACAAAGAACAGTTCTGGCACTTCAGGCTTCCAGAGTTAAGGGAGAAGATGCTCCATTCCAACATCTCTTCAGGGCTCTGAAGGGAGAAAGAAGTCAACATGAAAATAAACTGTCAGTCTTTTCCATTTCCCTATTCTCAGTTAACTACACTAGAGATTTTGGGGAAATTTGCCCTTGAGTAAGGACAGAGACCCCTTTCAAATTGAGCTGAGTTATCTCCCTTTCAATAGCAAAGCTCATTCATACCATAGTGTCTGGTATCTTTTCTCCTATTTATACTTTCTCTAATTTATGCTTTGTTATTGACTTAGATAAATGAGCTTATTTTTCCTTTGTGGAACTGGCATTTAAGTGGAAAGGGAGACTGCTTTGGATATATAATTCGGATCTCTCCTTTCTCATTTAAAGAATAGTGATCAGAAGAATTGGAAATTGGGTGAATGCCCATCAATTGAAGAATGGCTGAACAAGTTTTGATATTATGAACCTTATGGAACACTATTATTCTATTAGAAACCAGGAGAGATGAGAATTCAGAGAAACCTGGAGGGATTTGCATGAACTGATGCTGAGTGAGATGAGCAGAACCAGAAGAACATTTTATATCCTAACAGCAACATGGGGGTGATGATCAACTTTAATGGACTTGTTTCATAAGTGCAACAATCAGGGACAATTTGGGGGTATCTGTGATGTATCCAGAGAATGAATTGTGGAGTTTGAACAAAGACCAAAGACTATTGCCTTTAATTTTTTTAAAGTTATCTTATTATGTAATCTTGCTATTTCTTATATTTTATTTTGTGTCTTAAGGATGTGATTTCAATCAAAACACTCCATTTAGATCAATACCTAGCATGGAAACAATGTAAAGACTAACAAACTGCCTTCTGTGGGGGTAGGGGGAGAGAAGCAAGACTTGGAGAAAAATTGTAAAATTCAAAAATAAATAAATAAATTTTAAACATTAACAAAAAAAAGAATAGTGATTAGGATCCCAACCTGAACCTAAAAATCAATTCCCCAGATACTATCTAAGAGAGCAGACAAATATAATTCTAGTCCCATGCACCCTCATTCTCAGGAGAATAGAGTGACCAACCTCTGGCCCTAACTTCCTGCTTTCCCTCCTGTCCTTGTAGAAAAGGGATAGATAGACAGACAGACAGACAAATAGATTCCTGCTTCCCTGCAAGTTTCATTGAAACAGACCCACACATCCTATTTGGGCAAAAAACCCAGTACCTACATAAACACCAATCCCTTATATTCACACACACACACACACACACACACACACACACACACACACACACACACAAATATTTACCAAAGTAAACATTTTAGGAAAAGAAGGATTTGTAGGCCTGTAGGATTATCCTCCATGTCCAGTTGCATTAAGTATAAGAGCTCAAAAATTGATTTTTTTTCCAGCGTCCACATTAGATAGTGAACCAGTGAACTAAATCTAGGGAACTCTCTAGCAATCATGAGATGTGCAATAGCTTTAAATCCCTCCATTAAATCCCTAGCAAGAATAAATCAGTAGGCATTTGTGGAGAACAGTGATAGCCCAGTTTAGAAATTAGATCTTCTAGGAGGAAGAATGAGAGAGGGAATGAGCATTAGAAAGAGCAGGAAGATGAGAGAGAAATGGAAGAACAGTTCATTAGCTTATGTTCATGTTTCTTTGTTATTTCTTTTCTGACCAAAAAAAACAAAAGAAAAGAAAAAGGGACAGGGTTCAAGAAGGACTTTATATGACATTTAGATATAAATAAGTTGTATAAAACAGAATGCCATAATAGATAAAGTGCTCCACTTGATGTCAGGAAGACACAGGCATGAATCCTACCTCTGACACTTTCTAGATAAACTTCTTTGGGCAACATAATCTCTCTGTGCCTCAGTTTCTTCATCAGTTGGTCTTGATCTCTTCAAAGGTCCTTTCTGGATTATAATCTATGATCCATGAACAAATGATAATTCAGTGATTACAGAGAAGGATAGAAATCTCAATTTATATTGATTTGTATTTTTATTGTTCAGTCATTTTTCTGCCATGTCTCACTCTCCTTAATCCCATTTTGGGTTGTCTTGGTAAAGATGCTGAAGTGTTTTGCCTTGTCCTTATACAGTTCATTTTACAGAGAAAGAAACTGAGTCAAACATCATTAAGTGACTTGAAATGTTTAAGGCTGGATTTACATCTATTTCCAGCGAAGTGTGGCGAAGGTCAGAATAGTTTGAGAGAAAGTCAAATAACATCTATGAAAGCCCAGGGTGGCTCGGCTCCAGGGGCAGAGTCCATTCTCAGGAGGAAGAAGTAGAAATAATGTACCAAATGGAACTAAATGAGGATGGCATGACTGGAGAGATCCTGGAAGAGAAAAGTACCTGGTTCACGATGTTTTTCTCTAAAACCTGCTCTCCTAGAACCCTGGAGCCTGAGTTTCACAACATCCCCATCTCCTATAACATCTGTCTACAATATACTTCTACAATGAACAGGTACAGTCCTGCCTTAGAATCTGTTCCACCATTCCTCTCCTATACAAATGAATTTGACCAATTGCCAGAATTTCTAGTATCTGACCCATTATGCATTTGTGAATTTCTATCAAAGTTTAGCCATCATATTTTTAACTTTTTTGGTCTCTTTAGATAATAGTCACAACATGATAGTCTATAATTTGCAATTATTCATTTTTGATGTGTTTCTAGAAAGAACCTCACTCACTCTAGATTTAGCCTAAAGTCCTCCTCTCCTTGGATTTTCCCAGATACCATTTTAGGATAAAATGTCAAAGAGACTTTCTAAACTCCCCAAGTCAGCAAGGAACTGTCTCCAGCAACATTCTTCTTTACCTAATTCTCAGCCAAATGCATTAAAAACTTTTCCTACCAAAAAAAAAGTCCCCTAGTTTCTTCTCAGTATCCCAAGCAACTCTCAAAATTAAGTTCCAGAGAATATGCTCATCTGCACTAGTAGAAGAAGCCTCCCACAAGGGATTCCATCCATCAATAAAATCATAGGTTTGCCTTCCCTCCAACACCTCATCATACCCTGACAGCAACTTCATTCCTTAAGATCTATACTAGTGAGTAGTTAAATCAACATTGTGAATAGAGTACAGAACATAGCATCAGGAAGACCTGAGTTCAAATCCAGCCTTAGACACTTACTAGTTGAATTGGAGAAGGAAATAGTAAGCTACACCAATATTTTTGCCAAGGAAACCCCAAATGAGGTCATGAAGAGTCAGATATGACTGAACAATAACCCAACATGCTAGTTAGGTAAAGTTCAGCAGGTTCTGGCAAGTAAGGAAGACTTTCAAAGAATCCTCAACAGAAGACCAGCCAACTGTTGATAGGGTTTTTTTGGTTTGGTTTTGCCAAAACAACTCTTCATAACTGCTCACTAAGTCTTTGGACATTTGTGAGAAGTAAGGGAACAGTCAATTAAAAAAATATTTATTATCTCCAGGAGGTACTTAAACTAGGAAACTGTGTGGGACTTTACCAATACAAGAACAAAAATGAAAGATCAGCCCTCAAGGAGCATACATCCTACTGGGAAAGATTACATGTGCAAAAATACAAATACAAAATAAAGACAAGTTAAATTTATATTGGGAAAGGCACTGACTAGTGTGATGAGAACAGAAAAGTCTTGATGTAATTGGTGACTGTTGATCAGACTTGTGAAGGAACCCAAGAATTCTAAGAGGTGGAGATAAGGTTAGAGATCTCACAATGATGAAGTGGGTTTTTTTTTTAAGTTTATACTTAATCAATATTCCTTAGAGTAACTACTGTTTTTGTCATTGTCAATGCAAGTTTCCAAAGAGTGAGGACCATCTCAAATGAACTGGCTTTACAGTAACTTTACAAAGTTACAAAGTCAAATTATTGTCTAGCCCTTGAATCACAAGGATCTTAAAAATCTATGACAGAGTAGCTGCTGTATGCAGATAGGGTTTTAATATGATCTATTATCTAATTGGGGTCTTTTTGGTTTTTTGGTTTTTGCAAGGCAAACGGGGTTAAGTGGCTTGCCCAAGGCCACACAGCTAGGTAATTATTAAGTGTCTGAGGTCACATTTGAACCCAGGTACTCCTGACTCCAAGGCCAGTGCTTTATCCACTGTACCACCTAGCCACTCCTTCTAATTGTTTTTCAATGTACTTCAAGTGGCTCATACAAGGAGAACTCAATAAATATTTAATTGAAGGATGGTTGATTGAGATTTCATCTTTATGTGGCAGTTTATATCTCAATTTATTTTTATTATTATTATTAGCCAACAGTTAAATATGATAGAAGCCCATACTCATATTATAAGAAGAGTTCACAGTAGGAAAAGCCTTGCCTCAAGCTGGTCCCTGTTAATTTGGATTTGATATTAGGAAAAAATGAAGCAATATTTTTTAAAAAGGGTGGTGGGGGGAGATATTTACTTAGCCATAGCAAGGACAGGATAACCTATGAGAACACTGCCTCTATCAAGTTAAGCAGAGCTCTCCTTGGCCATGGTGGTCAGACATTCATCAAGACAATGGGAACTCATTGTGGCTTTTTGAATTCAGATGACCAAGAAGCAATGTCAATTCCTTTTAGTAAGAGGCCTATGGGTGCTTGGGAAGGGTCCCATCAAGGGATCAGAAGTTAGACTAACCACTGACAAACACAGCATGAAACTTGTAGGTCCTCTAAAAAAGAAGTCAAACAAGGATCATGAAGCAAGAGCCCAACCATGGGACATAAAACCAATGGGATCTCTACCCTATCCTGACAAAGCAGCAACAACCAAGATACAACCAAGCAGGAAGAAAGGGCTGGTAAGTTCATATTTCTGAGTACTCAGAGGTGGGGCAAGAAATGAACTAGCTGAATGACCGGACATGAACTTCCAGGGGAGCTTTAGAGGACCTCCTTAGACCAGTAAAATCTGTGAGATCCAACTGGGGTCTGTCAGGGACACATAGGGAAAGGAATGAATTGTTGAGTGTGCAAAGAGAAGGAAATAGAAATAAGCCAAAGTCTACTCCCATACTGGATCACCAGGAGATACAGACAGAAGCCAGGAATCATGGCTGAGGCAGTCTAGTCACAGTCACCTATTCAGAACTGCAGTCTCAGCCCACTAATAAAAGTAAAAAAGATCTCTTCATTTAGTTGTGTGGGAGAAGGTTAAGCTTGGCCCTAGAATAAAATCCCAATCCAGAACTGATTTTGTCTTGTCTATTAAAGACAAGACTTCTTAAGAATCCCATCATCTCCAAGAGTCATGGAAGGTATAGGAAAGACAAACAAATGATTTGGAATGACTTTGCTTTATTTGTTAGGATTTTGAGACAATAGTAGGCACTTAATAAATTCTTTTTGAACTGGATAAACTTCGGTCAAAGTTGCAAAAGCTAATTTCTCTTTTCTAGAGGTGAGCATAATTTATTCCATGACTTAATAGTAGAAAATTATGAATTAAATGAAAAGATACAATGGGTTAGAAGAAAGCCCAGAAGTAAATTCAAGAGAGAAGAGCAACTTTATAACAAGTTCATTTAGAGTCTCAGAGCAAAAAAATGGTCTGGCCATAAGGATTCCAAAAGTGACTGGAAAAAAATGAAGCAAGAGATTAAAAAATGAAAATAGAAATGAAATTAGATTTCTTCAAGAAAAAAAGAAGAAAATAAATGACAAAACAGATGATGGAAAACTTTATCCAATAAGAGATTCTCTGAAAAACAGAACAGAGTGAACAGAACTCAATGATTTCATGAAACAAGATAAATTAAAACAAAATCAAAAGACTAAAAAATTAGAACACGTTAAGTATCTATTACAAAAAAATAACAAGGAAAATAAGTCAAGGAGAGTTAATCTAAGGATTATCAGATTTCTTGAAAACCACAATCAAACAAAAAAAAATTCAAAAATCATAAGAGAAAATTGCTCAGATTTATTAGAACCAGAGGTCAAAGAGAAAAATAGTAAGATTCACAACTCTCTGATCGTCTCCTGAAAGAAACTCAGGTTTTCCTACATTCATCCATTTGTTAAAAAAAAAATAAAGAGTACTTATACATCAAATAAAAATACCCTAAAACTCTCATTATTGATGGGTAGAATTTTGAAACACAATACATAATGCAAGAGAAACTTAAAAATGTAAATATATTTGAGTAACTGGAAGGGACTTACATCTAACTGATAAGTCTCTAATAGACAAGTATCCCTTAAAAATCCCATCATCTCAAGGATCACAGAAAGAGTAAGAAAAAATAAATAAATAACTTGGAATGACTTTGTTTTCTTTGTTAGAGTTTTTAAGAAAGGAAAAAAAAAAAAGAAGAAAAAAGCAAATAAATAAGGGAAAGAAGGGAGAAGAAAGGGAAGTTTGCTATTTCTTATAATTGACATACATGAGAAGAACAGTATATGCATATAAAGAAAGGTTGAGAGGAGTAAGCATCTCTACTCTTATTTGAAATATGCAGATTCAGTTTTGTGCAAAGATACACTAAATTCAAAAGGAAAACAAACTGGTACCAGGAAAAGAGAGAAGGTAGCTAAGAGAAAGAATCAAATCTAGGAGGAAATATTCATAAGCAAAATAACTGGAGTAAAGGAGAAGAAAATTTAAAAATGGAAGAGAATCAGATCACTTCAATTGTAGTTTGTAAATTTAATCACATTCATTTTCTTCCTTCACCTTCTTTTGGAGGGCAGAATAAGAGGATAAAAAACAAGAAGAAAATGTGTAAGAGAATACGATGGAAGAAAAACACAATTAAAATCATATTTGTGAATATGAATAGGGTGAACTCATTCAAAAACTAGAGGAAGTTAACAATGACAGAATTCAACAAATCATGACCTAGATATAAAAGGTCATATCAAAGACAAGTGACAGAAGGGATGAAGATTTCACAACTAATGGGAGAGAATTACTGACCAGATAAGGACAGAGATTACAAACAATAAAATAGACAATTTTGATTATAAAAAGTGAAAAGCTTTTTGTAAAAATAAGATCTATGTGGTTAGAATTTGAAGAGAAACAATTGACTGAGGAGAAAATTTTGTTGTTATAAATATCTCTGGAAAAAAAGACTGTACCAATAGATAAATAGTCAAAGGATATAAACAAGCAGTTCTCAAAAGACTCCGTTATCACTACCCATATGAAAAAAAGACCCAAATAACTGATAGTAAGAAAAGTGAGAATTAAAACAATTCTAAGTTTCTATCTCATAACTGTCAAACTGACAAAAATGAAAAAATGGAAAATCAAGTTTCTCGAAAAGGCTGTGAGAGGACAAGCACCTTATTATTAATGAAGCTATGAAGTTGTTCAAACATTTTGGAAAACAATTTGGAATTATACTTAGCAAGTCACTAAACTGTCCATACCTTTTGACCCTGAAATAACAGTACTAAAGCTAAAATCCAAAAAGATTAGCCTCAGACAGAAAGGATGCATGTTTACAAAAACATCTTGAGTATCACTTTTAAGAAAGAATTAGAAACTAATATAGTGAATATTGATTGAACACATTATGATAAGTTAATAAAATATTTTTGGTTTTTTATTTTATTATTTTATAAAATATGATTAGAAATTTAAAAAGAGTCAAATTCAGAGAAAACTGAAAATATATGAATGAACTGGTGTACAGTAAAATGAGCAAAACCAGGAGTTATATAGTGACAATATTGTTAAAAAGAAAAATTTGATAGATTTACAGTCAATGCCATGACAAATACATTTCCACAAATGATCAACATATGAATTTTATTTTTATGTGTCTTTACTCGTTATTGGTTACTTTTATTATATAGAGGATTATGGGGATTAGGAATAGAGGTATGAACAAAGAAGAAAAGGAAAATATAGCAATGAAATGTTAAGAAAACACACAGAAGAGAGCAAAAGATAGTTCATAAATAGACAGAGTGATGTTGATACTATTTTGCTAAATTTAATATACAGTTCTTGAAAATAAACTATACATAAAATAGATTTATGGTATCATAGACAATCTTTTTTCTGTTCTTATATGTGGAAATATTTGTATTTATTGATATTTATCACATTCATAATAAATAATTTGTTTAATTTTAAAAAGCTTAAAAAAGAAAAATGTGTTGTAGAGATAGAACCAACTTATTTGGGATATGTAGGATGAGGAGTCAAGAATAATTTCAAATTTGCTAAACTCAGTGATGGAGAGTGTGGTGGTACCTTGAGAAAAACCAGGAAGTTTGGAAGAAAGGTGGATTTAGAAGTTCAGTTTTGATTATGGGAGGGAGGGAATAAGCATTTATGTATCACTATGTGAAAGACACTTTTACAAATATTGTCTCATTTGTTCCCACAAGCAAGGTAGGTGGTATTATTATCATCATTTTCCAGCTGAGAAAACTGAAGCAAATAGAAGTCAAGTAACTTGCCTAAGGTTATATGTTAGCAAATGTCTGATGTCCTATTTGAACTCAGGTCTTCCTGATTCTAGGTTTAGCACTCTATTCCCTGAACCACCTAATTGACACATTGAGTTTGTGATGCTTGCAGAAAATTATGTTTGAAATATTCCAAGTGTGGGTGACAATGATAGATTGGTACTCAAGAGTAAGATAATGATTGGAGACATAGAATTTGGAATCCTCCATATTGAGATGATAATTAAACCCACAGAAGGTAACAAGGGCATCAAATGAGAGTGGGTAGACAACAGAGCTCAGACCAGAGCCAGGGGGTAAATATACCTTTAGGAGAAATTCATGAACCAGCAAAGGAGAAGAGGCAACTACCACTACAGTATCTCACATTTGGTCAGGTACACCTTTGAATTTTTTTGCACATTTTCTTGGAATACTATTCATTCATTAAAACAACAGGAATTAAAACCACCCCAAAAAGACAGCCATAGAACATAAGCATGGCACAAAAAGATATCTAACACTCTATTCACAAAGAATAAACTAAATGTAAGGCAATCAGCTCAATCTGGTTACATCTGGCCATGGACAGATGTTCTGAGTCAGTCCAGTGTCTATGAAAACATAAACAAATGACAATAGCTGTCACAAAATGAAACTATATCAAAATTATTACTCCTTCCCAAGAAATTCCCACAGCACAGTACCAAAGATATGTGAAATTCTACTAAATAGGGAGGCTTTCTTGCTAGAATGCAGATAAACCAGCTTTTCCTATCCTCGAGTCAAGATTTTAATTAAAACTCATTCACAATTGAACCCCTGAAAAGCAGTGAGAGTTTTACCAATTTCCACCTCTCTTAAGGGTCATTGACTCCAAGTCCAAATACCCATTTCCATTTGGGACTGAGCCTAGATTTTATCCTGTGGGTAAAAACAATACACTATATGAAACCCAATTCATCAAAACTAATGAGCCTCTGCACTTTATGTTTCTTGCTCTCCATCAACAGATTACCACAAGGCACCCTGTGAAAAGTCCCTTCCCCATCCAAGAACCCTCCAGCCCAGTTCCATCATGGTCCCCTCCCAGTCCTACCATAAGCATCTCCAGTATTTCAACACAGATGGCAGTGATGAGAAACAATCCATCAGATGGCTCTGAACTGTTTAATACAATTAAGGATATGTAATCTGGAAAAGCCTGAAGCCCAGACAAATTATCCACTATTTTCTGTATTGGATTTCAAAAAGAAATTGATCCATTCTTTTTCCTTCAAATCTTTCATCACTGTATTGCCATGGCAAGAACAGCTAGCAGAAATGACAACCTCCCTCCACCTTGACCTTAACTCTCATTGGCCATTTAAAAATAATGATAGGGAAGGAAAATTTCCTAAAGAAAAAATCAAATATCAACCTGTGTACATGAGTCATGTTATGGTCTTAATCTACAATGTTTTGGAGTTCAATAGATTCAACTCTATCTGATCTCAAAAAAGGACTTTGTCCTTTGCCCTGATCTGATCTTTCAAACAGGGAATGGAAGATATACTAACACAACACAGAAGACAAATTCTTAAAGAGAAGACAGCATAATATGGTTGGGTGGGGGGGACACTAATTTTGGAGCCAGAGAACCTAAGTTTGATTTTTATTTCTACTGTTTAATATCTGTATGACCTTGGGAAAATAATTTACCCTCCATGGATTAATCTTATATGAATCATTTAAACCATATATACATATATATATATATATACATATATATATATATATATATAAAACATAGGAGCTGAAAAAGAAATTTAAGACCATCCATTTCATAGATGAACAGATTGAGATACTGAGAGAAGAAAAGTGGCTTTCCTAAGGCCATTCATGTAGTAAATTGACAAGATTTGAAACCAAATCTCATGGTTTTTGAGTCTAGCTCTCTTTTCACCTCATAGTGAGGACAGAATGTTTCTGTAACATTATCATTGTTTGAGGGAGTAGGAGAGTGGTATTGGACTACAGATATAGAAATGAAAGGAATCTTAGAGTCAATCTATCAAAACTCCTCATTTTATAGATAAGGAAACTGATGCTAAATGATTTGCTCAACATTATATGGGTAATATATTAGCAGAACCAGAAATCAAAACCTGGTTCTCTGTCTCCAAATCTAACACTCCTCCCACTAGACCACTCATTCCACATAAATACAAAATGTTCACTGTATTTTGCTTTATCTTTATGCATGGCTGCTGGGTAGTATAATTTTTTAGTTTTTAGTTTTGTTTTTTTGGGGGGAGGTGGGGTTGAAAGGCAATGGGGTTAAGTGACTTGCCTAAGATCACAAGCTAAGTAAGTATTAAGTGTCTGAGGCTACATTTGAACTCAGGTCCTCCTGACTCTGGTCATGGCTGGTGCTCTATCCACTGTGTCATCCTGCTGCCTCTGGGTAACATAGCTGATAGTGTTACACCTGGACACAGGAAGATCTAAGTTGAAATCTTATGTTAGAATATGTACTATCTGTGTGACCATTGGCAAGACATTTAATTTCTCCAAGTCTTAGGTTCATCATCTGCAAAATGGGGATAAAAAAAAGCTACCGGGGCAGCTAGGTGGCGTAGTGGATAAAGCACCAGCCTTGGAGTCAGGAGGACCTGGGTTCAAATCTAGTCTCAGACACTTGATAATTACCTAGCCACTTGATAATTACCTAGCCGTGTGGCCTTGGGCAAGCCACTTAACCCCATTTGCCTTGCAAAAAAAAAAAACCTAAAAAAAAAGCTACCTCCTTTATACAACATGTAAAAATTAAATAAGATAATGTATGCAAAATGTTTGACAAACTTCAATGTAATTACTATTATTATTGTACAGCTTTTCTGTCTTTAAAAGAAAGATATTTGGAAATGGCAAATCACTCCAGTATCTTTGCCAAGAAAATCCTAAATGAGGTCATGACAAGTTGGACTGAGACAACTGAACAACAATAACAACAGAAAGAAAGATCATGAGATTAGGAGTCAGAAGCTAATTCCCAGGTTTATCAATAGCAAGCTGTGTGACCTTGAACAAGGTACTTCCCCCTTTCTGGGTGTCAGTTGCCTCATCTATGAAATGAGGACTTTGGATCAGATGACCTCTAAGATCCATCCCAGTTTTTCCTCTGATTTCCAGAATTCTGTCATTCAAGTTCATTTTTCTTCATGCACCCAAGAAGCAATGGAGCAAGTGTGTCAGCTTCATCTCTGCATAGCACTTTAGCTTTCCCCTCCAAGTTCTGTCTCTAATTTTTCCACATTTCACCTCTGTTCCTCAGGTGTCACTTCTCTCAGAGACTGTGGCTTTCTTATCCCCAAAATTTGCTCTTCCCTGTTCAACAACTGGTGAGTCCTTCCTGGAGTCTTCTTTTTGGGAGAGACCCAGTTCTACCATCTTCCATTTCACTCCCTTTTCTATATGTGTTGCCTTCCCTCGCCAGAATGCAAGCTCTTTAAGGACCAGAATGATCTTTCTTTGTGCATGTACCTATAGCCTCAGTGCTTAGTATAGTGCCTAGCATATAAGTGATTAGTAAATACTTATTGCCCTGCCTTGCTTCCCTGCCCATAGCCCATTTATCACTCATGCCCAGTCCTTTGATATGAACTGTTCCTAGTCAACTTTCTAAAACCTTAGGTCGCCTGTATTCAAAATAGATCCCTACCCCCCCCCCCCATTTCCCCCAATCCCTCAGAGGAACTTAGGAAAGAAGAAAAGGCAAAAGAGAAGAGTATGAACGGACCCGTGGAAGATAGAAACACAATTCCTACCACATTAAAGTGCTTGTGATTAGCATCTCAGTCAGAATATATTGTATTTATGGAGTTTCTCCTTTGTTTTTCCTGGTTTGTTTTTTAGAACATGTGCTATACAAAATAGACGGGAGGAAAAGACTGTCTGATTGATTGCACAGTCAGATAAACACACTGGCCTCTTGTTCAATCCTACAGAGAATTGAATTATTCTGATCAAGGACTGTTTTATTTCTTACTTGAGCAGCTCTGACTCCAGACCATAAAGGAGAGCAACTCATTTGAAGTCAAATAGGCCCCCATACAGCCTGTCCTCAAGTTATCCAGATGGTCGTTTCCTTTCTTATTCCCCTGGGCATGTACCTTTGCCCAGGGAGTGAACAAAGCAGTAGCTGGCCAGAGTCTTTGCTACCTTGAATTTTGATTTTGTACTAAAGGTCACTTCTCACCATCCTACCCTGGAGCAGAGCAAATTAAAATGTGTGATCCCAGGGGAGTTGTGTCTAAGTTTGGACCTGCAGGTGCCCCAAGCTCTGTGCTCACTTCCCATCCTGAGACTTGAAGTCTTTCTCCTTCCTGATCAACAATATTCATACTATTTCAAACCTATTGTTACAGTGATTTCTTGGCAGTTAGAGTTTAGAGTCAGAGTATCTGGGGTTGAGTCCTGGCCTGATTCTCTAGTGAAGGGAAAAAAAATGACAATAAGTCAGCATATTCATGATATATACAGAGCAGATGGAAGGCACTCTTAGAGAGGAAGGTATTAATAGTCTAGGAAATGGGAAATGGCCTCCTAAAGTAAATGAACTTTAAGCTCATTCTCAAAGTTGCAGAGGGTAGGGTCCCAAGGATCACATATGGAAAAAGGAAATAAGAAGAAATTCCAAGTTATGCATTCACACCACCTAAAATCTGACCTCAATCTTTTTTTTTTTTTTTTTTTTGCTGTATGACTTCTGGCTCTAAATCTATGATCCTATGAAGAAATTGAGGAGAAAGGTGAACAGCTTTCTGAACATCAATAGCCTGAAGGATAAGAAAAGGAATGACCTCTTTCTCACAGTCCCTATGTCTACTAACCAGATTGGAGAAATATTTGTTCATCATTCAGCTTTAAGGAATTTTAAATTCTATGTATCACACTTACACGTTTTAAAATGGAACATTGAATTCAGAATAACTTCACCCCCAAAGGATTTTGGAAAAGGAAGAAGGACAGAAAGGATGTATATAAAAGGAGAGGGAAGGACAAGGACCCAATTATGCCATTCATGTTTTAGTCCTTGACTTCATGGTATAGTTCCAAAACAGATCTCCAACAATGGTTGTGAGATTCTTCTGCTTTTTCAGTTGATTTTGGGAAAGGGACACAAAGATCTATTGTCTATCAGCCTTCCCTCCCATAGAGGATACAGAATTGGACTAGGAGCCAGGCAGATATGATTTAGAACCCTGTCTCTGACATTTACTAGAAGTGGGATGATAGGCAAGTCATTTAATATTTCTCTGCCCCTAAGTTTCCACATCTGTAAAATGGAGATAATAGCATCTGGTTCAAAGAGTTGCTGAAATACAAAAGAAATAAGGTATGTAAAGTCTTTTGCTTAACTTCAAGAACTAGATGAATGTTAGCTATTATTATTAATGATGTACTCCTCTCTAACCTGTCCCTTTCCAAGAAGGCATTTTAAAGATTTACAAAAGAATTCTACAACCTGGCCCCATAAGCTCCTGTACTTCCATCTCTGAAAGACCTATGTTCATTTCACTTTCTCCCTCTTTCTTCTTAGTCACAACATAAATGATTTATCTCCAGATGTTTCTTTTTTCCCTTTTCTTTCATCTCCCTCTCTCTTAGGAGCACCAAGAATATTTTTCTTCCCCAATCTTTCTTTTGTTTTCTTCTTTTTGTGTGCATACTTATTTACTCTTTACTCACCCAATTGCTCTCTCAACCTGTTGTACTTCTCAGTCTGATCCATTCAAAAACACCTGTCTGACACAACAAGTTCAAAGAAATTCCTGACTATAGAGGCTTTGAAAAATAGACAGATATACTTGAAGATGAAGAATGAAGCTATTAAGCACCATAACCAATACTAAGAGTCAGCGTCCCCTGGTACAATTCCATAACATTTTCTTACTGTTATTATTCAACAAAAAACATGGATAAAAGGCATTGGAGTGATGAAGACAAATAATAAAAAGCAAGAAAGTCTTCATGCATTCTACCATAGCCTTAATTCCAGAGATGAATGGGCAGTGTGCAGAAGGCTAGACTTCATATGTGACCCAAAGGATTAGGTCCACTATATATTAGCAGATGCCTGGCCCTGACTAGAATGTCAAAGAAAGACTAGAGGATTATATAAGAGGAAGACTTATCTGCCCCATGTGAGTAGTATAGAGGTCAGCAAATCACTTCATCCAGCTTTAAATCTATGAGGTGTGACAGTTTGGCTGATCTTATTTTCCTTTTGATAGCAACTCTGGACAGACTGCAGCCTTTGTTACTGCTGTATATAGTCAGAACATGACAGTCCAGGAGAATGCCTTTCACCAAACAACAGGAGCATTTTGAACTCCACCAAGCAAACTGAACCTAGGACAGTGCCTCCATTCAAGCCTCACCAGAAAGTTTAGTTATGCAGAACTTAGAAAAGTACTGTTTTCCCTTCCACTGTATTGGGGAAGTAAAAAAGATACCTGCCATCTTGTTTTTCCCTTTTGCCAGAAGTTTCACTTGCTATGGAGGAGTATTGTCAGTAAAGAGCTCAAGGCTCCAAGAATATTGACCATCACTTTTAATTTCTCTAAACCTACTTTCTCATCTATAAAATGAAGCTGAATTAGATGATATCTAAAGTCCCTTCCAACTTTTAATTTCTATGCTCATATATTTGCAAATAAAGCTTCACTGATTAAAAAAATGAACCTAAGATCTATGAATCTGCCTTTACATATTGTATAACCAGAAAAACTGACATACCTATCCCTAGGTGGGTCATCCTAGGAAGACAGAAGGAGAATCATACTATAATAAAAATGAATCACACATACACACATACACACAAATATATGCACATTATGGGCAGCTAGGGGGTACAGTGTATAGAGCTCCAGCATGGAGTCAGGAGGACCTGAGTTCAAATCCAACCTCAGACACTTAATAATTACCTAGCTGTGTGACCTTGGGCAAGTCATTTTTGTCTTGTAAAAAAATGTAAATATATGTAAAACCTTGCATTGCTTTCCAAAAGGCTACAAAGGTGCATGACCAATAATAGGGAAAATTCTTCAAATTTATGCTTCATTTAAGCACAAGTTAATAAGCTAGTGTTCACTCTCTATCCTTGAACTCCTTTCCCTCTTCTTCACCTTTCCTCTCTCATTATCATGGGTTAAGGGGATCATTTTGCTATGATTCAGCAGAGATTTCTTTCTGGAATTATGCCTAAAGAAGACACCTTATTTGCTATGTGACCCTGAGTAAATCACTTAATTTAACTTTGATGTATCTCAGCAACTCCTTAGGACTAATCTGCTAAATCATAAACAGGTGTCCATCAGTTTGGATGGAGGGAGGGAGTTCCCCACTTTGCAGAACTGGGAAACTATCCTTTTGTAGAATTCAAGAGATTTTTTTGAGGGAAGAATTTGGAAATTGTGAAAGGGAAAGACTTGTTAAAAGAATCAGCAGCTCATGATAAAGATCCTTTTTGATTGAGCTAAACGTAGGTTGTCCTCCAAGCCCAAGGGCAACAGGCTTTTCATCTCCATAATCCTTAAATTTATTGGATCTGGCAGCTTTTCAAGCTTTCTGCTTGGCAAAGAGAGATTTCTATAAGGTGGAAAAGCTTGACCATGATAGAGAAGAGAAAAAAAAAGTACACCTTGCCCTTTAGTGGAACTCGAACTAAGTTTCTTGCTTTTTCTCCTCAATTCATATCATCTCTCTTTAGATTAAAATGGGGAGTGTATCATTAAGTAAAGGATAATAGAAAACACAATTTTACAGTCACAATGACCTATCTTTGTTAAGTTACAAGTGTATGAAGTTTTCCCCCATTGTGGGCTCCCATTGGAAATCATCCCCAATGCTGCTTGATTAGAATTTTTTCTCTTCCTCTCATTCCCACCCTTCACCCTTCAATCAAGCAAAGCAATTTTCAGGATAAGTGGCACTATTTCCAAGGCTAAGCAGTACACTTTTATGTACTCCCCTTTCCCTATCCCAATATGTCACCTCTCTTACTTCCCTGCAATATTTAATGGTTCTTTATCTGAAAGGAAGGAGGCAGATACTCATTCAACAGTCTCACAAGGAGGCTTAACTTTTACCAAGGCAAGAGAATGAGTAAAGAACCAATAAAGGACTATTTGTGTATTTTATGCAGCTATAGGTATTAATTAATTGGTGACTGCATTCCTTTGCATATTATGTGATTTCTGCAATGAAAGAATTAAACTATATTGTTCCAGATTGTTTAAACTGTTGAAAGGCAATGAAACCAAGACCACAGGGAAAGTATGGTGTATATGCCATACAGAAGGGGAGAACTGTTTTTGTCAGGAGACTGAACAATCTGTTCAAGAAATTGAAACTGAAATCTGGCAGGGATTGGGAATTGGGGTAGGGTGGAAAATGGGACCAGATGTGCTACATAGAAAGAGGTGGCATAATGGAAGTCATACCAGGTAACACTTAAATGAGAATAACTAGGCGGTGAGTTAGAGAAAATACATAAGTCCTAAGGTACCTATTTGCCAAAGAGAGAAAGTTTAGGCAACAAACAAAATGAATCTGAAATTTTAACACAAAACTGCAAATAAGATCTTTTGTGCAGAACTCATTATGAACTCATAAATAAAATATGGCAATAGAAAAAATGTTGAGAGGCAGATTATTTGAGTATTTGTTGGTGCTGTTTTCAGTTATATATCTGACAACTATCACACAACAATTTTCCCTAAACAGGAATTTCTAGCTGCAGAGAAATTGATGATCATCATCTTCATTTGTTCACTCATTTCCAAAAAGTGGGAAGTACTGCTGTCCCCTCCATACAAAGAAAGTGAAGTAGGAAGCAGGCTGTGACTTCCCTAAGATCAAAGGGAAGGATGTTGGTAGATAAGGAATAAAAAGTGAGGGTCTGAGGTCCAATTTTTAGTTTTTTATTTAGCCCACAAAATATTTTGCAATAACTTCATTACTGTTCATCAATCAATACTTTTTGCAAATTAATTCCATTTGGTTGAGGAAGAGAATTAATGTGCACATTCAGTCTCTTGAATGAGTTTTCCCATAGGAAGAACTATTTCCAGTAAACCCTCACCGAGAGGCTGGCTAAATAGCTGATGTTTTGGCTTATAGATTACATTCAAGATCTATTTGTCCTTTATATCAATGAGGAAGGTAGAAACCTCACCTCAAAGATTCCAAGGTGGGTCAAGGTAGAAGATGAGGAAATACAATGGGACCTTGAAATTTAAAGTAGGAAAGGGAGAACTTCTGCTCCTAGGTCTAATCTCTGCATTTGACAGATGGGGAAACTGAGATCCAGAGAATTTAAGTGACTTGCTCAAGGGATGTAGCTACAATTTGAAATCAGTTCTTGACTCCATATCTGAAGTTTTTACTATTCACTATACTAGTTAAAGGTTAAATTTCAATCCAGTGAGATGATAGCTGATTTCAAATATTTAAAGGGATGGAAAAAAAATTCAATTTGTTCTGCTTGATCCTAGAGGACTGACCCAGGTGAAGTGGGAGCAAGTTGCAATAGTCCTGATGTCAGAACAAACTCCCTATCAGTTCAAATTATCCAAAGGTTTAATGGGCTGTCCTTTGAAGACAATGTATTTCCCATTACCGGAGGTCTTCAAAAGGAAACTTACATGACCAGTTATTAGATATATAAAGAGAATTCTTGTTCACAGGCAAGTTATATTAGGTGGGCAATGAGGTATCTCTGATTCTAATTACTAAAATTGGGGATTATACAAAATATAACCAATCAATAAACATTTATTAAGTATTTTTTATGTGACAGGTCTTGCTCTAAATTTTGGGGCACTGTTCTAAATATATATGTAGCCATAAAATTATGACTTTTTTACTAAACATACAAAAATATAAATTTTGTGGAATGTATAAATATTCAAATGAGTATGATATCCTTTAAAATAGTTTCCTTGGGAAGTTATTTACTATTATAACCCCTGGCTTAGAACCTGAAGTTCTAGACTTACACAGGCTAGATTCAATCTTGAAAGGCTCAAAATAAACAAATAAATAAAAACTAACTTTGATTGGACTGTCTTCATTCAGATTTATCCCTGGGAAATCAAGTATCCAGCTCTCCTACAAGCACTCAAGGTAACAATGAATATATTACATATGGTTCAGTCATTATGCATAAAAATAGATTTATAATATTTTCACTATTTATCTCATAAAGTTGTCATGAAGAATGAATTGAATATAAAGTCCTTTATAACATTCTACATAAATGTAAACTATAATTAAAGTTCCTAAGATCATAAGATTTTAGAGGGAAAGGATCTTAGAGATAAACTAGTCCAATTCCTTAGATGGTCAAAGAAACTTAGTCTCCAAAAGATAAAATGATTCCCCAAAGTCTTGCAACAAAGTAAAGATTCAAGCCCAGATTCTCTGACTCCAAAGAGAAGGCTTTTTCCTCTGCCCCCCAATCAGACCAATCTCTGAATCTCCATTCAATAAATTCATTTTTTTAAAATCTACTGTAATCATTGCACTGTGCTTAAGGATAGAGGAGATTTAGATTATAGCTGAGGGCAGTTAGATATACTGGGCCTGGAATCAGGAAGATTCTTCTTCATGAGTTCAAATCTGGTCTCATGGGGCGGCTAGGTGGTGCAGTAGATAGAGCACCAGCCCTGGAGTCTGGAGTACCTGGGTTCAAATCTGGTCTCAGACACTTAATAATTACCTAGCTGTGTGACCTTGGGCAAGCCACTTAACCCCATTGCCTTGCAAAAACTAAAAAAAAAAAAAAAATCTGGTCTCATACACTTAGTAGCTATATAACCCTGGGCAAGTCATTTAGTCCTGTTTGCCTCAGTTTCCTCATCTGTAAAATGATTTGGAGAAGCTAATGGGAAACCACACCAGTGTCTTTGCCAATAAAACCCCAAATGGATTCATGAAGAGTCAAACTCCACTGAAAAACAACTAAATAGCAACAAAAGACTATAGTTGGAAGATATATGTACACATTTGTAGTGACAGTGGTGACTATTAAAGCATCAGTCATTAGTCCTTCCCATCTGGAGTTGTGACTTGCTCTCTAATTATTCCCTCAGTCCCATTCTTCCAAAGACGTTTCTAAACTAGGTTACAGAAAAGTTGGATATTTGTCCAGCAAGTTAGCTAATCATCCCCTGTTGCTGTTTCATTTACCCACAGAAAATCCATTAAATGATTTATTCACTCTTCCCTGGGATGTTATGAAAAGGGAATCGGCAACTCTCCTTCCTAGATCCCAGGCCCCTGAAGAAATCTGACTCTGGCAGTGCTAACTTGAAGTTAGTTGATCACAGTAACCCCACAATACAGTAGATCTCCTTCCTCCCAGATTTCACACAATTATTCCAATTCACACTTCATCCAACACTAGAATATGCAATTCTTTTTAGTTTTTACAAAAAAAAAATATTTTCTTCAAAAGGTATAAATCACAATATATTCCCCTAACGTAAGGGAGGCATAATTCTCTTTGGTTTCCACTGCCTCAGACTCTGGGAAGAGGAAAATACTAGGGTCATAGTTTAATGTGGTTCTCAGAGAGCACAATTCCAAATTCAAGTTCAAAACCCTCTCCAGACTCAAGTCCCATGGGTCAAGTCCCAGATTACTCCAACTTCTCAAGGCTTCCATCCTGGACTAGCTCATACATTTTAACAGCTAACTGTGTTTTTATTAGCATAGAGATTAAATCAACAGAGATAAAGAAAACATCCAAAGACACATTGCTTAGCTGACAGCAGAGAGACAGCAAGTTTATTTTTTTTTCAAGGAAAAAAACAGAGAGGGAGAACCATTGTGTTATGGACTAGAACAATCTACTCACCTTATGATACTCATTAGCACTGTGCTGAATCAAGTACTGCCTGTCTTTGATACACACATATACTACATATACATATACCCACATGTATGTATGTATCTGCATATATGGACTGGTCTACTTTAAAATATAGTGTGGTTAGATACTTGGAAAATAATAATAACAATAAAAAATCACCTTTGTAGAGGTTTATATAGCATTTTAAATGTTATCTCTTTTGATCCTTAAAACAACCCTCCATACCCAGGGATGGGGAACCTTTTTTTGGCAAGGCCATTTGGATATTTATAACATCACCAGCAGATTATATTTGGTTAAACTTTTAATTAATTCACCCCCTAAAAAGCTGCAAGATTTGTTGAATTTCAAATATCCCCCAGACTAATCCAATACAGGCTGGAAGTTCCCTGCCCCTGAGTAGGATAGGGTGCCCTATTAACCCTATTTTACAGTTAAGGAAACTGAATCTAAGAGAAGTGAACACGTAGCTGGCAAATTATTAAAGCAATATTTAAGGTCTGGTCTTTCAGGATCCCTCTTAATCCTAGCACATTTCCCTTGAGATCACCCCTTACGTATTTTACTTGTATATAGATGTTTGCATGTTCTGTTTATCATTAGATTGAAAATTCCTTGAGAGCAGGGACTGCTTTTGTCTTTCTTTATATTCTCAGTGCAGGGACTCTGCCATATGGGAGGCACTTAATAAATGTTTGTTGATGACTTTTTGACTTTGTCGTCTTGATTTCAAATATACTCTCCTGTCTTCCTTCAAATTTTATCTAACATTCTACCTTTTAGAAGTCTTTCCCTAATGTTAGTGCCTTCCCTCTCCGATTAGCTATAATTTACATATATATACATATACATATACATATACATAAACATATACATATACATATACATATACATATACATATACATATACATATACATATACATAGGAGAAATATGTAATCAACTGTGAAGAAACAAGATATATCATTTCTTCCCAGTTGTTTACATATTTTCTTCATTAGACTGTGTGTTGCTTGAGAGCAATGACTATGTTTGCCTTACTTTGTATCTCCAGTGCTTGACAAATGGTTGACAATAAATGCTTGTTTTCTAATTTGCCACTTTGTCAACTGACTTGGAAAAGTCCCTTGCTCTCTCAAATCCCATTTCCTTCTTTGTAAAACAAAAGGTTTGACTAAGGGAGGAACATGATAACATGAAAAATGTCAGACTCTGGCATCAGGGAATCCTCATTTAAATTTTGACTCTAATGTGATCTTGAACAAATTAGTTTATCTCCCTGGGCCTGGGTTTTCTAATTTATAAAATGAAGGGGTTAAACTAGGTAGCAAATATTAGGTGAGATCCCTTCTTCCTCTAATGAGTCTTGGAAGATCTCAGAAAGAGTCTTCTCTCTGGGGCTTAAAGTATGTTCTTTAGTTCATCCTGTTTATCTTTCTGCCATGATTCTCTTTTCTTCACAGTCCAACCTTATCCTCAAAAGAATTATAATCTTGAAAATTATAATGTAAAAATCTTACTGCTTGGGACAAGAGACAAGAAGGAGTATCATAAAAAAGGGTCTTTTCCATTAATGAACTCTCAAAACTCAGGAAACAAACTTTTACAAGCAATTTGGTAAAAACCGGCTTTGGATCCAGGTACTTACTACTCATCATTATCATCTGAAATTCTCCTATATGCCCATGGACAAATGGCAGCTAGGCTTTAGGCATCCTATCCAATAAAAGAGTTGGCAAATGAGCATTTTAGCTAGAAGGTAGGGGACCTTTCAACCAACATTCATAGAACAGGAATAACTTAACTATGAAAAGAGATGAACTTCGCTTATTCCATTTTCATCAAGTTTTGGAAAGATATTTTATAAATATGGGCTTAAAATCTTGCACAGGAAGAACATGCTGATATATAGCTGACTTTTTTTCTTAAAGAAAAGGCAGAGTGGTGAAGAGAGATTGAGTCCAAGATCAAGGAGGTATCAGGAGATGAGATAAGGATCTTCTTTAGATTCTGATATTGTCTTCTTCCAGCACTCACATCAGTCTAACCCTTAGGGAAATAGCTTCTCCTTCAAGCAGACTTGTCTATATCAAAATTCAAACCGTCTGACAAAGGTTTTATTATTGTTGGGGGGAGGGGGAAGCTGGGTGGCGCAGTGAATAGTACCGGCCCTGGAATCAGGAGTCCCTGAGTTCAAATCCAACCTCAGACACTTAATAATTACTAGCTGTGTGGCCTTGGGCAAGCCACTTAACCCCATTTGCCTTGCAAAAAAAAACTAAAAACAAACAAACAAAAAAAAAATTGTTAAGGGAATATAATTCATGTGATCTGGCTAAGGTATCTGATCCTAAGCCTATGATTCTAATTTCTTTTTTTTAGTTGTTTTTTTTTTGCAAGGCAAACAGGGTTAAGTGGCTTGCCCAAGGTCACACAGCTAGGTAATTATTAAGTGTCTGAGACCAGATTTGAACCCAAGTTCTCCTGACTCCAGGGCCCGTGCTTTATCCACTGCACCACCTAGCTGCCCCCATGATTCTAATTTAAAGAGAAAATTTAAGCCATATTTTGAAACAAAATGTTCTGTAACTGGAAACACTGATAGAACAGGTCAAATATCTAATTTTCAATTATTCATGTTCAAATAGTAAAAATAAGGAAAGAAAATAAGTTGGGCAAATGGGGGTGGGATGGTGAAAAAAGAGGAAAAAATATGAACCCCAAATAATTAAAATCCACAAATAATCCAAAAGCATTATTTTTGCAAATTGTTCAGAACTGCCAAATCCTTCATGGAAGCCACTAGTAACTAATTAGGCTGGTTGAAGCTTCATTTCCTGTCACTTAGCCTGTCTTCCCCTAAGAGGAAGCACTAATGAGTAGTGAAGTGGTTCAAAGGCAAGCATTCAAATAAGTAGAAAGAAACAAAGGGCCAAGATTAGACAAAACAAAAGGCCTAAATTGTCATCTGGCCCCTGGGAATAATGGAAAGTTGATTTCACGCTTTCTCAAAGCTGCCACTGAGAAATAAATATTCTTTACCTTGCTATAGTTTAAGGAAGACAAAACCATTCATTATGCCACACAATATCACAAGAAGATCTCCCAAAAACCCTACTAAAACTAGAAAAATGTAGCAAGGGACCCAGAGTCACAATCATTTTACCTTGTCCTGTCTCTGGGCAATACCACTCTTCTGGCAACCCAGAAAAATTACCCTGTATCCCTGGAAAAGAAAATGTTCTGCATCCATCAAATGGTTATCCTTTCCTACTTCTAATCCTCATCCCCAGAAAGAACAGAAAGGGAAATAGAGCTCCTTCGAATGGAATCAATGCAACCCAATGGAATGAGGACTAGATTTGGAGTTGGAGGGCCCAGGTTTGAAATCCTACCTCTGCCACTTATTACCTGTTTGATCAGATAGGTCATTTCACTTTTTGGGGGACTCAGTTTCTTCACCAACAAAAATAAAAAAATTAAACTAGATGGCTTCTAATGTCCCTTCCAGATTATAAATGTATGATCCTACAAAGAAGGCAGAGGAGTGAACTGGAGGAAGTAATAGTAATTACACATAAGACCAGATATTAACTGTATTATTAACAGTAACTGAGGGAGTATATAATGCATAAAGAGCGAACCTTGGAGTTTAAAAAAAAAAAAACTAATTCAAGTCCTGATTCTGACAGCCATGTACAAATTGTATAATCCCTTGGTCTTCCAGGAAACTCTATGACTATAAACTGAAAAAAAGTTGCTGATGATCATTGGTAAAGAAAGTTAGCTCACAGGGAGTCTAGAAAAATATCCCACTAATAGTATGCCTTTATATAAGCTTTACCATTGATAACTATAATTTTAGTCTTAGAATATAACTATGATCACAAAGAAACTCAACAAAGAATTAAAGCAGTCAAAAGCCTAAGCATAACTGGAAAATAGTAGTGAAGATAGACAAAGATAAATCTAGATTCATCTTCCTGGTCTGTAACATCAGAAAATTTGCTTAGAATAACTTAAAATAACTTAGAATAACTTAAAGCATCCCAATGCAAACCAGATACACTTCTTCCACAAAGAGAAAGCAAAATTATCACCCTCCCTGAAGTTGGTCAGTGGTGCTCCTATGACTATTCACCTCCCTTCCATCAGGGTAAAAAAATAAAAATGTAGTTGAAGGATCCTTAGAATGGCATTCAGAGGAAGAGCTCAAAGCTCACCTCTGCTACTGCTATTTATATGACCTTGAGAAAATCCCTAAGCATTTTAGAGACTCAGTGTCTTCTATAAGATAAACAATTTGGATTAGACAATCTTCACAGTCCATTCTCTAAATGGACATGCTATAAATTCTATGCTTCTTATTCATACAGACATTCAGATTAGTACAATTACTAAATTAAAAATGAACCATTAGTCCTGGAAAAGTGAAAAACTTGGTGACACAACTGGAAATCTACAATACCTAAAATTGCCAATTGGAGACAGCTATTTTGGCTTTACTATCCAGAAGCACAGTTATGGAAACAATAAGGTACATTGAAAATAGGAGAAAAAAAATTTTCAAAGATAAATTATTATGGACCAGACCTGTAAGTTCATTGCTATAGAGTACTTCCAGGTATGCAAGCTCCCTCTATCCTCTACCAATACAGGAGGACAGCTAGGTGACACAGTGAATTGAGCACTGGCCTTGGAGTCAGGAGGACTGGAGTCTGAAACCAGTCTCAGACACTTGCCACTTACTGGCTGTGTGACCTTTCGCAGGTCACTTAACCCCAATTGCCATGCAGCCAAGGCCATCTCCAGTCGTCCTGATTCATATCTGACCACTTGAACCAAGGTGGTTCTGGAGGAGAAATTGAGACTGGTGACCTAGCACAGGCTCCCTCACTCAAATCCAATTCATGTGCTTGTCATGATCTTCTTTGAGAACGAAGGACAAAATCATCACCAACACAGTTCAGTATTTTGTCTGCAAGTTAAATTTTAGAGAGTTACTGAAGATATTGAATACACTGAAAAGGTATGTGACTTATGTGATAGAGGTAGAGCTTAAACTAGTCTTTCAGGTTTCCAGGTTGGATCTCTAACTGCTGTTCTGCAGTTCCAATCATTCTTCATATGGTTAATAATTATAAATATGCCTATTCAATTCCACAGTTAATTGAGTATCTTTGCTCTTCTTTGCTCATCTTGCCCCCATGCCTAGAATTCCCCTTCCCACCCTCACTCCATCTCCATCTGTTGATGGAGTCAATTCAAATTCCATCTCCTCTATAAAGCCTTCCCTGTTGTCCCCAGTTACCATACTTTATACACCATACCTACAACAAAGTCATGCTATCTAGCTCCAAGTAGGCCTTCATTGTTTCTCAATAAACTTTTCATTTCTCTACTGTTAATTCCCTCTATGATAGAGGCTACCCTCAGACCTCTAGATTCTGACACTCCTCCATCAACTTCTTTATTAGGTCAGAGCCTTCTCTTCTACTTTTCTATGAGGATAAGGGCTATCTAACTTGGGTACACCAACTGTCCTTGTCTCCACACTTTCTTCCTTCATCCATTCATTGAAAGAGATGTTTCCTTCTACTTTCTAAGACTTTTATCCCCTCTTGCTTCTACCAGTGCCTTGCTCCCTTAGTGATTCCATCTTTCCAGTATCATCAATCTCTCACTCTCTCTCTCTCTGAAGCCTTCTTCCACTGTGTCTTTAAACATTAGTAATTTTTCAGTCTAATGGTTGGATAATATTTCTCCAATATGGCTGAGTAAATTTACTCCCCTTTCCGTTCAAGGAAGAAATATCCTTGATGTTTTCTATCACTGAAGATAGTATTTGTGAATTGTAGTAATAATAACTCATATTTTTATATCACCTTAAGGTGATAAATTGCTTCCTTCATGGCAACTCTATCAGCTGAATAGCACTATAAGATTACCCCCATTTTCCAGATGGGGAAACCAAGGCTCAAAGATCTTAAAAGACTTTCCCAGGGGCATCCAACTATAAAGTATCAAGATTGGTATTTGGATCCAGGTCAAATCTGATCTGATCTTAACAAAGTCCAGTACTATTATTTAAGGTGACTGATCCTCAGAGAAAGAGAATCACAGAATCAATCCATTTTTTTAAATGGAAGGAACCTCAAAGATCAGATATTAGCTAACAGACAAGTGGGAATTACTTTTTACTGGAAGGCCACTTTAGGGGGATTATCTGAAGATGGCCCATTTCAATTTTGGATAACTCTAGCGTGACAAAATTGTTAGTTTTTTTCTTAAATCAAAACTGAATTGTACCACTCTCTACAACTTCCACCAATCATTCCTAAATGCCTTTCAAGATCAAAAACAATAAGTCTAATACATCTTGCTCTTTATAGAACTTCTAGTGACTGAAGAAAAATTGAATCTTCAAGAATTATTTGCTTTGTTTATGTATAAAGCATCTATTTCACGTTAGGCAATGAAATAAACACTAGGAATGCAAAAAGAAACTATGTGAGAATTACCTCTAATCTAAAGGAATTTATACTCTAATGTGGACATTCCTATTTAAAAAGGTAGGATATAATAAAGAAAGAGTCAAATCCAGAGCCCAGAAAGGAATGAAAGCATGAACAAGGTTGGTCTCTAAACCACTGGAACTATCATGAAAAACTGACCAATTAGAGGAAGGGGCCACTGGGAGAAGGGATCCTCCAAGATGCTGGACCATGGTGATAAAGAACTGGCATGTCTAAAATGGACAAGTTAGCCCAAAAGACCTTTAACCAGAATCTTTTCTTCCAAGCTGGTTGGCCATTTCACCAAAAGTCAGGGAAGCAGTCCTTATGGAGAAGGGACCCAACAACATTCCCTTATGGAGAAGGGACCCAACACTAAGCCATGCCTCCACAGCAGCCACATCTATTCAAGACTTGGGGAAGAAAAAAAAAGTTCTTGCTATCCCAATCCTTGGAACTATCCAATAGTTCAGTATCAGAAACAAGTATGGTTTTATTAGTGGAAATGTCATTGTGGTAGCAAAGAACTTGAAGCAAAGTAGATGCCCACTGCCTGGGGAATACCTAAACAAATGACGATACATATATATGTAATGGAAAATTACTATTCTAAGAAAAAAAAAGAAATAATAAGAATAAAGAGAAGTAGGAAAAGAAAGACTTGCATAAACTACTACAAAGTGAAATAAGTAGAACAAAGGAAACAGCATATTACAATAAATACATCAATATAAATGGAATAAACAACCATAAAACAATCAAAAATAAATGTTGAAAAAATTACAAAGAACAAGCCAGGCCCCAAAGAAGAGATATAAGAAGACACTTCTCCCAACTCTTTTGCAGAGATGATAGGTGTTCCATGGGTGTGAAATATTGTATATATAGTCAGAATTTTTTCAATGGATTGTTTTTACTGATTTTTCCCTCTTTCTTTTCTCTTTCAAAAATAATCCTTTGTTGTAAGGTATGGCTCCCTGGAAAGTGGGAGGAAAAGCTACACAGGGGGAAATGTCTGTACTATAAGAGCAAGAGGATCAATAAAATTTATTCTTTAAAAAGAAAATGCATTACTATATACTTTGACATCATACCCTTAGGATCACTGGGCCTTTCCATCTGACTTACAGCTAAAACTTCCTAAATGTGCTTTTTCTTTCTATTAAAATTAGTTCCTTGAGAGCAGGGCTATCTTGATTTTCTATTTGTATCCTATACCCTTAAAACAATGTTTTGCATTGTGTATAAGTAAGCATTAATATATGCCTTTTCATTCACTCTCTTGTTCAGGCTAAACCCCCAAACACACAATTCATCCTCACATGGCACATTTTCCAGTCTCCCATCATCTTAACTGCTCTTTAGGATTCTACCATATAAACACATGTCTTTCTTAAAATTTCTTCTAGTTTTAATCTGTGGCCTTTGAGTTAATGTTGAACTGCTGAAGGCTTAGCAAATTTATTACTTAGTTGAAGACCTAAGCTACATTTTTAAAATGTTAATCAGTTTTGGTCATTGTTAAGAAATCATTGCAAAAAAATGATAATAATTTAAAAAATTATTGCAGTATGGGATCTAGATTCAAATTCCAATTCTGCTACTTTACATAGCTCCCTCAGAGTCATCTGTGAAACTAAGGGACTGGATTAAAGTTCCTTCTAGCTCTAAGTTATGATATCATAATCAATTTTGTGAATTGATTTGCAAAAACATGTATTATACATATTATTTATCAACATGAATAACTTACAAGTATTTCCGCATGTATAAGACACATCTTAATTTTGGGTCCCAAGTGTGAAAAAACATATATTGCATAAAGTTATTGAACTCAAGTTTTATACAATCATGAAATTCATGGACCTTTTGCTCATAGCTTTCAGGAATTTTGGGGCAAGTCTGATGAATGGTTGCATGCTTAGTCCATTCTGTTTCATGAATCTGAAGCACCAGTTGTGTCCTCCTTTGAAATCAATCACTTCTTTTTTCTCAGAAATTCTTCTGATTTCATCCTGGACCATCTTTGTGGACACAGGAATTCCAATGGCCCTTTGCTCTTCAATCCATCTCTTCAGTTCCCTCTCTCCATCAGGCCATTTTGCTGGCTTGCCTCTCATGACCTTCTTCTGCCTGGGTATTTTCAGTAGGGTTTCTTCTTCCTGTAGCTAGTCTTGGATTATTTTCTCAGTCAGAGGAGGACCAAAGTGGCATTCAGCAGCTCAATTTCCATTCACTTTTGCAAACTGGATCACTTTGAACTTGAATTCAGCACTGTATGAAAATCTTTTCTGAGCCATTTCTGGGCAGAACATGGCCTAATATACTGCTAACAAATGCAAAACAATGAGCACAAAGACAACAAGCAGGGGAGAAAAGAAGGAAATTCAAGTAAAAAAAAATCTACAACCACTGTATAAAATGTTCCCAGTTTTTAGACCCCAAATTTTTCAAAAAATGGTGTGTCTTATACATGGGGAAATAGGGTACTTACAACATTCATGTCTGTGTGTGTGTGTGTGTGTGTGTGTGTGTGTGTGTACTCTTCAGTTTCTGAAACCCCCAAGAATGAATGAATGAATGAATGAATGAAAAAATATTTATTAATGCTACTTATTACATACAAGTTACCAGACTTGGGATATAAATATAAATGAAAGATAGTATATGCTCTGAAAGAGTTCACATAGTAATACAGAAAGACCTCACACATGGAAGATTTCAGGGATGAGTTCATGCCCCATGTTACTTGTCTCTTCCTCAGTGTTGCCCATATTCAGTTATTGTCCAGTCTTTTTTCAATCATGTCCCCACATAAGGTTCTCTTGGCAGAGATACTAGAGTGGTTTGCCATTTCCTTCTACAGTTCATTTTACAGTGATAAAATTGAGACAAGCAAGTAGTGACTTACCCGGAGTCACACAGCTAATATGTATCTAAAGCCAGATTTGAACTAAGGAATATAAGTCTTCCTGGCATTCTGTCCACTATGCTACCTAGTTGCCCCCAAGTACAAGTCTCCATACCTTAAGAAAAACTTACATTTTTATTGCTGGTCTTGCTATTATTCTTTTTCTCTCTCTCTTTTATTTCATACCAAACTTCTGAAACAAATGGAACTTAACTTTCCTTAACTCTATATAATTTCTCTTTTGTCTGTAGTACTTTATTACATTCTCAAAGATTTCCACTGGTTTCCTTCTTATCAAATCCAAAGGACTTTCTCTCTATTCTCTTTTTCCTGCATCTCCCTGAAGAATTTGAAACTGTTGACCTTTTCCTTATAATTAGTTCTGTTCCATTGACTTCCAGAACACTTTTCCTTAGTCTATGCCCACCTACTCCTTCTCCAGTTCCTTTATTTTCTTCTCATTCTCCTAAGATAAAATATCTTTAATTTACAAAGTTTAATACTCAGACCTCTATATTCTCCAACTAAGAAAACTCATCCACTCGTTACTATAACTCTAGTAGCTATGGCTGAGTTCACTCAAGCTCCACAACTGATCCTCAGTTTCCTTATCATAAAATGGAGTCAGATAGGACCTTCCAACCCTGAACCCTATGATTTTTTGCCAAGAAAATTCTTACCTCTTCTCTTTACAATGCTACCAAAATCTACCGAAAATTCCAAACTACATAGTCATCATTGAACATTGTTCCATTGCTCTAATCAATCACAATATTCTTTCTTTATAAAGGCTTGGATACCCATACCTTCCTTTCTATTCTCTCAACTACCAGTCTTGTTACTCCTATACTCTACTATTCTCCCTGCCTCCTCTCTCTTTTCTCTCTAGTCTTTCCTGCACATTACACTTGATTTATCTTCATATTACATTGCTTTTCTAGCTCTTTCCAGTGTTAGCAAAGAATTGGAAATTGAAGAGATACTCAACAATTAGGGAATGACTGAAAAGTTGTGATATAGGATTGTGGTGGAATATTCTTGTGCTATAAGAAATGATGAGGAGGATTTCAGAAAACTCTGGAGACTTCTATGAACTGATGCAAAGAGAAGTAAACAGAACCAGAAGAACATTGTACTACATAGCAGCAGCAATATTGTTTGATGATTAACTGCTAATGACTTAGCCTTTTTCAACAATGCAATGATTCAAGACAATTCCAAAGAACTTATGGTTTAAAACACTATTGTTCTCCAGAGAATGAACTGATAAAGTCTAAATACAAATCAAAGCAAACTTTTCTTTTAACTTTATTTTTCTTGAGGATTTTTTGTTCCATGTTTTCTTTCACAATATGGAAATATGTTTTGTATGACTGCATATGTATAAGTTAAATCAAATTGCATGTGTACTCAAGAAGGGAGAAGAGAGAAAGAGAACTGGAACTCAAATTTAAAAAAGCAAATCTATAAATTAGTTTTCACACATAATTGGAAAAAATAAAATTTTTACTTTTTAAAAATTAGAAAAATAAAACATTGCTTTTCTCAAAAACCTTCAATTGTTCCTTGTCATCCATAGGGAAAAATCCAAACACTTTTGAAGCTACCAATCTATTTAAAAATAGATTGGTAGCTTCAAAAGCTTTATTTTCTCCACACCTCTACTCCAGACAAGTTGGTCTACTCATTATTCCATAACATTCAAATTCCCACTGATAGACCATTGTTCAAGCAATTTCCCATGGATTAAGTACCTTTTACACATCTCAATGACTCTAGACTGTATGAAAAACCAAGCTTGGATGGTACCTTTGCTATAACACATTCTCCAATTGCTCCATCACACAGTGAACTCTCTTTTTTCTAAACTCCAAGGGAAATTATTGTGCCACTCCTTTAACTCCAATCAAATTCTACCTTTGATTGGTCTGATATTTTTCATGCTGTTTGTCATCTCCTCAATCCAATTGTAATCTTGAGAATGAGTTCTAAATTTTAAGGTTATCTGTCTCCATACCTCCTAACCCACATCCATAGCACAATGCTTTGTATGTGAAGGTCAATCAGTAAATAAGCATTTATTAACTGACTAATATATGTGTGTGTGTGTGTGTGTGTGTGTGTGTTTGTGGACACATTTGTACATATAAATATTTGTACAATAAGAAGTAATCTGCTAAGAGAAGATAGTAGATTTATGAGGGTTGGTAAAGTTTTCTTGTAGATGATGTGATTTTAGTAAAGACTTAATGGAAACCAGGGGAACCAGAAGATGAGGAGGGAGAGGATTCCAAGGATGGGGTACAGCCAGAGAAAATACCCATAACCAAGACATGGAATGAATAGCAAGAAGGCCAGTATAACTGGATTAAAGAGAGGGGTAAAGTATAAGAAAACTAGAAAGGTAGGGAACTAGGATAGATTATGAAGGGCTTTGAGAGTCAGTTATTTTGCATTTGATCCTGAAAGTGATAGGAAATTATTGGATTTTATTGAGAAGTAGAGAAGATGGCATGGTCAGACATACATTTTAGAAAACTCTGGGCTTGTATGATTTTACAATAGGCAAAAATTGCCTCCACTAATATTAAATCTATCTATAACATATATACATAATATTGTGCATTGAGAGGTTAGTTTATTTATACAGTTTATATATGTCAGAATATTTTCTGACTCTAATGACAGTTCTTGCTGTTGCTCATATGTGATAGGCACTGGGAGGGGGGAAATATTGATCAATTTATTTCATTGGTGCTATAGAATATGAATTCTTGGTGGGCAGAGACTATTTGATTTGGTCTTTGTACTTAGCATAAATGCTTGTGGAATAAATGGATACTTTAGGATTTCTTCACAGCACTGGCCTGGTCTCATGAAAGGAACTCAAGAAGGAAAAAGACTATGAGTTATTGGGGCATACAAAGTTCACAAAGGAAAACTGTTCCAATATTCATCCCAGTTTCAGCCTGCAACTCAGACAATTTCCTTTCTTTGACGAGACTTAATCAATCAAAGGGAGCTGAAATGTGGTTTGGCCATGATTAGGGATGGTAGTGTGGCTAAGAAGTTTGGAAATCAGAGTTTTCAGAAGAAGACATTTATCTTGGAGAATCCTGCCAGACCCTTGTCCTTGCAAGAGACCCTGGAAGAGATTGAAAGTTTGAACCCAAAAAGATCTTGGGAGACTGTTCATTTTTTCCCTACCTCCCAGAAGATGTGTTTAAATCCTAAGAATCAACCTAAAAGGCCTAGTTCAGTAGCACTGTGGTTAAGGATCTGGGCTATTATACAAAAATGGAGGGTGAAGGGATTTGAAGAGGGCAGATACAGGTTAAACAAGGCATGGTTCCAGCAATACTGAATCTCCCAGATGTGTTGGCAAGTTTCCTACCAGACAGAGGTTGTTTCCTGAATTCATTCTGACCATTAGAAAATTTGCTCTGTGGAACACCCAGTCAGATCTTGGGTTATTTATAAAGATAAATTCATATAACTTGCATAATATAGATTTTTTTCTGTGTGTATATAAACATATTATATATATATATATATATATACATATATATAATAGCATGAAGGGTAGAGAAGAGAGAATGACATGGTAACAATATATGAATTATAATCAATTATCCAAAGCAATCTGCAAGTACTTATTTTCTCTGGCTAAAAACAAACAATAAAAAATTCTCTTGGGGCAGCTAGGTGGCGTAGTGGATAAAGCACTGGTCCTGGAGTCAGGAGTACCTGGGTTCAAATCCCGTCTCAGATACTTAATAATTACCTAGCTGTGTGGCCTTGGGCAAGCCACTTAACCCCATATGCCTTGCAAAAAAAAAAAAATCTAAAGAAAAAAATTCTCTCCTCTGCTTCATATATAAAAGAACTGAGTCATTTGCTAACCTGTCTGTGAATCATAAGTTCTAAGGGACACTCAGAGGGTGAGTCAGTTTGCTAGAGTGAAAAAAGGCAAATCCTCTGAGACCACACTGCCAGCCAGAGCCCTGCTAACCAAATGGTCAACACCAAATATCCAAGCAGATTTCAATTCTAGAGTGAGAGGATCATCTTTAAGCTTTTGTTGGAATCATCTCTCACTCCCTTGCTTCAAGGATGCCCTAGATACACATCCAGATCTCTGCGATCTCTATGCAGAAAAATGGCTATCTCACCAAGATCATTGTCAACAAGGTCAAGGGGCCAGGATCCCACTCCAACTTGTATAAGAAAGGACTTCCTGCTGTTACAAAGGAACCCCTTCTATGGGAGTCTTTACTAAGTTCGGAGGTTAGTAAGGATAAACCAAACAGTAAAACTCATGAGTACAACTTGACTGTAGCACATAATATCTCTATAGAGAAATGGGCTGGTAAATAATTTTATGTTTCTGTGGTTTATTTCATGTAGATGTCCAAATAACTTTATCTATGAAATTTTGCAGGTATTTGCTGCCAGTTGTTCTGCTCTACCAACCTGAAAAGACTCATGCTCAAGAAGCTGACTGTAGAATTTTAAAAGGACAAAGTCATTTCCCAGTCCCTGAAGTTAATCTACTTAAATTTTGTTGTTGTTTAGTCTCTAATTCTTAATCTGTTTCCACAGTTCTTTATTAAATATAATTTTATTGCAATATGATTTCAAAAAGATGCCTTTTAATTTTTCTGCTTTTCTGTATTAAACTATAAAGTTTGGCTCAAAATACAGTTAATTTTTGTAAAGATGCCATGTGCCACTGAGAAAAAAAAGGCCATATTCCTGTCTATTCTGATTCAGTTCTTTCCAGATATTTACTATAGCTAACTTATCTAAGATTCCATTCGTCTCCTTAACTTCTTTCTAAAATTTTTTTTTGTATAGATTTACCTAGTACTGAGAGGGTAATGCTGAAAGCCCCCAATAATATGGTTTTACTATCTAGTTCCACCTACAAGTTATTTACCTTTTCCTTTAAAAAATTTTAATATTATAGCATTTGATACATAAGTGTTTAGTGCTGATGTTACTTCATTATTCATCGTACCTTTTAACATAAGGTAGTTTCCCTGCTTTTATCTCTTAATTAAATCTATTTTAGCTTTAACTTTGAGATCATAATTGCTGCCCCTACTTTTTTCCACATCAGCTAATGCATAATGAATCCTGCTCAGATTCTTTATTTTAACTTTATGTGTATCTCTCATTTTTAAATATTTCATATAAGCAACATATCATCAGGTACTAGGTTCATTGATTCTATCTGTTTCTGTTTTTTGGTTTTTGTTTTTTTAGGTTTTTGCAAGGCAGTGGGGTTAAGTGGCTTGCCCAAGGTCATACAGCTAGGTAATTATTAAGTGTGTGAGGCTGGATTTAAATTCAGGTACTCCACTGCGCCAGCTAGTCACCCCTCTGTTTCTGTTTTATGGGCAAATTCCTCCCATTCATATTCAGAGTCATAATTGCTAGCTATGTGGCCAGATAGGTAGCACAGAAGATAAGAGTACTCCTGGGGGGAGGGTCAGAAGGACAGGAGTTCAAATGTGACCTCAGACACTTGACACTTACTAGCTGTGTGATCCTGGGCAAGTCACTTAACCCTGACTGCCTCCCATCCAGAGCCACCTCCAGTCACCTCCCTCATGTCATGGTCTTCTTCGAGAATGAAGGACAAACATTATTGCCAACTGTGTTTTTGCCTTCACCCTATTTTTACTACTCTCTCTCTCTCTCTCTCTCTCTCTCTCTCTCTCTCTCTCTCTCTCTCATCCTCCCTCCCCCTCCTCAGAAATCTAATTTGCTTCTGACCACTCTCTCCCTAATCTGCACCATTCTAAAAGTTACCACCTTGGGGGCAGCTAGGTGGATCGAACACTTGGCCTTGGAGTCAGGAAGTACCTGAGTTCAAATCCAGCCTCAGACACCTAGTAATTACCTAGCTATGTGGCCTTGGGCAAGCCACTTAACCCCATTGCCTAGCAAAAACTAAAAAAAAGTCACTCCCTTATTTTATCAAAAAAATTTTACAACATTTAACAACATTTTATCATGTTGTCCTATTTCTCTGTAAATTAAGACTTTTAAGGTCTTCTAAATGTAAATTTTATTCCCCTTTTTTAACCCATTTCCATACTACCTACCCTCCACCCTATCCTCCCCTCCACTATAGCTGTTCTTCCATTCATACCTCTTAATTTATCTCATGTTCTATCTATAATCCAGGGTTAGGTATGGTCATTGCTCATCCAGGTCACACCATAAGTGACCTCAGATATTCCTCTCCATTTCTGAGCCCCAGCAGGACTGCTACCACAAATGCTCTTTCTCCTACCATCCCTCAGGTGGCGACAAGTGTAAGCTCACCCCTGTGCACTGGAAGGGAAACCAGAGACTCCACAAGTGACCATAAGCATCAGGGCCTGTCCCTCTGCTACCACAATCACCTACAGCCACCACCTGGGACCCTGTCTGATCAGCACATGGGCCCAAGTCCAATATTAGCAGATGGTCCCTGTAGCATGGGGCAAAAGTTCCTGAAGCTAAGGTTACAACCAACATAACTGCCCTCAGGCTTGCTGTTTATTAACTCCCCCTTATCCAGAGGTAAAATCTTTCCTAGTCCTTCCAAGTTGTCCTAGACTGCACTACTGCTTTACCCCAACTTTCAATTATTTCTTTTGGTCAAAAATTTACTATGAGGCATTATTTTAAGTTATTTGTGGAGAAATCTGGGAGATTCAGGTGATTTCCTGCCTTATTCCAGTCTTCCCACAATTCCTCCAATTTACTTAGTTTTGAAATTCCTCTCTTGGGAGTGTGCACTTACCTAGCCCACCATATCTAGTCAGCCCCAGATCAGATCATGCAGACTAGCCCATCTAACCACCCACCCAATGAAGCCATCTAGCCATCCATCACTTGCTTGGGGCCAATAAATTAAATCAATACTCTGCCTGTGTAACAAACTGCACAATCAACTCACCCTCCCTGTAACTCCCTGCACTTGCACCCCACCCCCCACTCCTGTGTATGTCAACTTGTGCTATTAGAATACATATTGTGTAGGATAGGGATTGCTTCATCTAGCCCCATCATAAGAACTTGGTCAAATGCTTTTTCATTCATTCATCCATCCATTGCAGCGTGCTCAGCACCCAGGTGTATTCACACAAACCAACCAAAATTGAGAGAGGGCAATTTGGACTAGGCACATAGTAAATTCACCCACCAGTTCATCACCCCAACATAAAGATCCTTTATCTCAGCCAGGAGAGGGACTGGAAGAGACTATGTCTGGGGTAACACTTGTCCCTGGCTTTCTCCTCCTATGTCATTACAGAAAACAACAGTGCCAGCTTCCTCCCAGAAAGGCTGGGCTCAGATGGCTTACATTCTCTCATGAAGTACTTCCTGCTGCGTGGTTTCATTTAATTGTGTATTTTTATCATTGAATCTGCGGTGACCAGAGGCCTGTGGGCAGTGAATGTCCTTTTCCAGCAATGTGATGTACTTGCCAGGATGATACTTGCTTCACTGGACAGCCATCTTATTTTAAGAACAAAATCTTCTTCACCAACCACTACCCCTCCTCTGAATTTTTTTTAATATATTTTTTAGTTTTGGGGTGTTGCCCTAAGGCACCTAGTTCTCCCAGGCAAAGGACCCCTTTAATATTATATGATGCCGCCACCTAGTGACCATTTAGGCAACAACTGCCTCAACAAATTACAGTGTTTAATTTTTAATATTTAACTGTAATTTGACAGTTTTTGTAACTGTAACTTGACAGCTTTGTAATTGTTTCATGAGAAGGAGCCCCATGGTCCAAAAAAAAAAATCTATTACCTGATGATCAATCTTTTGGTGATAAGTACCCGTCCCACATGGAGTCAAACTGGTACTCAGAAAAACCTTAAGTCCATTGATATTCATGCTTTTGTTGTGAAAAATGATAGATTTGGAATTAAAGAATCTCAATTTGAATTTTGTCACTGCAATATTAGCTTTTCTGGGCCTCAGTTCCTCATCTGAATATAGATTTCCTGTTTTTTTCTCCATCCTCTTTTTCCCACTGTGACTAAGAAAATAGAAATATGAAGATCAGACCTCCAAGAACTATACAAAGAAAACCATTGCACAAAGATAAAAATGATATTACCTTTCAAGGTCAGAGAAGATAGAACATGGGGAAATGGGGGAATGGGGATGAGAAAGGCTAGGTATGCTTCTACCTGACTACTGAAGAAAACTAGATTTATGGTCCATGCTATCCTGTGGGGACTTTCATTCATTGCATTCTCTTCTAGAGATGGAAGTGACCTCAAAAGTCATCCAGAACAGCAGCAGTTCCTGGCCTCATTCAGCAGAGGAAGAATCTGAGGGTGGAGGAAATTGAGTTGCTTGCCCAAGCTGACTCAAGCGCTAAGCATCAGAGGTAAGTCCTGAATCTAGGCTTTATTGACTCCAGTACCAGTGCTCTTTCCACTTCCTAAAGCTAAAAAGTAATGACATTAGGAGTCATCAATTCCTATCATACTGGAGCTGAGGAAGACTCTACACTGGAATCAAGATTCCTAGTTACCAAAGTATTACTGAGTTAAAAAGACAGGCAGCTAGATTGGGGAATTATCCAATTAGGTAATTGATTGTTGGACCTAGAGTCAGTAAAACCTGAGTTTAAATCTATCCACAAATACTTATTAGTTATATGACCTTGGGCAAGTCTTTCTGTCTTTCTGTGTCCATTACTATCTTCTCTATCTTGCTTTCTCCCTTCCTGTTGCTCTGTCTCTGTTTCCATCTATGTGTGTGTTGGGGGGGGGGGGGTTGCCTCTCTATTTTTAATAAAGTGTTAACACTCTGGGTAGGGACTGTAGTTTCCTCTATACTTGGACAGTCCAAAAGATACTTCCAGTACTTCAGTGACTAAAAACAATCCATGCCCTTCCAAAAAGGACCTGGAAGATATGATTCAGTTCTCATAAAATAGCTCTGTGATATTGAGAAAGAATAGCTTGCCCATTTCTTTATCTTTTTATTTATTTATTGCTAACATTACTTTTTTTAATTTTGATTTTCAAATTTTCACTCACCCTCCTGCTCCTCCCCTATCAATCGAGAAGACAAGCATATCCATTTCAAAGATAAATAAGTGAAGATTCAATGACCTAGAGAAGGAAACTGAGTAAGCATTCATTGGCTCCTTCTGTTTCATTCTTTCCTACCACATGGTTAACCATTAATAAAATATGAGCTCAGGGCTCAAAAGAATTAACCCACCTTCTAGCATACCCATAACATACCCAGGGAATTTGTCAGTCACCTGATGTTCACTGACTCAATGATCCTATATTTTTATGGAGAAACAATCATCCAAGGATCTCTCAGCACATGATACAGAGAGAGTAACCTCACAACTCCTTTGACAGCTATAGATCTGAAAGATAACAATAAAAGCTAGTGGAAAAAGACAAAAAGTCTTTAACACTGGAGATAGAGTTAGCCAGGAAGGTATTAGCATTATTGCATCAGGTACTGGTAGAGGTAACCTCTAAAATCCAGCTCCAAAATCTAGTTTCTATGATTTATTCTCAAGTTACTCAATTGCAAGGTCTGGCAGTTATAGAACTCTTAAAGGGATGTAAACCAACTTTATGACATTATCATACCCACTTTATTCAAGAACACAACTCCTAAACATCAGAGGCAATATTAGAAAGCAGATCTTTTGACCAGCACTCTCACCACTCTCATATACTACATGTCCCTTGCATGCTCATTTTCTGTAAAAAAAAAAAAAAAAAAAAAATCAAGGCTAACCCTAAATTTTACATCAGAATGGATTTATTAAGATGAAATTTACTAGAGATAATTATAAAATCTTGCACTACAATTTCAAAAAGTCAGCTGAACAAATACAGGAAGGGTGAGACATGGCTATATAACAGTACATAGAGGATATGTTGAAACAGGCTCAGGAAAGCCAATTACTAATTTTTCAATGTGAACATCTACACGTTAAAAGTCAACAAACACAACAAATCAAGATTTAATTTATTGTTTAATGAATGTTTAGATTTAAGAAAGTGATGGGAAATTTTAAATAATACAGATTAAATTTAGAAGTGTCTTGGGTACAATTTGGGGGGTATTTTGTTTTCTTTGAAATCTGGTTGTTAAATATTTACCAGCACACCCCCAAAATACACATGTAAAATGCCTGAACATTTTTTATTGAACTAAAATCTCAGTATCTAAAGTATGATACAATACACAGAGCAAAGGAAGTCATTCCATTTTATTCTATTCTAGTTGAGCATGGAATACCATGCTCAGACCTGAATATTCAATATTCAGGGCACATAGACAAGCTGAGCTTCCAGAGCAGGAAAATGAGAGGATTCAAAAGCCTGTTCATATATAAGATTTAATTAAAGGAAATAGAAACATTTATTGAACAAAAGCATGATATCATATATAGCTTCAAATATTTGAAGATGTTTTTCATGTGGAAATAAGATTACATTCATTTAACATTGCCCTTGAAGACAGAACTCCAATGGATAGAAAGTACAAGGAGGTAGATTTTGTTTAAATAAAAGTAGATAAACACTGTACACCCTAACAGCAACATGGGAGTGATGTTCAACCTGGAAGGACTTGCTCATTCCATCAGTGCAACAATCGGGAACAATTTTGGGCTGTCTGCAAAGGAGAGTGCCATCTGTATCCAGATAAGGAGCTGTGGAGTTTGAACAAAGTGCAAGGACTATTCCCTTTAATTTGGGAAAAAAAAAAAACAGATATCTTATTGTCTGATCTTGTTACCTCTGAGAATTCTGTCCTCTTTAAGGATATGATTTCTCTCTCATCACACCCAATTTGGATCAAGGTACAACATAGAAACAAAGTAAAGACTGACAGAGTGCTTTCTGTGGGGTGGGGGTGGGGGAGGGAAGCAAGATTGGGGGAAAATTGTAAAACTCAAATAATATCTTTAATAAAAAAATAAATAAATAGATAAATAAATAAAAGTAGATACTTCCTAAACAATTAGAAGGGTACAAAAATGGAATTAATATATATGCATGAGATAATGAGTTTCCAGTTATTTGAAAAGTTCAGATAGAGTCTAGATGACCATTTGAATGTAATATTTTAGGATGAGATTCATTCTTCAAATATAGATTGCATTAAAAATCCTCCAAACTTTCTTCTAACTCAGATTCTAATAATTTGGTTTCCAAAGGAAACATTGGTCTTGTAGGAATGAACAAAGCTCTTTTTAGCATATCCCTACCAATCTGAGTGTTGGCCTTCTCTCCTTTAAGTCAATAAGCCTTTAACAGGAGGCCTCTAGGGACCTTTATGTTAGCAAGAGGGAAGGGAAGTGACAAAGTTCAATCATGAATGAAGACTGGATTTCTTATCCCCTCCAAGACCAGACTTTCCCCAAAGTCCAATATTCCTTCCAAGCCCATCTTGGACTCATTGGATAAATTTTTAGCATCTCTCTTTCCACTGTCAAAAAGTCTTAAACTTCCCCCCGCTCCCCAATCACTCTAAACTGAGACTTCCCTTTAAGAAAGGAGAGTGAGATGGCAGGAGACAGCTGGATAAATAGAAAGGAAACACTCTTCTTGGGTTTGTTGAAAGCTTGCCCTATCTGAGTTTAATAAGGTTAATTCTAATCCGTAGTCTTTTGGGAGGTGAGAAAGGCTCTCCTTTCTGAACATGAGTCACTGACTGACTCATATTTCATGTCCCAAGAGAAAAGTGATGGTGTCTCAAGCAACAAGCCCAGCAGGTGCCAAACAAGGATTGACTAGATCGCTTCCAACTCTAGGGTTTCTATCATTATATTGATGCATCACAGTTTGGAGCTACTTTCCTAACCCCCACACCCATTAGCTGATCAGGTCCCCAGCAGGAGGCTCCTATGTCTCAGAGTCCTAGGTAGGGGTAGCTCTTAGGGGTTGATATATATGTATAGAATTTATTTTTATAAGCAATTACTATCTCTTCCTTCCACTACCCCCCCAATTGAATTTAATTTTGAAATCCTCACAATTCTTTTGTATAGTATAACAAAGCAAATTGGTCATATCCAAAAATGCATGTCTGATTCAGGATTTTAAGTTCATCACCTCTCTATCATGAAGTGGGTGTTATGATTCATCTTCAGTCTTCTGGCTTCAAGATTTTATCATTTAATTCTTCAGTGCTCTAAAGTCTTTCAAAGTTTTTTTAAAATCAATAATGCTATCATTATATAAATTGTTTTCCTAATTCTGTTCACTTCACTCTATATCACTTCATAAAAGTCCAGTTTTCTTTGAAAGTATATATTTTATTATTTTCATGGCACAATAACAGTCCATTAAATTCATATACTATAATTTCTTTATCCATTCTCCAATTGGGGGACTCATAGGTTATATCATGTGCTCCCATCACTGTGCCTCCCCTGAAGTTTTCAAATGATAGAAATTAGTCAGCAAGACTTAATAGCAATGATTGGTACAAAATATTCTTCCAAAAGGCTGTGGTACATATTTCTACCAATTGAAAAGAAAGCAAGTTCAAGCTTAGAACACATGGATCAAAGGATAACTCATAGGTAATGAAAGTCTTTTTCTGAAATGCCTTTTCTCTCCTTCATGATATCCTCAATACTTCAGCAGGGTATAGATTTCTGCAGGGTTCCTCCTAGAGTTCTTTTTTCTCAGGGTATCTAATATGTCTTCAGTTTCCAATGTAGACACTACCACCCTTAATTGTAATATCAGCAATACTGCTAATATGTTGCTTAGAAGCCTGGATGGATGGATCAACCCAGATCAGAAACAGAGCAGGCCATAGGTCCGGTGCTGTTGGAATAGTCCATGGATGTCCAGTATACTTCAAATTTGAATGAGAAGGGAGACTCAATCTCAAAAAAAAAACCAAAAACTAAAAACAAAAATGCTCTTGCAGCACCATGATGCAGTTATATGATACAATGAAAAAAATACTAGATTTAGAATATAGAAAGATTTGGGTTTAAATCACACTTCTGACCCTAGCTTTATAACCTTGGGCTAGATACTTAACCTTTCTGAGATTTATCTATGTCATTTATCATGGATTTTTTTTTGGTGGGGGGTTGGGGGGTTTTTTTGGTTGGGTTTTTTTTTAGTTTTTGCAAGGCAACAGAGTTAAGTGGCTTGCCCAAGGCCACACGGCTAGGTAATTATTAAGTGTCTGAGGTCAGATTTGAACTCAGGTATTCCTGACTCCAGGGCCGATGCTCTATCCACAGTGCCACCTAGCTGCCCCCCTTTATCCTGTTTTGAGAACTGTTTTTGAGAATCAAATAATACTTATCTATGAAGTGTTTTGTTTACCTTTAGCAACTACTCATTTGCAGTCAGAAGTCTAGAGTTTGATCTCAAATCTGCTATTTAATATATAAATAAATTAGAGCACGTTGCTTTACTTCCCTAGACCCAAGGAGAAGAATTCAGAGCAGGGGCGGCTAGGTGGCATAGTGGATAAAGCAAGGGCCTTGGAGTCAGGAGTACCTAAGGTTCAAATCCGGTCTCAGACACTTAATAATTACCTAGCCATGTGGCCTTGGGCAAACCACTTAACACAGTATGCCTTGCAAAAACCTAAAAAAAAAAAAAAAAAAAGGAGTCTATCAAGAGGCAGCTAGGTGGTGCAGTGGATAGATCACTGGCCCTGTAGTCAGGAGGACCTGAGTTCACAGCTGACCTCAGATACTTAATAAATAATCTAGCTGTGTGACCTTGGGCACTTAATCCCATCGCCCTGCAAAAACAACAACAAAAAAGTCTATCAAAAGTTCACAACACAAGCAATTACAATATACTTCAAGAGACATCCTAAAAGTTGGCCATCCAGAAATCAAGGTCTCCATTCTGTTTCTGTAATTATCTCCTGAAAATATATGGAGATAGTGGGAAAAACACCCCAACTACAAAACAAAAAGGTTTAAAGAACCACACTCTCCTCCCTCCATAGTCTCCTCATAGACACCTGTGCCTGTACTGTCATCTTGAACCTCTGCTATGCCCTTATACTCTTTAAGGACCTGGCCTGAGTAGAAGAAACCCAAACACTTCTCAAAATGTTAGGGTGAGGTTTCCTAGTGTATCAACCTTTCAGGTATTCAGGTGAGGAGGGATATCTGAGCACAATGAGAACAATTAACCTAATCTTCAAGTGCTATTTTTGGTTTAGGACCCAAAAGGCCTTAAGGTGGAGATAACTATCTCTATACTCTTTTCTTGGCTTCAGCAGCCAGACAACTGAGTAAAAAAGAGAATTCAAATGGATCCACTGATGAAGAAGGTATTTCTGTGAAGAAAATCAAGCAAGCCAAATTTCAAAGTTGCTAAATCTAAGACTTCTTTTCCTAAACTGCAACTTAAGACTCATAGAGCTGAAAAAGAATATTAAAAGTCATCAACACCAAGTTCTATTGCCTTTCTGAGTATGATGACACAGATCCCAAAAGAGGAACTTTATTTGTATTCCTCCTTATGTCTGCCAAAGAGGGTCAAACCAATATGCTAAAGACCTTCCTTTAAATCCTTTGACACTATGTAAATACCAATGGCACACACAGACTGATTATGAATTAATCCCTCAAATATTAGGTCCATTTATTCATCAAATGTTCATTCTATTTGCTTTTTTAAAAAATTATTTCATAGAAGGAAACAAAAACTCAAGTGATTGGCTTTTTTCATTGTTCTAGACCTGTGATTAGGGTAGGAATATCACATGGGGCAACTCTCTCTACCAAGGAAGATTAGCAACTATTCTGCAATTTGGAGTCTTAGAGATACACCTGGAGCACTGAGACAGTTAAGTAACCCACCCATGGTCTTGTGGTCAATATGTGTCAGAAGCAGAGCTTGAGTCGAAGTCTTCCTCACTCCAAGGCTACCTCTATCCATCTCTCCTCTAGTTTTCTAGGTTTGGAGCTGGAAAAGATTATAGAGATAATATAATACAGATGAGAAAATTGAAGCTTTATAAGGTTAGATAACTTATCAAAGATCATTAGGTAGTAAATGGAAATGGGGAATTTGAACTCAAATCCTTTAAGGCCATATCCAACCCCCTGATGAATCACACTATATCCACATAAGTATCTACCAAACCATAGATCAAACATCAGTATAAGTAGAAAGGAGAGCCAGTATAAATCTATACATACCCTTTGATCCCACAATACTACTACTAGTTCTGTATCCCAAAGAAAGTTTTTTTTAAAAAAGAAAAAGACTTTTTTTGTATAAAATAATTTATAGCAGCTCTTTTCGTAGTGTCAAGGAACTGGAGACTGAGGGGATGCCTGTCTATTGGGAATGGCTGAACAAGTTGTAACATATGATTATGATGGAATACTATTGTGCTGTAAGAAATGAAAAACAGGATGATTTCAGAAAAGCCTGAAAAGACTTATTATTTCCCCATGTATAAGACAACCCTTTTTCGAAAAATTTGAGGTCTAAAAACTGGAAGCGTTTTATACAATGGTTGTAGATTTTTTTTTACTTGCATTTTCTGCTCACCCCCCCCCTCATTGTTTCTCATTTGTTAGCAGTATATTAGGGTAAGTTTTGTCACATTCTGCCCAGAAATGGCTCAGAAAAGATTTTCATACAGTGCTGAATTCAAAGTGATCCCAGTTTGCAAAAGTGAATGGAAATTGAGCTGCTGAATGTCAGTTTGGTCCTCCTCCAACTGAGAAAATAATCTGAGACTGGCTACAGGAAGAAGAAACCCAACTAAGAACACCCAGGCATGAAGGTCATGAGAAGCAAGTCAGCAAAATGGCCTAAGTTAGAAAGGGAATTGAAAAAATGGATTGAAGAGCAAAGAAGGACCATTAGGATTCGTGTCCACAAAGATGGTTCAGCATGAGGTCAAAAGAATTTCTGATGAAAAAGAAGTTACTGATTTCAAAACAGGACACAACTGGTGCTTCAGGTTCATGAAACAAAATGGACTAAGCATGCAACCATTCACCAGACTTGCCCAAAAATGCCTGAAAGCTATGACCAGAAGGTCCATGAATTTCATGATAGAATAAAATAAGTTCAATAACTTTATGCAATATATTTTTTCAAATTTCGTGCCCCCAAATTGAGGTATGTCTTAAACATGGGGAAATACAGAATATGAACTGGTGAAGAGTGAAGTAAGCAGGACCTGAACATTGAACACAACAATAAATATTATATGATGAGCAACTGTCAATGACTTAGTTATTCTCAATCATAAAATGATCCAAGACAATTTCAAAAGACTCATGATGAAAAATGCTAAGACTCCAAAGGAGTCTTACTGCAGACTGAAGCATACTACTTTTCTCTTTCTTTTTTTAAGTGTGATTTTTCTCCCACAAAATGACTAATATGGAAATATCTTTTACATGATTGCACACATATAAGCAATATCAAATAGTTTCCTGTCTTGTGTGAGGGGAGCGGAGGGAGATAATTTTTTAAAGAATTGTTAAAAATTGTTTTTATGTGTAATTGGAAAATATAAAATATTGCAGAAAGAGGAGGAGGAAGGGAGCAAGAACAAGAAGAAGGAGGAAGAGGAGGAAGAGGAAGAGGAGGAGGGGAGGGGGAGGGGAAGAGAAGAAAGAAGAGGAGAAGTCATCCCTTGTGGAGCCTCATTTTATTCTATTCCACTTCTTTCCACACATCCCATCTCTACCCCACCCACCCCCACACCTGGGTTTAGTACATAAGGAAAAGAGACCCAGTTTCATAGAGTACAACTTTGGGTCATTCTCTACCTTTCCAATGTATTTCTGAATCCTCAGGTTCTCAAAATCACACCTGTCTCCAAATCCTGCAGATAAGATCAATTTCTAGTTTCACTCAAAAATTCTAGATTGGCAGGTAAATCCAAATGATTCTGGAGCAGTCTTGGGGAAAAAGTGAGTCAAAATAGCTGCCACCCCTTTACTCTTTCTCCTCCCCATGTTTATTTGCATAAATTTTGCTAAAATTTGGGATCTATTTGTTTGATGCCAGTGAAAGAAGTGATTATTTTTCCTGTTATAATAACCAACTCTTATTTTAGGATTGAGGATGTTTTCCCCTTTATTTCCTCTTTCAGGAACCAGTTCATGTTGACCAGTCAGCAAATCTCTGAAGGACAATGCTGACAGATAAAATTGCCCAAATCCTCCTAGTAGGTGTTCTGTGATCTTGGGTGGGACCCTCTTCAACTAGGAATTAGGCTCATGCCATTATACCCCTCCATTAGAGTCTAGGGCATGGGTGGGGAACCTTTTTTTCTGCCAAGGGTTATTTGGATATTTATAACATCATTTGTAGGTCATACAAAATTATCAATTTAAAAGTTAGTCTGCTATATTTGATCAGATAATTAATTCACCCCCTAAAAAGCTCCTAGATTTATTAAATTTTGAGCCCTGCCTTCAGCTGCCTTTCCCAAGGGCTAGACATTCCCCACCCTGATCTAGGGGAACCCAGCTTAAAAAGAAGAAAACCAACATCTGGGAAGAAGATTTCCTTTGTCCAGATTGCTAGATGTAGATGAGTCTCATAATTAAGTCACATTCTCATCAGGAGAAACTGAAGCCTTTTAGCCCACCTCCTCATTAATATGTATAACCCCTCTTTAATTGTTCATCAATCAGACTTGATTTTCCCTTCCTTTTCCAGAGTATTTTAACATTCAGGGATCTCCATGCTTTTGTCTTTGGTTACTGAGAGAAGCCACTGACCATCAATTTATAATCAGCTAGTCAAATTAATTACCTTGAAACTCTGTCTTTTGGGTTTTTCATTTGTTTCACTATCTCCTTCTTCCCAAGGTGCCTCTGCCTCTTCTACTCTGGGGAGATAAAGGAAGAGAAGGCAAAGAAAGAAAGGGAAGGGAACAAATATCTATATAGGGCCTGCTATGTGCCAGGCACTAGGCTATCTCACAACATAGTGGGACCTCCCCTGCTCAGAAGTTTTCAATCATAATATAAATACCTCATATTTGCTAAGGAACCCACCTCAGACATTGACTAGCTGTGAGACCCTAAGTAAATCACTTAACCCTGTTTGCTTCAATTTTCTATATCTATAAAATGAATTGAATAAGGAAATGGCAAACCCCTCCAGTATCTTTGCCAAGAAAGCCCCATGAAAGAGTCGTGAAGAGTCAGACACATCTAACACAAGGAAGGAAGGAATCCTGCCAAATCAATTGGTCAGAGAATCCACTGGTAGTGTTTTACCTTAGAGTAAAATATAGTACTACTGAAGTGATGGTCAGGAACCTAGATCTATCTACCTTCCTCAAAACTAACTCTTGACTATGTTCCTTCATATTTCCAACACAGACTCCTGCCTCCAATTCCGTCTCCCTTTTCTTTTTAGGTAAATTTAACCGGGGGCAACTAGATGGCACAGTGGATGGAGCACTGGCCCTGGAGTCAAGAGTACTTGAGTTCAAATTAATAATTTCCTAGTTGTGTGACCTTGGGCAAGTTACTTAACCCCATTGTCTTAAATAAATAAAAAAAAAATTTTTCTTAAAGATAAATTTTGCCTTCAAGGACAGCAGATACTTTTCTATTATGTCTTATACTCCCATTTCCAGGTCCTAACAAATTAACGTGTACATAACTTTCTAAAACAAACTCTTAAAGAGAAGAACTTCAGTAGGAATTTAAATTAAGTTGGGAGAGGGATAGAAGAAGGGGAGATGGCAGAATGAGGGATATCAGATGTTGATCCTGGGGAGAGAGGGAAGGATGTGAGTGTCAGATGATGGTGTTTAATTCAGTAAGAAATACACCTCACCAGAGGTTTAGAAGTTTCAAGTTAATGGAAAGTTTGAATCCTCCTGAAATTCAATACCAGTTATGCCCAAGAGTTTCTCATGCTCCCACACCTCCCTCTGGTGACCATTTTTAAGAACAGCAATAGCTGTATGGACAGAAAACTGTACTATCTGAGCAAAGACTTAGAAAGAGAGAAATCAAGGACAAAAAAACTGTTGAAAAACTTCCCAAACTTTCTACCAAAACTCAGATGTAGATCCTTCCTCCAGAAAAGCAGATCACAGACCCTTAAAGCCTAACTAACCTATGTGATTCTGATCCATGCTCTCTCATCAATCAGTCAAAGAACAATCCACCTAAAATTCATATGGACTTTTTTCTCATTCTTTTGCCATAATAAATCCTATTAACAATGCATGAGGAAAGGTATGAATATACATATATATTATAATATATGTATATATATATATATAAAGCTAACATGTATAAAGTAGTTTGGGAGGGAGGGAATACACCAGTTGCCACATGGGTGATCTACTAGCTGTTTGTCCTTCCTCATTCTGTCTTCAGGAACAGTCCATTTTTTTTTCCCAGTAGATTTTTCTGATGATATCACTTCTCCTACATAGTTCTTTTGAAATATGCTTCAACTTTTTCAGTTGTATCCAACTCTTTGTGATGGCTTTTGACAAAGACACTGCTTTGTCATTTCCTTCTCCAGCCCCTTTTATGGAAGAGGAAACTGAGGCAACAAGGATCATGTGATTTGTCAGGGTCTCACAACAAGTTAGCTTTTTTCACTGAATTAACCCAAAGGTGGATCTAGAAGCCAATTAATCAGAAAATGTGGTATATATCATGATTTACAGTCAAATAGCATCAGGAGAAGAATATTTCGTGTTTTTAAAAAAATGTTCCTTTGTTTCAAAGAGAAATATGTGTTTAAAATATTTCTGTTTTTTTTTGGTCTTTGCAAGACATTGCATCACCCAGCAGCCCCTAAAATCTCTCTTAAAGTTTCCCAGAGATAATGTAGCCAGGGGTAGCCCCCCACACCAGCCCATTCAATTCTTTTTTTTAACATTTTATTTGTTTTCCAATTATATACAATAGTAATATGTATCCATCATTTTTTGCAAGGCTCTGAATTCTTCAATTTTTACCCCCTCCCTTCCCTCCCCCCACCCACAGAAGGCTGACTGATAGTTTCTACATTGTTTCCATGCCATACATTGATGTGAATTGAATGTGTTTTAAGAGTAAACATAAACCCCATTACACCCCCCAAGAAGATGAGAAACCTCAAGAAGAGAGAGAGAGAGAGAGAATTATACTTCAGTCTGTGTTTCAGATTTCAATGGCTCTGTCTCTGGGGTGAGTTCCTTTCTTTATCATAAGTCCACCAGAGAAGTTGCTTCAATAGTTTTCCCACAGTTGCTATCACTAGCTGTACCTCCACTCTATTCCTCCCCACTCTCATTTATTCTATTCTCTCTGTCTTTTCATCCTGGCCCTGTCCAAAAGTGTGTTGAATCTGAGTACCCTCTCCCCCTGATCTTCTGTCTCTTCTATCACCTATTCCCCCCCTTCCTTTCCCCCATCCCCCCTTATCCCATCCTTTTCTTCTTATTTTTCTCTAGGGTAAGATATATATTTCCTCACCCTATTAAGTGTGTATGTTATTTCCGCTCTGAGACATGTCTGATGAGAATGAAGGCTTACTTATTCCCCCTTGCCTCCCCCCCTTTCTATTCCATTCAAAAAGCTTTTTCTTGACTCTTATGTGAAATTCCTTACCTTCATCTTCATCTCCTTTCCCTTCCTCCCAGTACTTTCCTTTATCACCCATTGACTCCATCTTTTTACTACATTATACCATTATATTCCGTTCCTTCCTATGTCCTCTATATATGCTCTTTCTAACAGCTCTCATAAATGAGAAAGTTCATATGAGTTACCACTGTCTTCTTCCCATGTAGGAATACAAACAGTTCAATATCATTAAGTTCCTCATAGTCCTTCTCTTCCTTCCGCTCTATGGTTCACCAGTCTTGTACTTGGAGATCAAACTTTGTTCAGATCTGGTTGTTTCAATAGGAAAGTTTGAAAGTTCCCTGTTTTATTGAAAGTCCATCTTTTCCCCCTGAAAGATGGTGTTCAGTTTTGCTGGGTAGTTGATTCTCACTTATAAACCAAGATCTTTTGCCTTCTAGAATATCATATTCCAATGCCTACGAGCCCTTAATGGAGATGCTGCCAGATCCTGTATAATCGTGACTATGGAGCCTCACTAGTTGAACTGTTGGTTTCTGGCAGCTTTTAGAATTTTCTCTTTTGATTTGGGAGTTTTGGAATTTGGCTATAATATTCCTGGAAGTCTTTCTTTTGGGATCTCTTTCAGGAGGTGACCAGTGAATTCTTTCAATTTCTATTTTACCCTTTGCTTCTAGGATCTCAGGGTAATTTTGCTGTATTATTTCTTGAAAATGAAGTCTGGGGGCAGCTAGGTGGCAAAGTGGATAGAGTACCTGCCTGGGAGTCAGGAGTACCTGGGTTCTAATCTGGCCTCAGACACTTAATAATTACCTAGCTGTGTGGCCTTGGGCAAGCCACTTAATCCCATTGACTTGAAAAATCTAAAAAAAAAAAATGAAGTCTAGGCTCTTCTCCTGGTCATGACTTTCAGATAGCCCAATAATTTTTAAATTATTTCTTCTGGATCTGTTTTTGAGGTTGGTTGTTTTTCCAATGAGATATTTCACATTTTCTTCTAATTTTTGGCTTTTTTGGAAGTTTTATTTCTTCCTGATTTCTTGCAAAGTCATCAGATTCCTTTAGTTCCATTCTGCATTTGAAGGAGTTATTTTCTTCAGAGAGCTTTTTTATCTCCTTTTCCAGCTGTACAATTCTTCTTTTTAAGACATTCTTCTCATTTGCCTTTTGTTTTGCTTTTTCCATTAGGCCTAAACTGGTTTTTAACATATTGTTTTCTTCAGTATTTTTTTTGTATATCTTTCACCAAGTTTTTGATTTGGTTTTCATTATTTTTCTGCATCACTCTCCTCTCCTCCCAATTTTTCTTCCATCTCCCTTAATTGCTTTTCAAAGTCTTTTTTGAGCTCATCCATAGTCTGAGCCCATTTTCTATTTCTCTTGGAGGTTTTGGATACAGAAGCTTTGATTTGTCATCATGTGAGTATGTGTTTTGATTTTCCATGAGACTAAAGTAATTCTCTATGGTCAGATTCTTCTTTTTCTGTTGTTTACTCATTTCCTCAGCCCAGGATTAATTTACAGCACTTCCAAGGCTTTGGGGTTTTTTGGGGACACCCCACTGGGACCTTTATTCTTCCAAGGTCTTATGCTCTCTTGCCTGTGCTTTAATATATAGATGCCCCCTCCACTTCCCTCTGCCCTGGAGCTATAAAGAGGGATCCAGCTATCTTAGTATGGAAGCCCAAACTGCAATATCTGAGTGTAGGCAAACAGCAGAGTCCTACCGCAAGGGAGAGCAGAGAAATCCCTGTAGATTTCCTTTACCATCTCTGGGGGTGCAGGCTGCTTTTTCCAAATTTCTCACTGCAGATTCTACGGCCAGTGCTCCTCACTTCACACTCACCCAGGTGCAGCAGAGTTCTCTCCCCACCCCTTCAAGCTGTTGTGGATGATCTCTGGGCTGGGCTGGGCTATGCTGTGGCCATGGCTTTTCCCAGCCCCCCCCCCCATCCTGGTGAAACACACCTTTTCCATGGAACTTCTAAGTTATCTTGGACTGGGAAAATGTATCACTCAGTCTTTCTGTAGATTCTACCCCACTAAATTTTGGCTAGAGTCATCCTTTGTTTTTTGGCGTTTGGGGGGAAGGAGTTCCCAGGAAATGCTGCCTTCATACTGCCATCTTGGCTCCACCCCCCCCCCCCCCATTCAATTCTTAGTCTGCTTCATGGCCCATTTGATCTTTGTCTCAGAAATAGGTACTGGACTGATATATGTAAACTTAGATGATTACATGTTCCAATCAACAAGCTTAGGAGATTGTGCAACCCATCCAACTGTGCATCAGCCTTGACCAGAGGGGTCAAACATAGTGAGTCACAGAAAGCTCACAAAACTTCCAAGTAGGGGGCAGCTAGGTGGCACAGTGGATAAAGCACCGGCCTTGGAGTCAGGAGTACCTGGCTTCAAATCCAGTCTCAGACACTTAATAATTACCTAGCTGTGTGGCCTTGGGCAAGCCACTTAACCCCATTTGCCTTGCCAAAAATCTAAAAACAAAAACTTCCAAGTAGGAATCATATTAAATTGTAATTGACAGATATTTAACAAAATGAATTAAAAATACAATATAACATAGAAAATGTTAATTTGTTATATTCTAAGTCAACCTGTGGCTAATAGCATAGTTCAGAACTTTTTGGCCTCAGGATGCCTTTATATTCTTAAAAACAAATGGCTTCATAGTGAATAGAGTACCCACCCACCCTGTAGTCAGGAAGATCTGAGTTCAAATCTAAACTCAGACGCTTAATAATTACCTAGCTGTGTGACCTTGGGCAAGTCACTTAACCCCACTGTCTTGCAAAAAAACTTAGCTTTTGTTTAAGTGGATTATGTCTATTGATATTATATTCAAAATAAAAAGAGATAAAATTTTAAAACATGTACTTATTAATACAATGTACATATTTTTTAATATTTTAATTTTTCCAACTATATGTCATGAAAACTTTTCAACATTCATCTACCTGTATATTCATATGTTACACATTTTTCTAACACTCTCCCTTTTCACTCCCCACTTCCCCCCAGGAGCAAACCGTCTGGTAGAAGTTATACAGGTAGATCCACATTCAATATGTCCACATATTAGTCATTTTGTGACTAGGGAGAAGAAAGAAAACCATGGAATAGGTAGGAAAAGCATAAGAGATGTTTTTAAAAAGTGAACATAGTATCCATTCAGATTCTATGGGGTTCTTTTGTTTGTTGGTTTGGTTTTTTTCCCCCTCTAGATGTGGAAGTCATTGTAACATAAGCCTCCCAGAGTTGTCCTAGATCTTTGAACTTCTGAGAGGAACTGCTTCCATCAAAGCTGATCAATTCACAATACTTTTGTTAATGTGTACAATGTTCTCTTGGTCCTACTTCCTTCACTCAGCATCAGTTCATGCAATTCTTTTCATTCTTCTCTAAAGTCTGTTCATTCATTGTTTCTTATAGAATAATAGCACTCCATAACATTCATATACATAACTTGTTCAACAGTCCCCCAATTGATGAGCATACCCTCCAATTTCCAATTCTTTGGCACACAAAAAGAGTTGCTTTCAATATTTTTGAACATGTGGAATTTTTCTCATTTTTTAATGATTTCTTTTGGATATAGACCTAGTGTTGTTATTTCTGGGCCAGAGGGTTTGATCAGTTTTATTTCTCTTTAGGTATAGTTGCATATTGCTCTTCAGAATGGTTGGATTAGTTCACAGCTCTACCAACAGTGCATTAATGTTCCAATCTTCCCACATCTTCTCCAACACTGATCATTTTCCCTTTTTCTCATGTTAGCCAATCTGATATGTGTTGTTTTCATTTGCATTCTCTGATCAATAATAATTTGGAGTATTTTTCATATGATTATAAATATAGTTTTAATTTCTTCATTTGAAAACTGCCTGTTAACAACATCATTTGACCATTGATCAATTGGGAATGATTGTAACCTTATAAATTTGATTCAATTCTCTATATATTTTAGAAATAAGACATTTACCAGATCACCTAACTGCAAAAATTATTTCTCAGCTTTCTGTTTTCCTTCTAATCTTGGCTGCATTGGTTTTATTAGTGCAAAACCTTTTTAATTTAATATAGTCAAAATCATCCATTTTACAATTTATAATGTATTTCTTGTTTGGTCATAAATTTCTCCCCTTTCCAAATATCCAAAAGATAGAGTATTCCTTGATCTTTTAATTGATCTATGGTATCATCTTTTATGTCTAAAGCCTGTACTCATTTTGACCTTATTTTGGTATAGGATATGAGATGTGTGTCTATACCTAGTTTTTGCCAAACTGTTTTCCAAGTAGTTTTTGTCAAATAGTGAGTTCTTTTCCCAGAAGCTAATGTCTTTGGGTTTGTCAAACAATAGATTACTATAGTCATTAACTAGCTTTTCTAATCCATTGATCCATTATTCTATTCTTAACCCGTACCAGGCAATTTTGATGATTTCCACTTTATAGAATAGCCTTAGACCTGGCACAGATAATTTCATCAATTCCCTAGATATTCTTAACTTCTTGTTGTTCCAGATGAATTTTGTTTTGCTATCTTTCCCTAATTATATTTTTCTCTTTCCTCTTCTCTTATTCCTCCTTGCCAATGTTTTGCTCCCTTTCCCCTTTAACTTTTCTTTTAGATTTTAACTTTACTTTTACATTTACCTTTACCTTCTCTTATATCAGTCCCTTCTCCCCCCCTTTTTTCCTTCCCCCCCCCACTTCCCTTTGGGTAGGATATATTTTTTTATTTATTTTTTATTCTCATTTTGTACAAATGTTTTTTTTACATTAATAAAATATTCTTGTTTACAAGTAAACAAAATACCCCTCCCCCCATGAATATAGATAGACTTGCTGGGGCGAAAAAAGTAAAGGGAAGAGAAAAAAATTAAAATTAAAAAAATAATAGTAATAAATGTAGGTATGGCCAGGTGGCGCAATGCACAAAGCACCAGCCCTGGAGCCACGAGCACCCGAGCCCATATCCAGCCTCGTAAACCCAACAATCACCCAGCCGTGTGACATGCAAGCCACCCGATCTCCACTGCCCTGCAAAAACCAAAAAAAAGAAAAAAAAAGACCCAAAATAAAATAAAATAGTAATAATAGTAGGGGTGGCTGGGTGGCAGACAGAGCATTGGCCCTTGAGCCAGGAGCACCTGGGTCCGAATCCAGCCCCAGACACCCAAAGATCACCCTGCTATGTGGCCCCAGGCAGGCCACCCAGCCCCACTTGCCCTGCACCCTCCCCCAAATAATAATAACAAAAAATGTGCTTCAGTCTTTGTTCCAACACCAACAACTCTGTCACGGGTGGATCACATTCTTTATGATAAGTCCATCACAAAAATTACTTCCATATTTTTCCAATATTGTCATTGCTGATCGCAACTCCTTCCTTTCTTATTTCTCCACTACCATGTACTATATTTTCTCTCTCCTTTCACTCAGACTCTGCTGTAGGGTCACTGAGTAGCACAGAAGACAGATCCCTGGTCCTGGGGCCAAGAAGCCCTGAGCCCCCATACCACCCCTTGGGCCCAGAATCCACCTGGCCCTATGGTCCTGGGCAGGCCTTGCAATCCCAGCCCCTTGCAAGAAGTAAAAAAGAAAATGTGTTATATCTGACCACTCTCCCCCCATGGTCCATTCTCCTCCTTTATTCACATCCCCACCCCTTCCCCCTGCTCCCCCCTCCTTCTTACTCCAGATGTCTATACCCCATTAAGTATATTTGCTGTTTCCTCTCCTAGCCATCTCTGATGAGAGCAAAGTTTCCCTCATTCCCCCTTGCCTCCCCCCCTTCCATATCATTGCAATAGTTCATTGTAATAAAAAAAATCTTATTATGTGAAATATCTTGGACTATTCCCCCTCTCCTTTTTCTTTCTCCCTTTCCATTTCCCTTTTTTTCCCTATTGACTCCATTTTTACACCATATTTTATCTTCAAATTCAGCTTTCTCCTGTGCTTCAACTATAAAAGCTCCCTCTACCTGCTCTATTAACTGAGATGGTTCATATGAATATTATCAGTATCATTTTTCTATACATGCAGTTCATCCTCATTAAGTCCCTCATATTTCCCCCCTCTCCTCCAATCTCCATGCTTCACCTGAGTCCTGTATCTGAAGATCAAACCTTCTGTTCAGCTCTGGCCATTCCAAAAGGAACCTTTGAAATTCCCCTGGTTCACTGAAAGTCCATCTTTTTCCCTGGAAGAGGACATTCAGCCTTGCTGGGTAGTTCATTCTTGGCTGCATTCTAAGCTCTTTTGCCTTCCGGTATATTGAGCCCTACGAGCTTCCAATGTAGATGCTGCTAAATCCTGAGTGATCCTGACTGCAGCTCCACGATATTTGAACTGTGTCTTTCTGGCTGCTTGTAATATTTTCTCTTTGACTTGGGAGTTCTGGAACTTGGCTATAATATTCCTAGGGGTTGGTTTTTTGGGATCTCTTTCTGGGGGGCGATCGGGAGATTCTCTCCATTTCTATTTTGCCCTCTGCTTCTAGAATATCAGGGCAATTTTCCTGTAGTAATTCTTTGAAAATGATGTCAAGGCTCTTTTCCTGATCATGACTTTCAGGTATTCCAATAATTTTCAAATTATCTTTCCTAAGTCTGTTTTCCATATCATTTCCATATTGTTTTTTAATGAGATATTTCACATTTTCTTCTAATTTTTCATTTTTTTTGGTTTTGAAGTATTGATTCCTGATTTCTGGTAAATTCATCAATCTCCCTGAATTCTATTCTTTGTCTGAAGGATTTATTCTCCTCAGAGAGTTTTCTTATCTCTTTTTCCATCTGGCCAATTTTGCTTTTTAAAGCATTCTTCTCCTCAATAACTTTTTGAACTGTTTTATCCATTTGACCTAAGCTGTTTTTTAGCATGCTATTTTCTTCAGCATTTTTTTGGATTTCCTTGACTAAGCTGCTGACTTCATTTTCATGTTTTTCCTGCATCTCTCTCCTTTCTTTTCCCAGTTTTTCTTCCAACTCCCTCATTTGATTTTCAAAGTCTTTTTTGAGCTCTATCATAGCCTGACCCCAATTTCTGTTCTTCTTGGAGTATTTAGATGTAGGAGCTTGCGCTTCCTCATCTTCAGACTGAGTATTTTGATCCTTCTTGGGCTCATTTGCAAAATATTTCTCAATGGTCTTCCTCTTATTTCTTTGCTTGTTCATTTTCCCAGCCTAAGCCCGTTTTTTGGGGGTGCTTCCTGAGCTTTTGGGACACTCCCACAAGGGTCTCAGTGTGTGAGGCTCTGTCCTCCCTCCTGGTCTGTGAATGAACATAAGCGCCCCCCTCTGCCACAGGGCTGAGGTGGGGGGGGGGGGCCTGCTGTTCTATGGGTGGCCTAGACTGCAATCAGGATCTGAATATGGTCAGAACCCCAGAGTCCTGTTCCAGAGGACAGAGCTCTGCAGTCTCTCTCTCTCTTCACTCCCCTCCCTCAGCTCAATGGGCTCATGCCCGGGGGGCTCCTGCTTACTGGCTCCACCTGCTTCTGTTTCTGGGTCTGGGCTGCAGAAAGACCAAGCTGCTGGCTGTGTGCCCTGAGGGCTGGGCTCCATGTGCTCGCTCTGGCAGAGGTCCCCCGCTGTTCCCCCACTTTGTGTCTGGTGCTCCCTGGGGTGCAGCTCAGGAGACTCCCCCGCTGCTGTGAGCCTCAGCTCCCAGCGCCCTGGGGCTGCCTCTGGGAGGCTGAAGTTCTTTTGCTCTGGTAGGCCACCCCTCTGGCAGGCCGCCCCTCCAACCCGGAGAGCGGAGCCTTTCTGCTCTTTTCCAGGTTACCTTGAGTAGGAGAACTGCCTCACTGGGTCCCTTTGTGGATTCTGTCTCTCGAAAGTTTAGTTAGAGTCCTTAGCTTATGAGTTTTATCGGAGAGCTCCTAAGACTAGATCCCTTCTTGTTGCCATCTTGGCTCTGCCCCTAGGATATATTTTTAAACCCTATTGGGAATGTATTTTATTCCCTGTCTGAGTCAAATCTATTGAGAAAAGGATTTGCTCACACCCTTCCTTCTTTTCCTCTACTATAATAGGTCTTTGTGCCTCTTCACCTAGTGTTATTTATCCACTAATGCCTAGGCTTGTCCTAGCAAAGTCCTTCTTTTTTAATGTCTATTGTTTTAACCCTGTCTTGAATCCACAAGGGATATATTTATCTAAACTGATAGAAGTATCATTCTCTAAGGTTGATTGATTGATAGACTGGTTGAAAAGCAGCATTGGCCCATAGTCACTAAGTACACTCCCCTCTTCTGTCCCATTAGAAATACACTTCTCAAGAGTCATAAATCATATAGATTTATACTGCCCCCTCTTTTCAAGTACCCTCCATGGACACACAATCCTCATGAGTCAAAGCATCATGCAAAACCAAATCATTTCATGAACTGTTTACACCTCCCTGCCCCTCCAAGCACACTCCTTCCAACTGTAGCCAAAGCATCAAGCAAAATTGTTTCATGATCTTTTCATGTTCAATCCTCTAAGTACACTCTCATACCTCTATCCCTATAATACTCCAACCATAGCACTGTAACACTAAGGCAACATCACTTCCTGATCTATTTTTTATCCAATCTTTCTATGTACACTCCCACCCTCTGTCCCTATTATACTACATCTCTCCTTAGCTAAAATATCTAGTAAAGTGAAGTCACTGATTTAATTATGTACAGAGCCTCTAAGTACTCTCCTTCCCTCTGTCTCTATAGGAAATACCATCCTTATAATCAACAACCTTTCATGACTCATTTGTTCTCATATCCTCTGAGTAAAGTTCCTTCAATTATATTCAATCCTTTAACTATCCTAGGAGAAATATAATTCTCAAGAATTATAAGTGCTATCTTCCCTTGTAGAGATGTATACAATTTAATGTTCTTGACCAGCATTTTCTTTTCCATTTACCTTTCTATGCATCTCTTGAGTCTTATATTTGAAGATTGAATTTTCTGTTCAGTTCTGGCCTTTTTCTCAGAGAATTTTGGGAGTCCTCTATTTAATTGAAAGTCAATCTTTTCCCCTGATAGAATATGCTGAATTTTGCAGGGTAATTAATTCTTGGATATAATCCAAGGTACTTTACCCTCCAAAATATCATATTCCAGGTCCACCAATCCTTTAATGTTGAAGCTGCTAAGTTCTGTGTAATTCTGATTGTGCTTCCTTTGAGTGCAATTCATAAACTCCTTTGAGACTTCTTTTGTAGGTGATTTGCCAGTGCTTTCCTCTTCTGAGATGACATTTTTATCACCTCTTTATGAATAGTAGTTTTCTATGGTTATTCTTTTTGTTTTTTTGCTCATTTTGATAGTTCAGCTCTGCTCCTGGAGTATAGGGCATATTGTCCTGAAGGCTTTTAGTGCTGATTCCTAGCTTATTGCTATCCAAGGTGTTGCCTATGCAGCCAGGGTGTTGTTTAAGCAGAGGTTTGTTTCCTCCTCTTTGATCAGGCTCTGCCTATGAAGTGATTTGTTCCCAATCCATTCTTGTCTGTTGCCCCAGTGTTTCTAGGACTTAGATTTTGTCTGGGATTGCGACCTTCCCTCCCTGTTTACCTGTTATCTAGTGAGCTGCAATCTGGGCTGCTATCTAGCTGCTGGAACATGGACTGCACTGTGATTAGAATTCTACTCTCCCAGTGGGCTTTTTCTCCCCTGAAGAGATAGACCTTCACTAGAGATCCTTTATGATATCTACAATTGAGAACTTGTTTTGCTCTTTCTTTTTTTAATTGCATCAGTAGCTTTGATGTCTGCGTAGAGGTTTCAGTTAATATTGTATAGGAAAAAGTTCCAGAAGCATGCCGGCTTCATGCTGCCATATTGGTTCTGCTATTAACATTTTAAATGGCAATAATTAACCCATTACATGTTGATAGCAGTAACATATTTTTAATGAAAAATAATTATAGTTTCCAAAACAAGGAAAAAAATCAGTAAAAACAGTGGCATTATGTTACCTTTTTTTTTGCAAATCCCTTTGATGTTTGACTTAATAAAAGATAGCTGGATCTTCATATATATTGATAGATTTAATTTGGTATTGTATAATAGTGTGGTTAAAATAGATGAAGAAATCTGGTTTCACTCAAATATGTAGTTGGAAAAGGAAGGAGTGTTTTAATAGGCAAATAATATCTTAGTATTATTATGAAGCTAGTTTTGACCTTGCAGAACTCCCAAAAGGTGAGAGGAATTCCACTAAGGACATGAGGATGTTACTTTGAGACCCCCTACTCTAGACAATAAGCATTTTTTTTTTTTACTATTAGCATTCCACATCCACTTTTTTTGTGTAATTTTTTTTCTGTGTAAATAAGGATCTCATTTAGATCATTCTTACAGCATATTTAAATGGCAAAATAATTTTATTAGAATCTAAATTCCTAGACAATGTTATTTTCTATAAAATGGCTCCACTGTGTATCTGAACTCTCCAATAGACTCTAGTGATTGTCTCATTTTTTTTAATGGATTTGGGGATAGAGAGGAAGGAAGGAACGAAGGAAGGAATGAAGGAAGGAAGGAAAGAAGGGAGGGAGGAAGGAAGGAAGGGGGGAGGGAAGGAGGGGGGAGGGGAGGGAGGGAGGAAGGTCTAGTATCTGGTCTTTAGATCCTGTGGACCTCTATGTAGATAAGGATATAAACTGCTCATCAAAGATCATTGTATTTCTAGGCCCTCAGACTTTCTAGCTTGGTGGAACCTATCACCACTACCCACATAGCACTGGAGAACCAATGGTCACCTCCATACCTTAATGTTACAGTAGAGTATGACCACTATCTTACCTGCACCTGGGCTGGCACACCTGGACCAAGCATTAGCGCTGCCCACTCCCATAAGAAGAAAAAGGCCTAATGGCAAAGCTGACTCCAAGATATGTTGGCACACTGAGGAACACTCAGACCACACTCAATAAACACTTATGAACAGGAAGATCATAGAGCTTTACTATTACTTTTTGTAAATGTTTAACTACTGGGAGTCACTTCTAGCCACTATCCTGATCCTATTATGAAAACAAAGCTTTAGATAATCCTCTACCTAACACCAGAGGGAGCTCCAGGAAAGTGTCAAGCTAACCCAGAAAACTGTTTTTTATTTATCCAATTAAAATAACTCTCTTTTGAAATCCACCAAGAAACCTCCCCTCTCTTCTGGCCATTATTCTTTTGGCCTATTGTTGCTCTTCAGTCGTGTCTCCAGTCTTTCTTATATTAGTGATTTCATGAACACTATACATGCCCAGAGACTCTGTACATGTATAAAAGAAAACTAATAGCTCTCACCTCTTTCCTTCTCTGTCCTTGAAAAGTCCAGTCACTAACCCCCTAGTCCTTGCCATCACTGCTTCATTCTCCTCAGATGATCTTAGGGTAGCTAGATGGTACAGTGGATAGAATACTGACCTTGGAGCAAGGAGGATAGGAATTCGAATCTGGCCTCAGACACTTGACAATTACTGTGTAACCTTGGACAAGTCGCTTAAACCTGATTGCCTCATATCCAGGGTCATCTCTAGTTGTCTTGATTCATATCTGGCCACTGGACCCGATGGTCCACAGGAGAAAGTGAGGCTGATGACTTAGTACAGCCACCCCTCAAATCCATTTGTCATGGCATCATCTCCATGTCATGGTTTTCTTTAAGAAGGAAGGATAAACATCTACATCATCATCTTGTAGTACCCATTCTTAATGGTTTCAATGAGGTTGGATCCTCATACACAGAATAGGGTTCTTAAAAATGTACATATTCTTAATGTACATAAAACTACTTTGTGTAACAGTTAGACATCCCTTTGGTGGAAAGTCAAGTTTCCTGTGTCAATAAAAATTTCAAGCTTTGAAAGTCTAGGTATGCAGGAATGCACAAGGGACACAATTTTCAAAAACTGCCAAGAGCTCCTCATGGGTTATACAATCTCTGCTACTTGGGCTTTCTTCCTCTTCTTCCCAGGTTGCTGGTTTTCTTTGTACAAATGTCTGCATTTCCAAAGTCACTTCTGAGATTTTCTATTGAAATGGAAGAAAGAACTGAGAAAAGACACAAGCAGGCCATGAGGTAGAGCTGGGCAAGAACCTCTGTTTATTTGGAGGACTTAAGGAAGAAGGGATAATATTCTATAATACAAGATGTAAAGTGTTTTAGAATTTTTTGAGGCCTAAATTTAATTTCACTTAGGTGCAGGAGAAAAATCATTCAGAAAATCTTCATAAACATAGAGATCTTTTCTCTCATCTTCCTACTTCCTTTCCTCTTCTCCAAGGAAGAAGTTTTAGGAAGATGTATGATCAGAGTAAGTGGATAAGAATAGGACAGAGGCAGTTTCTTTTTTTTCCCCCTCCACCTCAAACCCTGATATCATCATGCTAGCCAAATCCTTGAGACAGAAAGTCACATCAAATAATTGAATTAGTATACTTCCACAAGACAGTATAGCCAGAATTCATATCTTGCTTCTGTTTTTCTAGTAACTGTGTTATCATGGAGGAAATAGTTTCATATCTGAGTTTAATTTCCTAAAACACAAAATAATAATAGGACCTGTAAAACCTATTTTACAATGTTGTTGTGAGGGTCAATTGAAATAAACATACATGAAAATAACCTATGGTCCTAGGACCCCCAAGTTCTAAGTTTTAACAGATCAACTTCATTCTTGAAGATTCCCCCCCAAATTAACAACTCTTGGCTTATTATGCCCCCACCCCAAAATTTATATTTAGAAAGATTGGAATAAACTTTGTGCAAAATCTTCAAAAAGTATTCACAGATCCCACACAAGTATTTGAAGTAACAATTCATCTATTTTTGGGTATGGGATGAAAAAATACAGAAAATACAAGGGACTCATAAGAGTCCACAATCAAATACATAAAATCCATAAAGGATTCATAATAGTCCATAAACAATGTCCTTCCTCTGGTGATTTCATCTTTCCATAGGTAAACATAGGACCACCCTGTGATTTGGTCCTGGAAGGGAAATTTCTTGGGACTTCTAAACAGGCAAAGCCTCAACGTTGTACACTAAAGATGTTCCTACAAATATTTTGCTTTATGGCCCTCTAATGACTTGGACTCCTTAGAAGGGAAATGCAGGATAGAGCACTTGCCCTGGAATCAGGAGGACCTGAGTTCAAATCCAGCCTTGGACACTTAATAATGACCTAGCTGTATGGCCTTGGGCAAGCCACTTAACCCCATTGCCTTGTCAAAAAAAAAAAAAATCCAAAGAAGGGGAATGCAATTGCAATTGATAAACCATCATTCCCTGAAAATTCTGTTAAATCATACTTTCACCACTAGAGACACCTTCTTTTGAAGATTTTAATACCCTCAGAAGGGAAATACATCTAAGGCTACCAGACATTCAACCTCCTTCCCTCCCCCCTTTCCCAGTTTCCCAAAACATCAAACAATTGACCATAACAGTGAAATAGAAAGTCCAGATCCTTTGCTCCTTATTTATTGTGGCTTTAGTGCTAGCCGCTCTTCATCAACTCTCCCAGGGCCAAGTATAAAATCCTTTTCTCCAGTCAAGCAGAAGGCCAGATTCCTCAACCTTGGGGTCTGGCTGGAGCTGTCCGAGGCCTTCTCTCTTTTCCGGCTAGCAGAACAAAGTCTGTTATCAGGTCGCCGAGGAAACACTTTTCTCTAGAAGACTGAAACCTGAGGAATTCTCAGTACACGGTCACAAGGTTGTCTTCTTGGTAGGTAAGGAGCATCTCAGCCCTGCCCTCCCAGGCCCAGGACCCTGCCCTCCCAGGCCCAGGACCCTGCCCTCCCAGGACCAGGACCCTGCCCTCCCAGGACCAGGCCCAGGACCCTGCCCATTTTCCTCTCTGCCTCCGCCGTTACTCCTGCTCCATCCGAGCCCAGGGACTGGTAAGCGCTTTGACCCTCACTCTTGTTTATTTTCTTCTCGGTCACAGCATGTCTTTCTCCTCCACCTCTGGAAAGGGCAAGCCTTCTCGTTGCCCCGGTGTGCTTGGGCAGTGTCCAATGAACATGTCAGCTCCCTTAGGGCCAGGGCTGTCTTGTGTTCATGGTGGCCTAGCCGGTCCTTGGCGCTCGTTTTGGGCGTCCTGGTCTGGAAGAGGACCACAATGACATCCCTAGTTCAGGGTCAAGTTACGCATCCGACTGTGTGTGAGCGGGCCACGAGAAGCCGGCCAGGCAACGTTTGGGGTGGACTCTAAATCTGCGCATCTTCCCTTGCTCCTGAGCTACTTAAGGAATGCTATGGGTGGAGGATGGACGGGCGGGTTGCAGTATGTTCCCCCAAAGCGCTTGAGGACTGCAGCGGACTGGAGGCGGGAGGCGGCTCCTCGGGGGCCGCTCGGAGGAAGGATGCTCCCGGCGGGCGGCCCGGGGTCGCGGGCAGGCGCAAGCCGCCGCGCGCCCTATCACTCACTTATAGCGGCAGGCACGCTGAGCGGCTCCATAGCTCAGTGGTTAGAGCACTGGTCTTGTAAACCAGGGGTCGCGAGTTCGATCCTCGCTGGGGCCTCGCCTTTTCATTCAAAAGCTAAATTTTGCAGGAGGCTGGCTTTCTGGAAGCCTCGCTCGGGGCGGCCCCCGGAGACACCCCCTCCGCCTCACCCCCGCGGCGGGCGCCCCACCGGAAGCGCGGGAGGGGCGGCGCCGGAGGCGGTGACACGTGGCAACCGGGCTTGGGGGCGGGGCGAGGTGCTGGGTGCCCGCCCCCCCGCGGGAGGCGCGGCCTCTGCGCAGCCTCGGCCCGGCGGAAGCGCGCGCTGTGACCCGCGGGAGCTCGCAAAGACCGCGAGAACTGAGCCAGGCCCGGCGCGGGCGGCGGCCGAGCGCGGGCCCCAGCGAAGGGCGGGAGGGGCGCCGAGCGCATTTGAGGGCCGCCAAAATGGGCGAAATTCTAAAAAAACATCATTGAGACGTTTTTAAAACAAGAAGGAATCGTTCAAACGGCAGTTCTTAAACCAAGGTGAATTTGTGGCACATGGGTGATCCTCCATGCTGCCTTGTTTGGGGAAATACTCATTTGATGCTGAGTTCTTAATGAAAAAATTTTTTAAAAATTAAAATGAAGAAAGATCCAAAACCTTGTATATAGAAGTGGAAACCAAATAGGATAGCCAAGAACCTCTGGACCTTTGAAACCTAATTCATATCTATTCACCCATCTGTACAGGAGACATCTATCCATGGCTTATCTACTATTAAATATGGTAAATATTAAATAACTGATCTAATAAGAATTGTTAAATATTACATAACCTCTGAAGTAGGATTTCTTAAAACTAATTTGACCATGAAATTAATCCTGGTCCTGAAATAAAGTGAGAGAACTATAACTGTTGTTCTGATTCTAAAAATGAAATGCAGAGGAAAAGAGGAAATTAAGGTATTTTCACACTCCTAAATTCAATATATGCATAATTTAATGTGGGAGATATGTATATGTGTGTGTGTGTGTGTAAGGGATATCACTAGTAATGAACTTTTATTTTTTTTAGTTTGTTTTTTTTTGGAAGGCAATGGGGTTAAGTGATTTGCCCAAAGTCACACAACTAGGTAATTATTAAGTGTCTGAGGTCACATTTGAACTCAGGTCCTCCTGCCTCCAGGGCTTTATCCACTGCACCATGTAGCCACCCCACAAGGAGTTTTCTCATGAAACCTCTATACACATCACATAGAAAACTAAAGTTCTCCAGACCAATTAGTGAAAACTTTCTCTCAAGGGCCATACTTGGAATGCCTCAGAGAAATGGGCCTACTAACATCTCTCTACCACTTGGCATCCATGTTTTAGGAAAGGCATCCTGCAAAAGATGGATATTAACCAGTATCGGAAAACACTTTCTGATCTTCAGGTGCCAATACACAACAAGTATCCAAGTCATATCTTCTTCAACTGGCAGAACTTTTCTGCACCCACTTAATAAGGGTCTTGTCAAATTGTTAAGACCCCTTTAACCATACCATCTGCCATTTCCCTTCTCCCCCAAAAGCCTTCTGTCTAGAAAGAGAAGGCATAGGTATCTAAGTATTTTTTTTAACATAATGTACTTTTTCAAACCTCGGGGCTATAAAGTAGCTGCATTTATTTTGGCTCCCCCACAGCTTTCTTTTTTTTGAACGATTTCCTTCAGAGCTAATGTCCTCCATGAATAGCTGGCACCAGTAAGCTTTGCTCTCATCATCCAAAAAGAAAGGCACTCTACTCAGAAACCACTTCTATCCAGCCAGCTTCCACAGTTTAAAGACAATCTTTCAGTCCCTTTCTCTAAAAACATTACCCAGTGTATAGAGAAAGCAAAGCAAAGCATTCATGACTTGCTTTTTTATTGAGTCCATTTATTTTTTGAGAAATTAAAGTTAATTCCCAGTTTATATAAACTATATCTAGAGTGATCTTGACTGGATTGTTCTATACTATGCATTTATGAAACTCCCTTTCCCCAAAGGGTTCAGAACACAAGAATTTAAAGAGTGAAAATATGGGGAAATGAAGGCAAGGAGTCCATTCTTCTAATCCAGGGATTTTTTGCATTCTGCCCTACAAGATTCCTAGCCTTGTGAATGAATCCAAATTTCTTCAACTGAATCTAAAAATAAGAATCCTAAGGAAAAAATAGCTAGGGGAATTTGGGCAAGGAATTTTAGGCTTTCCTTAACTGCTGAAGAGACAAGGCCAGACCTGAAATTTGAGGAAATGTTGCTTTATTCACCAATTCAACAAGCATTAAGAACCTAGTTATGTGTGCCAAGTAACTTTTGCCTGGACATTTTAATTCGATGAACGCTAAAAACATTTATTGCATGCCCTTTATGTGCTAAATATATAAAGACAAAAATGAAATAGCCCCTGCCCTCAAGTTGTCATGGGGGTGTGTGAAAAATTGCCACCGATGGAGAAGGACATTCACGTGAAAAGGAAAACCACATTGGTTTCCATTCCATGTCCCAGCTCTCCAATTACTATTCATTTAGCGGGAGCTGGGGCTGGGACTGGAACTGGAGCAGAGTTTCTGAGATGGGTCCCCTTCCGCTTGGGCCATTCTCCTCTGCTGGTCATCAAGATAAAAAATGGCAGAGGGAAGACTCCTTCCAACCCTGCCTCGATTTTGGCTGCCCTTGGTTCTTAAGGCCCTAATTCTCTTCTCCTGAGGTCTGGTAGACAGTCTTCGGACGTTTGCCTGGCGCTTGCCAAGTCCTCGAGAACTCTTCTTCCTGGGCCTGGGCCTGGGCCTGGGCCTGGCAAGCAATTTCTGAGTGCCTTTAGGGGAAACTGGCTTCTTAGAAGAGCCCCTGTTTCGAGGACTAGAAGCTGATGTTGCTTTGGCCAATTTTCTAGCAGCTTTTTCTGACTCTTCTTTTAGCAGCTCTAACACAGTCTCTAAAAAACAATAATTTGTATATATAAGATATATAAGTAAAGGAAAATTGAAATTACTCAAAGCTCTGATTCTAGTAAAGCCTTTATTACCTATGAAAGTCACAAGGGTTTCCATTCTCTACATAACAATTCTTATTAGATCAGTTATCCCAAATCCTTTAATAGAGAGCATCCTAGCTATTGGGATACTCACAGGAAGAGGTGACCCTGGAAAGTTTCTGTTATTTCTCCTTGTTATCAAAAATATATTTTAAATTTTTGCAAATAATTTATTTGAATTTTTAGTATTTTTAAAAATGTATAAATAATAAGACAAAAAGTACAAATGTTTTTAGTTATTGTAGGTGCTTAATAAATCACCATTCAGTGAATAAATGAATTCATGAATGAACATAGGATTCCTACTCTTTCATCAAACAAGCATTCTTTATAGACCAGGTTATCTGTCAGGCACTAAGGACATAAAACCAAAAATGAAACAATACCTGCCTTCAAGGAGCTTATGATCTGCCAGATGATATTTATAGCAGAAAAGGATAACAATAAAAACAAGGTCCCATCAAGATGCTAGAAAGATGACAAGCTAGCTTCTAAGGACAAATTAAAGGGTTACAACTAACATTCTAAGATATTAAATCAATGATTATAAGACATAATTATTATATATATGCAGATATATATACATAGATATATAATATTCCTATATCAGTGACCTTTATGAAACATTATTGACAAGTAGTATAGAAAAATTAATATTGCGCTGAGTTCAAATTCTACCACTGACAGGAAGTAATCATGTGACCATACAGAAGTCATTGCAGTTCTGTGAGACGCAATTTTCTCATCTGTAAAAATGGGGCGATGATATCAAAATATCATTATGAAGCTCAAAAGAGATAATGCAAGTGTTTTGTAAGCTTTGAAGAGTTACATAGGTCAGTTATTATTATTTAAAAGAGGGTACCAGGATAAGGCCCAGACTGGAGAGTAAGCCCTAGAAGGATCATTTCAAAGAATGGGGATGTGTAGCCTTAGAGGGGATTTAGACTTGGGGAGGTGGGGAAGACATAGGATAGCTAACTTTGGTTTATAAAGGGCTTTAATATGGAAGGGAGATTTGATTTTTTGCTTGGACACTGAGGAGTGGAAGGTAGCAGGAGGTAGATTTTGACTCAAATTGAGGAAAAACAATTTCCTCATATTTTAGAGCTGTACAAAAGTGATGGGTAGCATTGTCTTGACTGTTAAGTGAGTTCAAAGGACCACAAACCTACTGACATAGAGCTGGAAGAAAACTTAAAAAGCAAGTCCCATCCTATAATTTTATAGATGAGGAGACTGAGGCACAGAGAGGTCAATCAACTTGCCCAAAGTTGCAGAACTTGTAAATGTCCAAGGCAGAATTCCAACCCATATCTTCCTAACCCCAAATCCAATTCCCATATACTACATAAAACACTGAGTTTCCATGGGGGTGGGAGAGGGGGCATCCTGAGAAGCCAAAAATGTCATAGAATGGCTCCATGCTTTGGACTCATGCTCAACAAATTTATGATTCCATAGGGAAAACATAACCCCTGAAATGGAAGGCAGAACAACTCCCAGGGCTCTTGTGACCCCTCAGGTGCCCAAACTATGAAATTCAGAGACAAACTCACTGGCAAGTGGCCTGAAGGGGATCAGCTGGCTCTTGGTTCTGACCGGTGTTGGTTTGTATTTGCATTTGCCTGGGGGAGCTCGCCTGTAAAACAAAGGAGAACTTGAGTACACTTAACTGGAAAAAGGCCTTTGGAGAGTCAGGCCACCAGTAGCCACCCGGGAAATCTAGTGGTTTCCTATTGCTTCTTGATCTAGGATAAAAAACAAAACCCTCTGCTGAGCATTTAAAGCCCTTCACAACCTCTATTTCCAACCTTATTGGATCCACAATATTCCTCCTCTGCTGCAGCCAGACTGGCCTCCTCTCTGTTCTTTTTTTTTTTTAAGGTGTTTTTTTTTTTGCAAGGCAAACAAGGTTAAAGTGGCTTACGCAAGGCCACACAGCTAGGTAATTATTAAGTGTCTGAGACTGGATTTGCCTGACTCCAGGGCGGGTGCTTTATTCACTAAGCCACCTAGCTGCCCCTTCCTCTCTGTTCTTTTACCCATGCCACCACAACTCCCAAATCTGGACTAAAGCACTGGCCATGTCTGGCCTTACCTCCTCCCATCAGGTCCAGCTCTTTAAGAGGTCAACTCAAACCATGCCTTCTGCAAGCAGTCTTTTTAGATTCCCTCCCAGTGCCTTCCCTCCTAAACTACCTTGACTTTAACTACTTTGTATGTTCACTTCATATGTATACTATCTATATTTATTTTACATATTTGAATCTCTTCCATTGGAATGTGAGCTCAATTAGCTTCCAGTATTAGGAGACTTGGAAAATACTTGTTGATTAAGTCAATTCTGAATTACCAAGGGGAAATTAATGGGGAGAACCAGCAGAAGAGATTGGGTAATTACTGAAAAAAAAAAATTAAAATTATTTCTAGGTTCTATTGGTGTTTACTTATAGCCTTGAAACAGATGTTTTGAGAACCGTGTATTGGAGCTGGCATTGACCTTAAAGTTAGCTTACCCCACCATTTAACAGATAAAGAAACTGAGGCTGAGTGGTTAAATAATATGCCCAAGGTCCCACAGCTAATAACTATTAGAGGCAGAATATAGAGTCAGGCTTCCCTGACTCCAAGACCAACATTTTAATGACTACACTCTGGACAACCCTTGAATAGGGTTTTAACATTTCTACTTACTAAATCATTCTGAGAACTGGATTCAACTCTTACCACTGACACCTACTTTGTGATCATGAACAAGTCATTTAACTTCTCTGAACTTGTTTCCTTATCTAAAGTTTTAAGTAATTTTAGTTGCTCTCTAGGTAAAATTAAGGTAACAATAATTTGTACCTTAAATGCATACTGCTCTGGCCAAATTTCCTAATATGATATTTATTAACAACCTGTTTTTCACTTTACAGAAACAAAGGTCTTCCCCTCCTAGATTTTTTTTTAACTAGGTTAAAGAGGTCATTCTTTGTCTCATTTTCTTATTTTTTGCCTTAATCACTGAATGGGTGTTACCTCGGGTGTCCCAGCAATTAGAACCAGGTTCAGTTCTCTAGATCCATATGTAGCCCCTGGACCCAGATGACTCCAGAGGAGAAAGTGAGATTGATGACTTTGTACAGCCCCCCTCACTTAAATCCAATTCATTTGTATGTTATGGCATCACCTCCTTGATGCCAAAGTCCTCTTCAAGAATGAAAGACAAACAAAAAACAAAAATCAGAATAAGACTACTGCCTACTTCACAGACTGTTGTGATACTCAAATAAAAATGGATGTACAAACTTTGTTAACTTAAGAGTATTTAAATGTACATTATTAATATAACTGGTTCCTAAGTCATTTTAAAAAACTCAGAAAAAGAGTGCAAAAAATTGAGGTTCTCTCCTGGAACATCCCATGAAGGAGGGAGGAGGAAGTGGCTTGGAGCTTAACCCCTAGGCTAAAAAAAATTAAACTTCTTCCCCACCCCCTCCTCTGGCTAGAATTGTCTAGTTTCTCACTTCAAGTTAGTTCACCCCACCAAAACAAACAAACAAAAAACCAAGTTCTTTTTGAATATGAGATCCTTGTGGGGAAAGATTGTTTCATTTTTTCTATCATATATTACAATCATTTAATGCTATAACTAGAACATAGTAGGAACTTAATAAATTTTTATTGATTACTGATTTATTCATTGATTTTCTAATGGGGAAAGAACTACTCTATCCTTGGTAACTAGGGCTGGTCTAAGAGCCTTAGTTAATGAACCAGTAAGAATGGGCAAAGGAACTTTACATCTGTTTCTTGATTTACATCTTGTCATAACTCTTGGAATAACTTTGTAAATTTATCCCAATGAACATAGAAATTTATAATAAGAGTAGAAAGTAAAGGTAGTCATCAATACTACCTAGTTAGTGGGACAGAATTAGGGCTACCAGTCCAGGGCAGCCCAATTTCCTGATATTTAAATCATTCATAGTTCTGGCTGCTGAGTGAAAGAAGAATCCTTTCCATAATTCTTTGCAGACTCCCAGGGTGAGAGTAGAGATGTGGATTTAGAGAACAGAAGCTCAGGAATAATAGAAAAATAGCAATTCAAATGGGTGGGGATACCTTGTAATCCCAGAGGACCACAAGATCTCTCCAAATAGAGTCTGAGATGCTGCCTTCTCCTACACCACCTAGCTGGGGGCACTAAACCCTGCAGATCTCTTCCAAGAACTTCTTGGAGAAAAAATAAATCCAACTGCTTATTTGTTGAGAGTGTAAAGTTTATAATAATAAAAAAATTTAATTAAAAAAATAAGCCAAGAACCCTAATTTGCCAAAAGGAAGGTTATATGAGGACTGCCAGTTTTCTACAATTGGAAGGGTGAGTGAAGCTTGAATGCAACTGGTTCATCTGCCACAAATGGTACCAGCCCTCCTAACCTCCCAAGTGAAGAAATAAGCATTTCTCTATAGAATGCAAGGATAACCAAGAGGTAACTTTTGCTTTTCTGTTGAGGAGATCAGAAAGGAAAATCTTGAGGAGGAGAGTCCCAGAAGCTTGTCAAAGGTCAGGGGTTCCAGAACCTAAACCAGTCCATTATAACCCAGTTGAGACCAGTTAGTTCCATCTCTCTAGTTCAGTCATACTTTCCAGTTTACAAAGTTCCTAGAGAAGCATTGTTCTAGATTTGAATTTGTTCAACCCTCAGTTCAGTTTAGAGCAAAAATTCAGCTATGAATCTGAACAAATTTTGGCATCATAGATTTAAAGTTTGAAGGGGCTTAATAGATCATCTGGTGCAATTTCTCACATCACAGATGAAGAAATTGAAGCCAAGAGAGGGTATGTGACTTGCTCAAAGTCACACAAATAGTATTACATTGGATTTGAACTCAGACCCTCTGACTCCAAAACCATTGCTTTTCAAGGAAATGTGTAACAAATGTACAAAATCTGTGTGCTGTGAGTTTGGGAAAACTTCCCAGAAACAATAGTCTTCAAGGTTGTATAAATTAAAAAACTATCAGTTTGATTCCATCTCAAAGGTAAACCTCTACTTATCTTAGACCTAAATATTAGAAGGAAATTAACTAGAGACCCCCAAGCCCACCAAGATGATCTAAAAATTAAATACAGGAATACCCCTAGAAACCTGATCCTGGATGACACCTGTTACTCCAAAATCAAGTTGTCTCTAAATCACCCAACATCCTGTCCCTTTTACTCAGCCTTCCAAAATAAGGAAAATAGCTAAGCAGCTCACCAAATTTACAGTTCTTTGGAATTTCTAACCTGACAATGTGCCCATTTGCTGATGCTAATTAGACTTTATATATTTTCTGACCTAGCAGCCAGATTTATTGACCTCCAGTCAAAAGGCCCTAGGTGGGAGAAATGATTCTCTGTAAATATCTTGGGATCTCTAGGCAGATAAATTCCCCAAAAGAGATAAGAGTTCTTACCTTGAAGGGTCAACAAATTTGTAGATGGATCCATGTGGTGCAAAGGCACTTGGATAAGAGGTGGACAGAAAATACAGCTCTCCTAAATAACAAAAAAAAAAAAAGACAAGACTTCAGGATTCAGATCAGAACTAAATAACCCAAGACATCTTGCAGGGATTGCATAGAACATATAAGAGGTCCAATATGTAAACACAGAAACTAAAACTAAGCTAATTATCACAAGTCTCAGGATTGAGGCAGAATCATTATTCAGTAGTTGAGAAAACAAGACCCAAACTAAGTCTTTTAGCCCTTCCTTGAAGACCTTTCTATTCCTAAAGGCAGCTAGATTGTTGTTGGGGTTTTTTGTGGGGTTTTTTTTTTAGGTTTTTGCAAGGCAAATGGGGTTAAGTGGCTTGCCCCAGGCCACACAGCTAGGTAATTATTAAGTGTCTGAGACCCAAATTTGAACCCAGGTACTCCTGACTCCAAGGCCAGTGCTTTATCTACTACACCACCTAGCCACTCCTATAGATTGTGCAGTGGATAGAGCACTGACCTTGGAGTCAGGAAGACCAGGGTTCAAATCCGGTCTCAAGACACTTGACACTTGCTAGCTGTGTGACCTTGGGTAACTTACTTTTAACCCTGATTGCCTCATATCCGGGGCCATCTCTAGTGGTCCTGATTCATATTTGCCCACTGGACTCAGAAGGCTTTGGAGAAGAAAGTAAGGACAAATATCATCTATTCTCAGAAATGTTGTATTGAATTTCAATTTACTACAGTTCAATTCAATAAACTTTTTGGCAGCACCTATAAAAAACAATAAACAAAGAAATAAAAAAAACAGTCCCTCTCTCAATAGTCAGCATTTATAAAGGGTCTTCCTTGCCCCTAGCACTATCTTTTACCAGTATTATCTCATTTGATTCTCACAGAAACCCTGGGAGGTAAGGGGCTATTAATTATTATTCCCATTTTACAATTACAGAGATTATGTGACTTCCTGACTCCAGGCCCAGTGCATTATTCACTGTATCACCTAGCTGCCAACAAGGAGCTTGCCTTCCACTAGGGTTAGAGTAGAGAACCCAAAAATATAAATATAAGCATAAGGAAAACTGAGAAGAATGAGAATAAATATTAGCAGCTGAGGCTGATGGAGAGGAGACAATCACAGAAAACTTCCTGGAGGCATGCTTCTGAGTTGAGCTTACAAGGAAGATAAGGATTCTAAGAGGTGGGGGGGAATGCAGAGAGAGCCTTGGACAAGTTCTGCCAATGAAGCAGGAGCATCATGTCCAGGGAAAGTCTAGTAACGCAGATTGTTTAAAACAAAGATCTTGAAAGTATATCCTATGAAGTAATAATAATAAGAATAACTAGCATTTCTTATGACACTTTTAGGTTTACACAGCATTTTAGATTTGATTTGGTAGGTGTTTGCATTGTCCTTATTTTGCAGATGAGAAAATTGAGGCTCATGGAAGTTAAGGGACTTGCTCAAAGACACACAGCTAGTAAGTGTCTGAAACAGGATTTGAACCTAGGCATCCCAAACTTTAAATTCCTCCTGCTCTGTCCACTATGCTACCCAGTTTGATCCATGTGCTTCCTAGCTTACCCCTGTAAAGTCAGAAAGGTAGAGATGGAACTGTGAGTTGGAAAGAACTCAGAGGCCATCTAGATCAACCTGTTCCTAAATCAATAATCCTTTGTATATACACAAGAAGAAGTCATTTGGCCTCTGCCTGTGAGGAAAAAATTCTGTCATCTCCACAGGGAACACATTTTGGAAAGCTCAAGTAATAAGGAAGTTTCCCCAAATATCAAGTATCTTTGTCTCTCTGTCTTTCTCTCCCCTTTACTCCAAACTGCCTTTCTTACAATGATATATTTATTTATATTATATGTAATATACGAATATAATAAACACATATTTATTAATGTTTTTATAAATCTATTCATTAAATAAAATTAATATATTAAACACAAGAATATTTTACAACATATTATACATTAATGTCTTTAATAAATTTATTTTGGAATATATAAATCTATAAAAAAGCATATTTATATTAATGAATATATTAAACATATTTCTATGTTATATTTATAAATAATATAAATTAAAATGTTCACAGACTAGTAAGGCTTGGGAAATGTTATGTTTTAAATAACGTATTGATGTGGAAGTAGGTAAAAGTAAATTCCCTGAGGTTCTGCTCCTTACTGCACCCTTGCCCCTCCCTCCCATACACACATATATTGAGTTAAACCTGCCCTTGTCAGTCTTGTCTGGATTATGGATCATGGTACTAGCCAAGGAGGTAAGAGAGATGGTGCTTACTATGAGTGATGGTCTGGTTTATTATCTCTTCTCTTGTGGGAAGTTCCAAACTTGAAAAATTCCCCACTGAGAACAAGTTTTCATCAGAAATTCCCTAGGTCTACTCTGGCTTGGTAAACAAGCCTGGGGAATCCTCTCCACCAAACCCCAGCCAAAGATGTTTTTCTTTACCTATGTCTGCAAAGATAGTTTGTTTTCCCCCTAAGACTCATCTGTAAGCACAACCAAAGTCAGAATGTTGGCTTAAGCACTTGAGCCATGGAACAGACAGCAGCCCACAGATGCCCCAGTCAGACAAGCGGTCCTTGTCTCTGGGGTACTCAGGGAGAGATTTACCAACAGGCAGCCTGTGACATTTTAGATCATCTGTCCTGCATTGATTAATCATCAGGTTGCCAACCTGTAGTCCCTCTTATTTTTCATATGTTTGGGTTTTCCGTTTGGAACTCAATGGCTTTTTTCCTGTCAAAATGTTTAGTTTTCCAACTAAATGCTACAAAATGTTCACCTCAAACTTCTAGCTTTGAAAATTGGTTGGGTAGTTTGCTGGAGTACTTCAAAAAGTGCTGACATTTTTGTTTCATCAGTCAATCAACAAGCCTTTTTGAGAGGCTGCCATGTGCTAGATTCTGGAATTAAAAAGATGAAATTGAAATGTCTACCCTATTGCTCCAAATGTAAGGAAATTGAAGAGGTTAGGAATTCCCTACCAAGTCATCAGATTGGAGTACCTAAAGCAAACTCCAGTGGAGAAGAGGAAGAGAAAAGAGAAGAGAGAGCAAATGGAAGCTCTCAACAGTAGAGGAATTTAGGGCTTGGGGAAAGACAAAATCAGATGCAAGTTTCACTAAGTAAATGAATGCAGAGGAATCATCTAAACTGCAGAGCTCTCTGTCCCTGGTACTGTAGCAGCCAGAGAGTTCTGATAAATGGAGCTTACCTGCTTCATCTTCAGCAAAGGAAATAATGAACTTGCTGTAGGTACTGATCAATCCTGGGAAGGCACAGGCTTTAGTGTTCCCAATGCAGATGTCTTGTTTTTTCCATGTATTTGTTCTCTCATCTTCCTGCAAAGCCATAAGTCGACTAGATGAAAAGCAAAACCTTATATTTTAGAGATCCATATGTCCACTGTGCAGGATTATTTTCATATGAAAAGCACAGAATCTTAGGACTAGAAAGGCCATCTAGGCGGAGCCAAGATGGCGACGTGAAGGGATCGAGTCTTAGGAGCTCTCTGATGAAAACTCATAAACTAAGGACTCTAACTAAACTTTCGAGAGACAGAACCCACAAAGGGACCCAGTGAGGCAGTTCTCCTACTCAAGGTAACCTGGAAAAGAGCAGAAAGGCTCTGCTCCCTGGGGTCGGAGGGGCGGCCGGGCAGAGGGGTAGCCCACCAGAGCCAAAGAACTTCAGCCTCCAGGAGGCAGCCTCAGGGCGCTAGGAGCTGCGGTCACAGCAGCGAGGGAACAGCTGGGGACCTCTGCCACAGCGAGCACGTGGAGCCCAGCCCTCAGGGCACACAGTCCAGGAAACAGAAGCAGGCAGAGCCGTAAGCAGGAGCCCCCAGGGCATGAGCCCATTGAGCTGAGGGAGGGGAGTGAAGAGAGAAAGACTGCTGAGCTCTGTCCTCTGCCCCTGGAACAGGGTTCTGGGGCTCTGACCACATTCAGATCCTGATCACAGTCTAGGCCCCCCCACAGAACAACAGGGGCCCCCCCCACCTCGGCCCCGTGGCAGAGGGGGGCGCTTATGTTCATTCACAGACCAGGAGGGAGGACAGAGCCTCACACACTGAGACCCTTGTGGGAGTGTCCCAAAAGCTCAGGAAGCACCCCCAAAAAACAGGCTTAGGCTGGGAAAATGAACAAGCAAAGAAATAAGAGGAAGATCATTGAGAAATATTTTACAAATGAGCCCAAAAAGGATCAAAATACTCAGTCTGAAGATGAGGAAACGCAAGCTCCTACATCTAAAGACTCCAAAAAGAACAGAAATTGGGGTCAGGCTATGATAGAGCTCAAAAAAGACTTTGAAAATCAAATGAGGGAGTTGGAAGAAAAACTGGGAAAAGAAAGGAGAGAGATGCAGGAAAAACATGAAAATGAAGTCAGCAGCTTAGTCAAGGAAATCCAAAAAAATGCTGAAGAAAATAGCATGCTAAAAAACAGCTTAGGTCAAATGGATAAAATAGTTCAAAAAGTTATTGAGGAGAAGAATGCTTTAAAAAAGCAAAATTGGCCAGATGGAAAAAGAGATAAGAAAACTCTCTGAGGAGAACAAATCCTTCAGACAAAGAATAGAATTCAGGGAGATTGATGAATTTACCAGAAATCAGGAATCAATACTTCAAAACCAAAAAAATGAAAAATTAGAAGAAAATGTAAAATATCTCATTGAAAAAGCAATATGGAAATGATATGGAAAACAGACTTAGGAAAGATAATTTGAAAATTATTGGAATACCTGAAAGTCATGATCAGGAAAAGAGCCTTGACATCATTTTCAAAGAATTACTACAGGAAAATTGCCCTGATATTCTAGAAGCAGAGGGCAAAATAGAAATGGAGAGAATCCACCGATCCCCCCCCAGAAAGAGATCCCAAAAAACCAACCCCTAGGAATATTATAGCCAAGTTCCAGAACTCCCAAGTCAAAGAGAAAATATTACAAGCAGCCAGAAGGACACAATTCAAATATCGTGGAGCTGCAGTCAGGATCACTCAGGATTTAGCAGCATCTACATTGGAAGCTCGTAGGGCTCAATATACCGGAAAGCAAAAGAGCTTAGAATGCAGCCAAGAATGAACTACCCAGCAAGGCTGAATGTCCTCTTCCAGGGAAAAAGATGGACTTTCAGTGAACCAGGGGAATTTCAAAGGTTCCTTTTGGAATGGCCAGAGCTGAACAGAAGGTTTGATCTTCAGATACAGGACTCAGGTGAAGCATGGAGATTGGAGGAGAGGGGGGAAATATGAGGGACTTAATGAGGATGAACTGCATGTATAGAAAAATGATACTGATAATATTCATATGAACCATCTCAGTTAATAGAGCAGGTAGAGGGAGCTTTTATAGTTGAAGCACAGGAGAAAGCTGAATTTGAAGATAAAATATGGTGTAAAAATGGAGTCAATAGGAAAAAAAAAGGGAAATGGAAAGGGAGAAAGAAAAAGGAGAGGGGGAATAGTCCAAGATATTTCACATAAGATTTTTTTTATTACAATGAACTATTGCAATGATATGGAAGGGGGGGAGGCAAGGGGGAATGAGGGAAACTTTGCTCTCATCAGAGATGGCTAGGAGAGGAAACAGCAAATATACTTAATGGGGTATAGACATCTGGAGTAAGAAGGAGGGGGGAGCAGGGGGAAGGGGTGGGGATGTGAATAAAGGAGGAGAGGATGGACCATGAGGGGACAGTGTTCAGATATAACACATTTTCTTTTTTACTTCTTGCAAGGGGCTGGAATTGGATGGCCTGCAAGAAGTAAAAAAGAAAATGTGTTATATCTGAATGGATTCTGGGCCTAAGGGGTGGTATGGGGGCTCAGGGCTTCTTGGCACCAGGACCAGGGATCTGTCTGCTGCGCCACTCAGCGACCCTACAGCAGAGTCAGAGTGAAAGGAGAGAGAAAATATAGTACACAGTAGTGGAGAAATAAGAAAGGAGGGAGTTGCGATCAGCAATGGCAACGTTGGAAAAATATGGAAGTAACTTTTGTGATGGACTTATCATAAAGAATGTGATCCACTCACGACAGAGTTGATGGTGTTGGAACAAAGACTGAAGCACATTTTTTGTTATTATTATTTGGGGGAGGGTGCAGGGCAAGTGGGGCTGGGTGGCCTGCCTGGAGCCACAGAGCAGAATGATCTTTGGGTGTCTGAGGCCGGATTCGGACCCAGGTGCTCCTGGCTCAAGGGCCAATGCTCTGTCTGCCACCCAGCCACCCCTACTATTATTACTATTTTATTTTATTTTGGGTCTTTTTTTTTCTTCTTTTTGGTTTTTGCAGGGCAGTAGGGATCAGGTGGCTTGCATGTCACATGGCTGGGTGATTATTGGGTTTACGAGGCTGGATATGGACTCGGGTGCTCGTGGCTCCAGGGCTGGTGCTTCGTCCATTGCGCCACCTGGCCATACCTATAATTATTACTATTATTTTTTTATTTTAATTTTTTTCTCTCCCCTTTACTTTTTTCGCCCAAGCAAGTCTATCTATGTTCATGGGGGGAAGGGTATTTTGTTTACTTGTAAACAAGTATATTTTATTAATGTAAAAAAAAAACCATTTGTACGAAATGAGAATAAAAAAATTAGACAATAAATAAATATAAAATATAAAAAAAAAGAAAGGCCATCTAGTGCAACCTACGAATGAATGAGAATCCCTTCTATAATATTGCATACAAGTGGTCATTCTGCCTCTACTTTAAACATCTAATGAGGAGGAACCTTCTTTCTGAAGCAAGCCATCCTCATTTCAGATGGTTCTACTTGTTAGGAAGTTTTCTCATATCAAATTAAATTTATCTTTTTGTACTTCAATCAATGAACACACACATTAATAATCTACTATGTGACAGATACTATATTAGGCATTAGGAATACAAATGAATAAATAAATAGATGGATAAATAAAACTATCCTTCAACTAAAAGACCTTACATCCTTTTTTTTAAGTTTTTAAAAAGGCAGTAGGGGATTAAGTGATTTGCCCAAGGTCATACAGCCAGGTAATTATTATTTGAATTTGAACTCAGGTCCTCCTGCCTCCAGGGCCAGTGCTCTATTCACTGTGCCACTTAGCTGACCCAAGACTTTACATTCTAAAGGGGGAAGCAACATAAATATGTCCAAAACATATACACGTTAATTTTAAGGAGGAACTAGCAGCTATACGGATCAGAAAAGACCAAGTAGGAGGTGATATTTGATCTGAGCCATCAGGAAGCTAGGGATTTGAAGAAATGGAGATGAGGAGGGAATACATGCTAGAGATGGGGGAGCTTGTGTGAAAACACAGATAGAAAATGGAGTATCATGTGAAAGAATATCATAGCCACTTAACTCCGTTTGCTTTGCAAAAAACAAAATCTAAATAAATAAATAAATAATGAATAAATAAATAATGAATAAATAAATAAATAAATTTTAAAAAAGAATATCATAAAATCCAGTTTGGCAGGAACACAGTGGATAAAGTTTCATAACATCTAATAGGTCGAGCAAGAAAGGTAAGTTGAAAGCAGATTGATAAAAGTTTTAAATGCTGATCAGTTTGTACTTAATCAAAGAGCTGATAAGGAGCCATAGTTGTTTAATTGAGCAAAGGAGTGATATGATAAATATGGGATTGAAGAATAACACCTTGGCATCTGTGAGAAGCATGGAGTGGAGTAGAAGTAAAGCAGGGAGACCAATTAGAAGCCTGCTTCAGGGGTCAGCTGGGTATTGCAGTGAACAGAGCACCAACCCTGGAGTTGGGAGGATCTAGAGTTCAAATCCAGACTCAGACACTTGAGGACTTATTAGCTGTGTGACCTTGGGCAAGTCACTTCACTCCATTGTTGAGAGGGATATAGAGAAAGAGAGATACAGACAGAGAATGAAATAAAAGGCTGTTTCAATAGTGCAGGAAAAGATGGTAAAAAGCCTGGACTAGTGTAAGTGACAAAGTGGAGAAGAAGAATAGACACAAGAGATCGGCATTACAATTAATGTCAGCTACTGGATAAGTGGAGTGAAGAGGGATAAGCATTCATGGATGACTCAGGTTATGAAGTTAGGTGACTAGAAGGATGGTGATTCCCTCAACAAAAATAGAAATTTCAGAAGTGAAATGAATTTAATAGGAAAAATAGTGAATTCTGTGTAGTACATGTTGAGTTTTTGATGCTTCTGGATCTAGATAATTTTGAGCTAGATGCTCAAAATATTCAATTAAGATATTGAGTGATACAGGACAAGATCTCAAGGAAAAAGAAAACACAGAAACATAGATTTGGGAGTCATCTCTATAAAATGATCATTGTACCCTTTGCAGTTGATGAGGTCACTGAGTGTAGAGTGAGAAAGGGGAAAAGGACTTAGTTAAGTACAAGAGGACCCATAAGTATATTTTTATAAGTATATGCATCCAATCTCTTATTTTGTCCTTTGGAAAACAAGAAAAGATCTAATCCTTCTCTAAATGAAGCTTTTTTTAGGGACTTGAAGACAACTATCATGTCCCTATTAAACTTTCTTTTTTTCCAGGTAGAACATTCCCAATTGCTTCTTCTGATTTTCATATGTAATAATATCCAAGTCCATCAATATCCTGAGTATTCTTTTTGTATGCTCTATAAATATAATTCCTGAAATGTAGAACCCAGAATTCAACACATTATGCCAGATGTGGTCTGATAATGGCATAACCCAACAGAATATTACCTCCCTAAGTCCGGGATCCTATGCCTATTTTAATGAAGCCTAAGATCTCATTGGCTTTTTTTGGCTGAGATATATTTTTATTGCCTCATATTGAGCTTGTGGTCCATTAATACCCACAAAACTTTAGCTATACCTCCCCTATGTTGTACTTGTATAACTGACTCTTTTGGGCTCATATGTCAAATTTGTATTTATCCATGTTAAGCTTTATTTTATTATTACTTCCTAGTCATCTCCTCATTATGCTACCTAAACTCTGGATGTTATCCTATCTCTTCCCCCACTGCCTCAACCTTGGACTCTATGTCTGATTTCTTAGGCTCTACTAAAGTAGCTTTCACTTACCTGAAATCAGAGTTTCTCAACACCAGTCTCCACCACAACTGGTTACCACATGTTCTCTAACATAAACATTCTAGCTTCCCTTTACAATTTGTCTTCTCCCATGATATTTATGTACAAATATACACACATAACCTATATCTCCAGGGCTTAGAAGAGTATCTGCATAGTTCTTTTTTTGCTTTCTTTTCTTTTTTCTTTCCTATCTATCTGTTGGGCTATGTATCTATTTATCATCTATCTATCATAGTTATTTTCAAGTATTTTGAGGACTGTCACTCCTTGGGAAAGACTTTAGGTTTATTCATCTTGGTCCTAACATGTAGAAGTAGGAATAATGGAAGTTAAAGAGAGTTTTATTTAGCTTACATAAAAGTAAAAAAGTTAAAATTTCTTAACCTTTAGAATTGTTCCAAAGTGGAAGGGTTGTCTCTGGAATTACTGAGCTACTTTCTTCCCTAGAGATCTTTGAGCAGAGAGGCTGAATAACCACATGTTGGTTGTTGTCAAGAGGATTCTCATTCAGGTACTAGTTGAACTAGATAGCTCCTGGTGCTAATTTCAAGTTCTAGAATCTGTGATATTCTCTTTTAGAACTTACTCATAATTTCAGTTTTACTAAATTTAAACTCTGAAGTTTTGGATTTACATTGTAATTTAACACAAAAAGAGCTGAGTAAGAAAGCAAATGCAAAGGAGCTATAAAAATAAATAGAAAAATAATAAATGATTTATAAAACTATTTTTATTGGAGCTCCTCACAGTTGGAAGCCAGGCAGCTTCCTAATGGAAATTAGAATTGCCTAGCCTAGGGAGCTAGCTTCAAAGCAAGGAACCAAAAAAAGAGGTCTATCCTCAGCAGGGACTCAGTTCTTCTTTAATGATCTACTTTTGGGCACAGGCTTCTGAAAGAATGGGAGCCAAGGCTGAGGGCGATGAAAATGAAAAGCAACTCATACCACTGGATAGGTGAGAAGTTTGACCATCATCCTCTTTCCCCCCAGGCCTTTTCACCTACCAACCACAAACTTGAATTCTACCACTAGGTTCCCTTGGTCCAGCAGTCACCTTGTCCTGCCCAGATCCAGGCCCATCCCAACATCTCCCTGCCATCCATGTCCACATAATCCTGCTGCAAGTTTTTACCATCAGGTTCCCCTTTATATGTTGTCTATTCCTATTAACATGTAAGCTCCTTAAGGGGAGGACTGTCTTATTTTCTGATTTATACAGGGATGCCCTGGACTTAGTACAGGGCCTAGCCCACAAGTTCACAAATGTTCTATTTAATTCAGCCCAATATTTTAATCTGTGGGGATCATTTTGAATTCTAATTCTCTTCCCCCTTCCCCATATACACCTCTTTCTCAACAAGTAATTTATTATCCATTGGTTGTATAAACCCCTATGCCTAATCACTACAGGGATTAGGAAAACCCCCACACCCCTAAAAAAATGGTTCCTGTCCTCAAGCAGCTTACACTTTACTTGGAGAAGGGCAAAAGTATATTGTGGAAATAGAATATGTACATAAAAAAAGAAAATATAAAATAATTCAAGGAAGTAGAGGGCATTAATATCTGATGTTTATCCTTCAGTTTTGAAGAAGACCATGACATCAGGGGGAGGTATGCCATGACAAACACATGAATTGTATTGGAGTGAGGTGATGCTGTGCTAAGTCACCAGCCTCACTTTCTTCTCCAGAGTCAGTGACCAAATACAAATCAGGACAAATGGAGATGGCCCTGGATGGGAGGCAATCAGGGTTAAGTGACTTACCTAAAGTCACACAGCTAGTAAGTGGCAAGTGTCTGAGGCTAGATTCGAACTCCCATTCTCCTGACTCCAAGGTCAGTGCTCTATCCACTGTACTACCCAGCTGCTGGCATTAATATACAGAAAGAGCAGGAAAAACTTCCCATGATGATTCATCATCAACTCCTATTGCTGTCATTTCCATGCAGATGATCCCCAAATCTCCTGCACATAACTAGATCTCATCTCTTACTTGAATTCAGTCCTGCATTTTCCACTGCTTTTCCACTGCTTCCTCTCCACCTGGCTTTCTCATAACCATTTCAAACTCAATATGTCTAAAACTGACCTCCTTAAATCTACCTCTTCTAACATCCTTACATCTATTAAGGATACCACCATCTTTCAAGTCATATTTGACTATATTTGAAATCCAGAAGTCATATATTTGACTCTTCACTCCTACCAAACCCCACTACCACCAAAGCCTTGTGGATCTACCTCCTCAACATCTCTCACATCCAGTCTCCTTTTAACTCAACCACAACTACTCTAGTCTAGATTTTCACTTTTTGTCTGGGCTATTTCAATGGTGTTCTAATTGGTCTCTCTATATGTCATCTCTATCCTCTCCAAATCACTCTCCACCTAGCTGCCAAATTGATATTTATGAGCAGGTGTGAATATATTATTCCTCTGCTCAGGAATCATCAGTGCCTTGCTGGTTCCCATCAGATATTCAATCAAGCAATGACAATCTTGTATACATTAACTTACAGTAGATATGTAAGTGATCATTATTTACTTATAAAGGAACACTTACACAGTCTGTTATATGATGTGCTGTATAAATGTTAAGCTATTAGTATACTAACGTCAGCAGGACTCCCAAGGGAAGCTTTTGATCCCTCACTGCAAGTATGCTGGCAAAAGTTCCTTGATGTCTCAATATTTCTGGAAGTAATTCAATCAGTCAATCAATCAGCATTTTTTAAGCACCTGCAATTGGTCAAGCAATGGAGATATTAAATAATAAGGGGAGGATTTTGGATCTTGGTCCTGGGACTTCTTACCTTCTCTGGGCCTCAGTTTTCAGAGTTTTAAAGCGAGAAAGAAGATTTAAATAAGGAATTCTTCACCTGGGGTCTATGAACTTAAAAAAAATGTATGTAGATAAATGCATTTTAATAGACTTGGTTTCCTTTGCAATCCCATGATTCTGAGAAAGAGTTCTTTTGAAGGGGTCCAGGTTAAAGCCACACATACACACACATACACACACACACGACACACACACACACACGTCAAGCGCCCTGAGTTTTGACCTTAGAAGGGATTTCAGAGATCATCTAATTCAATCCCCTCATTTTACAGAAGAAACTAGGGTCCAGAGAGGTTAAATAAGTCTCCTACTATACTATTCTGACTATGAATTCCAGTATTCTCCAGATTTAAGGTCAAATCTCTCCCAGATCAAAGAAGAAAAGAAGGAAGGGAGTTGTGGAAAGGGAAAGTTGGAGGATGGTGTGAAATAAAACTGAAGAATGAATGGTTCTTGGAATTAGAAAAGGAAACATGGCAGATCATGGGATCTCAAACTGAGAGCTAAACCTCAGAGGTCATTGATTTTATAAAAATTTTATAAATAAAGAAACTGGGACCTAAGGAGGTTAAGAGAGTTGCTCAAAATGACACAAGAAGTAAGATTCCTTACCCACTCATAAAGTCCCCAAAGATGTAGAGGCCATTTAGATTTGGGGATTCACACCCCCTGTAGACATATCCTCCAGTGATTGACTTTCCTACCAGATGGCCATAAGCATGGATTGGCAGGATGTCATCTGTCAAGAAACAAATGGAGAAATAGCTATTATTTATCAATAACAAGAACTGACAGGTGATGTAAAAGAAACTGACATAAGGGGGGCAGCTTTGAAGTTGTGGGTTTTTTTAATTACTGTCATACAGGAAGCCACATGATGGCGTTTGAGATGAGCAAATCTTTCTAATGCTACGCATGCAGTTACAAACCTCAAAATACAATACCTAATATAAAAAAAATTAGAAATGCACATTTTTATCAAGGAATTGTCACAGTCTGTGTCAAGAGCACTCAAGAAAGGAGAAAGAGTCTATTAACCAGATGAGACTGATTCAGTGAAATGTGACTTACTTCTGGTGCTAGGTAAAAGAAGGGATTCTGGCAAGGGCCTGTATGGCCTTCTCTGTTTCCAGCATCCAAAAGGATAAAGATAAAAGAACACTGAGCAGGCAGAGAATATTGAATTCAGATATGCTTTTGTTACACATACACACACAAACACACACACACACACACAAGACCTGTGATTTCATCAGTAGAGGAGATATGGGGACACACAAGCAGTATGTTATGTGTGTTCATGACAGAATATGAATCCAGATCTTTCTGACTCTAAGGTTCTGTATGACTCTCATCATGCCACAGTGACTCTCATTCCCAATCTGTATCCCTACCCCTCAAATCAGATTTTCTTGCTTACCTAAAGAGGCATTATGGCAGAGTTTAATGTCATAACATTCAAAGCCTTCCTTAGCTCTCCAGCCGTAGTTTCCTCCTTTAACAATGACATCCACTTCTTCAAATCTGTTCTGGCCCACGTCACCACAGAATATTCGGCCTCGGCCCCTCTGGGTGATGGGGTCACCTCGATCAACTGCACAGCGCCACATGTTCCTGACTCCATAAGCATAGATAGCAGGGTGAGCCCCAGGCTCAGAGACAAAGGGGTTGTCTGAAGGGATCGCATAACGCTTGTTATCTGAGCCTCTCCGGTTTACATCTATCCGCAACACTTTTCCCAACAGTGAACTTCTGAAGAAGGAAAAAAAAAAAGGAAGAAGGGGAGAAAGGAAAGAGAGTTAGAAATAAATAATTAGACTAAAATAACAAGGGTGCCTACAAATGCCACAGAAAAGCAACACAGTTGGAAGAGGGGATGAGAAGAGACTTCAAACTTTGAAGCATAAAGCCCCCTTAAGGGGAGAAGGGAAGGGGAGACTCAGAATTGGAGAGGGTTATGTGGAAGGTGGAAAACTAGACATCTTGGGGTCTGAGAGACTCAGTATAACTGAAGGAAGGAATAGAGCAAGATAGCACCAGGGAGAAATTCTGGGAATTGTGGGGGGGTATGGGGGGGCAGGGGGAAGGGGGAAGGGGGGCTGCAGGGAGGGGGAGAGGCGTGTCACCTCATTTTAACTACTAACTACGTGCTTAGCTTATTGTTTGTGCCTATTTAGGAGTACAAATGCTATCAGAATCTTATACATTTAAGCACCCAGTTCTCTTATCCTAGTTTCAATTTTATTTTTCCTGCCTAAGATACATCTGAGGCAGGCTATTGTGTGTTATGATAAGATTGCCTGAAATGGTTTCCTAGGGCATTCATGCTGTTTTCTATTACATTTAAATCCATGCAAGGTGTTAGAATGCTGAAACTTAAGGAATCATTTCTTAAATATTTATTAAGTCCTTACTATGTGCAAGGTATACTGTGATAAGGATGTAAAGGCAAAAATGAAACTATTTCACTATTAACTTCACTGAAAAAAGATGATATTGATTCTGTATCATTTTTTATTGATTCTATTTACAGTTAACTGATTCTTAGTCTCTAAGCTTAGTGCAGAGATTCAGCTAACTTATAATGAGCTAAGCTTAGAAATCCCATTCTCCTTTATCATGTTCTTATTCTTGTAAAGGAAATCTGCTATCCTGCTATCCTTACCCAACTTCTCAAGTCTACAGACAGACAACATAGGACTTCTGTATGTTAGACACTGTATAAAACAGAGAGAGAACAAAAAAAAAAGGGCAAAGCCCTTTTTAAAGTCTTGTCTAGTTTCTTTATACCATCAGGTTATCTTTCAAAGATATCTGTTTGGTTTTCAAAGAAGTATGGCGCATTGTATCTCACCTTGTAGGTGAACTCAAACAAGGAACCTTAGTCACTGGAGGAAAAAAGGGGGATTGTTGTTATCCCCTCAATTACAGTTTCTGATCAATATGTTGTCCCCCTTGCCTCAACTATATAACCAATCATGTTGTCCTCAATCCTATAATATTGTCAGCTGTACACCAAATCATAATTTGATTCCATCTATAAAGTCTTATTCTTTGTTCTGTATTCCCCCAAAATTATGTAAGGGAATCTTTTCTTTTGCTAGGTGTCGGGCTTAAACTGAGGCAAGTCATTAAGCCCTTCGTTATCAGATTCATGCCCTGTTTAACAGCTATTAATGGCTATTCTTATTAACAGCTATGTAACTGTTATTTTGCTCAAACAATACATGCCTCAGTCTTCTTTTGTCGAATTCAACTGATGACACATTTGCCCCTGATTTCACTATGTAAGTCTAAGCAAAGCTCCTCTGCCCTTCTCGGCACTTCAGAAACAATAATGCTACCTCTCAATCTCAGTGAGGTGTTTGGAATATGGAAAAAAATTCTTCCAAATGAATTCAAGATGAAAGTTGACTTTTACCCAACTTATCAAGTCTACAGGCAGACAAGAAACATTTATTAAAGGCTTCTGTATATTAGACACACAAAAAAAGGGCAAAATGTAGAAGGCAACTTCTAATTAATTGGTACATACAAGATATTTACATTTTCTTTTTGGGGGCAAGGCAATGGGGTTAAGTGACTTGCCCAAGGTCACATAGCTAGGTTATTATTAAGTGTCTGAGACTGAATTTTAACTCGGGTCCTTCTGACTCAAGGGCCTGGGCTCTATCCTCTGTGCCACCTAACTACCCTATTTACATTTTCAATGGCAGGTAACTTTAGAAGAGACAGCACTAACAATTTGAGGCCTCAAAGGAAAGATGAGAAAAGTTTCCTGCAGAAGGTGAAATTTGAGCTGAGTCTTGAAGAAAGCCAGGGAAGGTATGAGTCTTGGCAATAAGGAAACTGCTGAGCTTATATGTTTATAATACAAAATTAATTCCCTAGTGAAAGGTGCTATGAGAATCCAAAAACTTAATTAACCAAACAAGACTCCCAGTTGAATCTGGAATCTGAACAATGGAAAAAAACCTTCTCCATAGGATCATCTCATAGGATGAGCTAATCAGCATGTCTTGACCTCATACCTAGGGCAAACTAAAGGAGCTTCTGGTCTCAACCTCCTAAGAACATCTTTCTTTTTTTATATAGATTACATTTATTTATTTGTTTGTTTGTTTGTTTATTTGTTTTTTAGGGTTTTGCAAGGCAAATGGGGTTAGTGGCTTGCCCAAGACTACACAGCTAGGTAATTATTAAGTGTTTGAGGCTGGATTTGAACTCAGGTACTCTTGACTCCAGGGCCAGTGCTCTATCCACTGCGCCCAAGAACATCTTCTAGACAAAAAGAGATTGAAGCCCAGCCCCCAACTTACTTGTTCTGAGCATTTCCAAACTTGCCAAATGGGTCTCCAGCTTGTCCACCATCACCAGTGAATATATATAGATAGCCATCAAGGCCAAAGAGAAGTTGTCCCCCATTATGATTGGAAGCTGGCTCTTCTAATTCCAGGATGACTCTAAAAGAGAAGGATAAACTATACAGATATCTTTTGACTCAAACTGAAAATCTGATACACAAAAATAGTCTTCTAAGAGAGCCAAGATATCCCACGTTCCCCAAGTTCAAGTGACTTACTATTTTCAGTTTATAATCAGCGCAAGTATGCTGTGTTTAATCAAATTCTTTCCCTGATTAGCACACTCCCTAGGTGAATTCCTAGCTAGCCTACTACCGTGGGTCCTAAATTGGATTTGGGATTTGCTGTGTCTGGCAAAGTCTCCAGAAGAAAATTCTTTGGTAAAATGACATTCACCTTGGATTCTGTACTTCATTTTGTTTGATCATATGCATGACTGTGTTGGTAAATGTTTTTTTTTTAATTTATTTAAGGCAATGAGGTTAAGTGACTTGCCCAAGGTCACACAGCTAGGCAATTATTAAGTGTCTGAGGCCAGATTTGAACTCAGGTACTCCTGACTCGGTGCTCTATCACTACCTAGCTGCCCCATGAATAAACTTTTCAAATCACTTTCCTGCATGAGAATTAAGCACTGAGCTTTGCAAGATTGAGAGTGAAGGGAAGGAATGGGGAAGAATTGGAACATGGGATATGCCACTGGGCCACCTAGCTGCCCCTGGTAAATGTTTAATTGGTTCAACTCAAAAACAGAAAAACACGTGAAAGAAATGCTTTTAACTGATCTTATTAACATTTTTTCTTCATTACTTTTTTAAAGTCTAAACAATCAACAAAACAATCAAACCTGTTTTGCAGCAAATTTCCACAGTATAAATGCTCACCCTCAAAATTTAACAATCTGCTACTCACCAGCTTTAGCCATATCCCTGTTAATTTACTGGTAAATATTTTTAACTCTGACCTTGCCTCAGTTGAATGAGAAAAAGAAGGGCTCCCTAACATCCTGTCTAGAGGAAAAGTAGAACTGACCAATCAGGGTCTTTTGAGGTTCAGAATTAATCTATAGTGACAAAAAGAAAATACCCAAGTGGTCTGTGGGAAACAAGGTGATGCCTCAAAAAAAGGATGGATTTAGAATCAAAGGATTTGTTTTTGAAAACCAGTTCTGCCACCACTATTCATGAGACCTTAGGCAAGTCACTTTTTAGTTTTCTGGTCCTCAGCTTCCTTATCTATAAAATGAGAGGGTTCTAGGGTCCCTTCCAGCTTTCAGTCAAGGATTCTAACACAAGAAATCTTTCTCCAGCAATAACTGGGGAGTTTGATCTTTGAAATTGTTCCCCATGATCATTATTGGATTAGAGTTAGCATTTGTAACTCCTAAGAATGTGTTTGTTAAAATTTCAATGTAAAGCAATTACACCTTGGGAATTATCATAAACTAGGGCTTGGTTTATTGTTTTGTTGATAATCTAAAGAAAGTAAAGGAGTAGATATTAAGAATGCAGAATTGATGAAAATGATATTAAGAACACAGAATAAGTTTTAAAATTTGTCCTATATACCTGTTTTTCTGGGGAGACAGTTGTTATCTACCAGCGCGCGCACACACACACACACACACACACACACACACACACAAATATATTTTATATATATATATATATATATATATATATATATATATATATATATACCCATCCATATACCAGCATATATATCTATATGTGTGTCTATGTATATGTGCATATGTGTGCAGATAGATGGATGAATTATAGATATAAATAGCTCTGGGTCATTTTGTCACAAGTAGATAAGGCACTATTGCCTAGGGTTTAATTAACCTCATCATTTGGAGATTTAGAATGTCCAACTATGTACCCAAGATAATTAGAAGTACTGCACTTTATTAGTTTGGATTTTATACCAGATACTTACAAGTTCCTATACTTAACAAATAATTTTAAATGTCTTTTTCATATTTGATAGAGGATTTAAAATAGCTGAGCTTGAATTATTGTATCCCTTCTCCATAATCTTTGAGACTTTCTTATCCCTTTGTATAGACAGTGAGAAAGAAGTGAAGAAAATATTTAAAAGGAAGCCTTTTGTAAGTTTAGTTCATTCAATTAGTGAAACCTCGTAAGAGTTTTTTGAGTAAAGGGGACACATTATAAGGATCTACTCTGAACATTCACATTATTTGGCAATGCCTCTTTGGAAATGTGATGACTCATAGAACACAGTCACCCAAAAGTGTTCTTATGGGTCATCAAAAAATACAATCTCTGCCATCTGTCAAACTCTTTACCTTTCTGAGTTTATATCAGCCTTATTCATATCAGCCTGAGAAACCCTCATCTCACTGATACGAATTTTTTCTGCCTTCTTTTTGCCCTGGCATGAGTAGTAAATATAGAATTTGAGGTTGCGTCGGAATCTGGGGTGGAAAGCCAAGCCCAAGAAGCCTCTCTCATCACCTATCCATGGGGTTGTCAACACCAAATTCTTGAGGTCCAGGAAAGGCTCCTCTAATCGTCTCCCATCTGGCAAGTAGACCCACACTACTCCAATCTGTTCAGCAACAAAGAAGCGATGAGTTCTATCCCCAGCATGGACCATAGAGACTGGGTTCCTCAGCCCATTGGCGACTTCAGTCAAACAGAGTTGCAAACAACCCTTACGGTCCTCCACCACAGTTCCAAGGTTGCGATTGAGGTTGTCATTCCTTAGTACATTGGGAAAACAGTAGTCCTGGTCTGGGAGATTGAGGAGGTGGCAAAAGTGGGCTCCATTCTTCTCCTGGGATGTTCCAAAATGGCGGTCATTAGTCAGCAGAGAGATGGCAGAGTGGCAATTGGAATGGAATGCTGAGCAGTAGTCAGAGCAAAGGCCTGGAAGATTCCGGAGGGGTGTCCGAGGGTTTTCAGCATCATAGAGGTGAGCTGCATAGGGTGAGCACTCCTAGAAAAGGGAAGGGAGACTGGTCAGAGGACTTAAGTCTGGTAAAGAGCTTTGTGAATCTTTAAGTTAGGATTTCTTAACTTGGTATCCCTGAACTTTAAATATACATGTGTGAGGGAGAATTTTTGTCTATGTATATATGTATGTATTTGAGAATTTATTTCAATATTATTAGTTTCCTTTGTAATCCTATGTTTTAATGCATTTAATAACATCATTCTAAGAGGTCCATAAGCATCTCTAGAATGCCAGTGGTTCATGATACCAAAAGAAAAAAAGTTAAAATCCCTGCTTTCAGTTTCTGTACAATGTTTATCAATATGAAACACACACACACACACACACACACACACTCAGAGGCAGATGGAGGCAAGGGGCTGAGGTGAAAATGAAAAGACACATTGGGCGGCTAGGTAGCACAGTGGATAGAGCACTGGTCCTGGAGTCAGGAGTACCTGAGTTCAAATCCGGCCTCAGACACTTAATGATTACCTAGCTGTGTGGCCTTGGGCAAGCCACTTAACCCCATTTGCCTTGCAAAAAAACTAAAAAAAAAAAAGAAAATGAAAAGACAACAAAAAAAAAAAGACATTTACCCATCTTCTGAAGAAGGCAAGAGGAAAGGAAGAGGTCCTCTGCCAGCTCTAAATCAATAATCCTATATTATTGTCTTTGCTCCTGTCTAGCATTTGATTAGCAATGCAGAGTTTGGTCAGTCTACAGTTTTTGCTCAGATCATCCCCGTTATCTCCAGGTCTTTAGCATCATTTTGCTCATACTGACAGGATCCTGGTTATTCTTATAATTCTATTCCTGATGCTCCATGATGCCTCCTATGGTGTCTTCTTCCTTGTGATGGTTTCCTTTTTGCTCCTCCCTAAAGCTCCTTAATATATAAGACCTGGGATATTCTGAATAATTTGCCCAGGTCAAGTTCAAAACCACTAGAAGTTAAGGGATCTTGGGAAAATCTCCATGCATCTCTTGCTACAGAGAATTTGACTTGCCCCATTCACACAACCAGTTTATGTCAGAGACTTAAACCTAAGTTTTCCTGACACTAAGGCTAGTTCTCTATCCATTGTACAACACTGCCTCTCGGAGTGCTACATAAATCCCAGATATAAATTTTAATATCCTTCGGGATCCAGAATGATAGCAATAGGCTTTTGGTCTCCATCTTGGATCACACATTAAATAAGGAGGGAATGGAAATATAGTATAATGGTATAGTGAGGAAAGAACAAGGATTCTGGCCCAGGAAGATATGGATTTGAATCCTGGCTCTGCTACTCATTGCTTGGGCAGGTCACTTCACTTTAGACCCAAGATCATCTATAAAATGATGGATTTGGACTCATTGAGACATTTCATAAAAGCTCAGGACTCAGTCTCTCCCACTCAAATGCCAAGTGAATTGATTCTCTTTTTTTGGGAACCCAATTATTATTTATTAAAACATCTACTGAGTGGGACTGATTTTGAAATAAAATCACTAAATTTATAACTCCATTTACTTCCTTCAGAGAAGTCCTGGTAGGAGAGGTTGTAGATATTCCAAGAAGTCATTACTGCCCTCAAGCACACTGTGGGGTCCCTCTTTATTTTTTATTTTTTATTTTGTTTACAAGTTTGTTTTTTTTTTGCAAGGCAATGGGGTTAAGTGGCTTGCCCAAGGCCACACAGCTAGATAATTATTAAGTGTCTGAAGCCAGATTTGAACTCAGGTATGCCTGACTCCAGGGTCAATGCTCTATCCACTGCCACCTAGCCACCCCGGGGCCCCTCTTCAATTGTCTCCAGAGCTTATAGCAGATCTTGTTGATTCCTCCTAAATAATCTTTTCATTCTTTCAAAGTTAAGTAAATAAAATAGTTTAAGATATGATTGACTTCAAAAATGAAGTGTGACCAGAGAACAATAAGTTTAGTTTTGTTTTATGTGTTATAAATTGGATATAAAGAAATTGAAGAAAGGTGATCCTATTAAAGGGAGGCTAGACATCATCTCCCATCTCCATGACTTTGTTCTACTGTCTTCCATACATAAAATATACTTTCTTCTCATCTCCACCTCTAAAAACACTTCTGCATGAAGTCAGTCCCATAAGTGCTAGTGCCATTCTTCCTTTAATTATGTTGAAATAATTTTGCACATGGGAATGTACTAGCTTTCCCAACAGAAACAGGAGTAGAGCAATCCCCTTTCCCTGCTATCTGTGTGATGTAATTGTAGAGTTGCTAACAATAGATAAGAATAGGAGAAATTTATCTGTCTATATTTATGTAATGGAAGACTGAGCCATGATGAGATAATAAGGGACTGCTAATGAGCTTAGTACTTATAAGCATTAAGTGGAGAGTTCATTTCATGCAATTCCCCACATGGACTTTACAGCACACATAGACCTTCTGTCTATGGAACTAACCATGTGGTAAATAAGAGCCTCTTTGATTGACTTCTTAGCCAGAACTGAGGGGCATCCAAAATGCATTAATTGCCCAGAATATGGTCCTTATATTTCTAAGAATCTTCTTCTAGCCTGGTAGCATTCCAATAAATAATAATACTATAAAAGATAAATCCCTTTAGGGAGAAGCAAAAAGGAAGGGTCTTGTGCTGATGACATTAGAGTAGAGACACCTCTGCCCTAGAACTCTCAGAGAAGATATATACCTTCACCACAGAGAAAAAAAGTCAGAATAATACTTGGCTAATTTATATACACATACATATGTATGTATGTATTCATGGACACATATACAAACAGACACACACATACACCCAGCTCAACCTTCTACATGAAGTCTTTCTTAATTCCACCCAACTGCTAGTGTCTTCCCTCCCTCCCAAATTACTGTATTAAATGACTTTTGCATATTTTTGGTTTTTTTATACTGTATATTTTTATTACCCATTAGAATGTAATATCCTTGAAAGCAGAGATTATTTCATTCTTTGCACTTGTATACTCCATGTTTAGCATGATACCTGCACAAAGCAGGTATATCTTCTGGGCCATTCCTTCTTCCCTAGGGATGTAATAGGTGTGAGAACCTTGACAGGTTAGGGGAATATAAAATAACTAAGTCCCTTAGTCAAAGTTGCTTTAGAGAACTATTAATAAATAGTGATTTATTGATTGATAAATGTATATGTTTCCAAAAGAATATAATCTCAGTAAGGCAAATACCATTTGACTTTTGTCTTTGTATTCACTGTATCTGCCACAATGCCTGGCTCACAGTAGGCTCTCAATAAATGGTCATTGATTGTTTGTTGCTCAGGATACAAGGATCTGGGTAGATAAATCTCACCAGTATATTTCTTACATTCATTATTTTTGACCCCAACCTGTAATTTTATCATTGTACATCAATGTACATTGTACATTTCATCATCAGAGTACAGTCTGAGAAATTCTATCAATGCAAATCAAAGACTATTCTGCAACTTAAAGCTTTAGCGAGTTGACTGGCATACTAAGATTTAAGCAGTTTACCCAGGATCATTTGGCAGCATGTGTCAGAGGTGGGGGGTCTATACCTTTATCCAATATTTCTCTCTACTCCTACATGAAAATATATCCAATAAATATATGGCTATTAGCTAATAATTAAAAAAGTATACTAAGTTTTCTGTTGAACCAACCCAATCTGAAGATTACATTAAAATAAGGTCTTTAGAAACTAATATAAAAAAATTCTGAGCTTAGTGGACAATGAATATTACTTGGTTTTTCAATCATTAGTAGATAGTAATTAGGTTAAGTGTCAAGCTAACAAGCAGTAAAAACAAGGTACATGAAAAGACCAAAAGCTAGCATTTTATTTTTTTTAGGTTTTTTTCTTTTTTACAAGGCAAATGGGGTTAAGTGGCTTGCCCAAGGCCACACAGCTAGGTAATTATTAAGTGTCTGAGACCGGATTTGAACCCAGGTACTCCTGACTCCAAGGCCGGTGCTTTATCCACTACGCCACCTAGCCGCCCCCCAAAAGCTAGCATTTTAAAATAACATTTTGCTACTTTAATCCAGCTATAATGGCTGAGTTGAAACACTTATTCACTCTTAATAGCCTCTTTGGAAATGAGGAACCTTTCCTAGATTTCTTCTCAGTCTTTAAACCTATCCCAATACCAACAAAATTCAGTAAATACAGTGCTAATCCTTCAACTACAGAATTGCTGAGTTTTTATTTTCAAATCACCTGTCCAAAAGTCGAAGCCAATTCTTACTCTAGGACTACCATTTGAACTCCCTAAGAATTACTTTGGGGAGGTGCCCTGGATTCCTTGACAAGCAGCAAAGTTGCCTTAGAGATGTAATATCCTTTACTTTTGAAGACAACACCACTGTTTTTCCTCTTGGGATGAGAAATTTTCACCAATTCATACACTTTTGTTCAGCTGTCCAAAGTCCCATAGGACATAGAGGTACTACCCAGAGGGTCAGGATTAAATTCCTTATTTCTGATTCATTAGCATTATTCCTCTAACTAAGCTAACTTTTCTCAGATGAGTTAAGACTAATCACAGCATTCCCCATCTTTGCATTTCATAGGCTACCTTCTAATAGAAGTTATGAAGGACAAAAAGATGATCTGAAGTAAATAATATGGACCAAAAAATAATGCAGACATTGGATAATCTAGAAATTGAATTATCCCTTGGTTATCTCATAGTCCCCTACCCTCTGACTGTCAAGGTTCCCACAGCTGTGACATCATCCTGCCCTAAGGAAGAAGGAATGATCCAAAATATATCATCAACCTAATATTCATATCTCCTACTCCCTAGCACAGTGTCTTTACACATTATAAGCTAATTAATACATCTTTGTTGTTGAATTGAAGGCACTTTCCAACTGTTTAGGTCAACATCATTGAACATGGGAGCGTTTGATGTAAAGGAGGCAATGGAGCCTTTGGAAAACATAACTAGAAATGACTGATAGGTAAAAATAAAATGCAATTCAATTATAGGAGGAAGAAGTATCAAGGAAATACAGACACTGAGAAAGTAGAAATCAGAGAGTTGGATTGGGTTATCCAAATCAAGGGCGTACAGACATAGAGAAACCAGGACTAAACAAAGAAAACAAATACAGGGAACTCAGAATGAGGAGCTCCCACAGTGCCAGTGGCCTGACTACCTGCTCAGAAATTCATTCTCTGTAAGCTTCTCTTATATGTAAATACCAACATCTGCCTACCTTTGAGTTGCTCCTTCTTCCTCAGCATTTTCCAGTGAGGGAGGGGAAGGACAGGGGGAAAGAATACACATTTATATGGCATTTAATATTTTATGTGCTAGGCCAAGCATTTTAAAAACATTACTTTAGTTGATCCTCATAACAACCCTGCAACAAAGGTGCCATTACTATTCCCATTTTATAATTGGGGAAAGAGGCAAACAGATATTAAGTGACTTATCCAGGGTCACACAACTAGTAAGTGTCAGAGAGCAGATTTGAACTCAGCACACTATGACTCCAGGCCCAACACTCTATCCACTGAGCCACCTAGCAGTCTGGTGTCACCTAATAGAAACCTAGTCACCTGCTCCATTGCAATGAGGTCCATCTGTTGGCATCCCCATCCCTCCTTCAGTCATCATAGGTTGCTGCATACACAGTATGATGAGGACTAGTTTTTACATCCCAGAAGTCCTGCGTCTTTCTGCTTATATATAATAAATAAAGGCAGTTCCAAGGTAGATAAGAGGCTGGCCTCTTCCAGGATACTGGTTACCTTCTGCTTTCCTTCCCCATTTGCTAACATGGAGGATTGATTATAATAATGGAACATAAAACTTTGAACATTATGAGTAGTTAGTAAACCACCTACCTTTCCTGATTTCCCAGATATTAGTCTACCTAGTGAAATTACTTTGTATTTGTGGATATGTTGTTGGGCAATCATGGATGAATTACAACCTTCATTATTGGACAGAATGCCCACATTGATGAGATCAGAGTTCTTGGATGATTTGACTATATATCATATCACCCTTGAGGGCAAGGATCATTTCATAGCATAGTTTCTTGTACATAGGACACGCTTAATAAGTGGCTATTGAATTCAACTGATAATCAGCTTTGCAAAAATATAATACTATAATTATTTCTTCATCTTTGCCTTATAAACCCCTCTACAAATAATGGCTACCAGTTCTGAATTGGCCCACCAGTTCAATTCACTGGCTGTGGGAAAACATCTTTATATATTTGGGGTAGAGAGATGACTTAGGAGCATTATCTGAAGAAAATCATACTTTTGTTAAGATTTTCTTTCCTACTCATAACCATTCATTTATCTCTGGGTCAAATACAAGGGGTCACAATTAAGGATAGGATGAAGTTTCCATCCTTCCTGATCTTAATAGTGTTTTGTTTTGTTTTTTTTGCAAGGCAAACAGGGTTAAGTGGTTTGCCCAAGGCCACACAGCTAGGTAATTATTAAGTTCTGAGGCTGGATTTGAAGTCAGGTCCTCCTGACTCCAGGGCCGGTGCTCTATCCATTGTGCCACCTAGCCACCCCCTTAATAGTGTTTTAAAGCTAGATATGTAAACTGGCCCCTATGGGAGAGAGGAAAGGAAAAGAAGAATCACAGGTAATTAGAGCTGGAAGGGACTGTCTTAGTTCAGCTTCATAATTTACAGATGAGGAAACTTAAGCCCAGAGAAATAAAATGACTTGCTGGAGATTACATTGTAAATGACAAGTCAAGACTTGGTATCTTGGGAATAGGAACATTAATGCACTGTTGATAGACTTGTGAACTGAACCAACCATTCTGGACAGCAATTTGTAACCATGCCCAAAGAGTTACCAAATTGGCATTGCTGAATATTAAGCAATACCAGAGAAAAGGGAAAAGGACTATTTGTACAAAATTATTTACAGTAGGTTGTGGGGGGGGGGGGGTTGTGGTGGCAAAGAATGAGAAATTGAGGGGATACCTATCATTTGGGGAGTGGCTACACAAGTTGTATGATATATTATTGTAATGGATTACTATTGTGCTATAAGAAATGATGAGCAGGATGGTTTCAGAAAAACCTGGGAAGATTTATATGAACTGAGATAAAGTGAGTAGAACCAGGAGATCATTGTACATAGTAACTACAATTCTGTAATGATGGTCAACTGTGAAAGACTTAATTACTCTGATAAGACAATGATCAAGACATTTCCAAAGGACCCATAATGAAAAATGCTGTCTACCTCCACAAAGAGAACTAATAAACTCTGAGTGCAGACTGAAGCATACGTTTAAATTTTTCTTTATATTTCTTATATGGTTTTTCCTAATTTTTTCTCAACATGGCTAATATGGAATATGACTCCATATGCATAACTCATATCCTATTGTTTGCCTTCTCAATGAGTGAGGGAGGGAAAGGAGGGAGGAAGAGAATTTGGAGCTCAAAAATTTTTTAAATGAATGTTAAATTTTTTTTACAAGAAATGAAAGCTTGATGCCAGCTAACACAGACTTGGCCTCTTCCCAATTAAATGGATGGGGAAGGGTGTTTGTGACCAGGAACTGACAATACAGCCTTGGGCTGGAAGATATCCTTCCTCCTGGCTTCTGTCATGACTGTCTCCAAGAATTCTGCAATTATTAACTGCTTTGGATCTATCAAAGTAATAAGGTCAGAAGTCAGTAGATAGAATGTTTCTTTGTGGTCCTTCTTGTAATAGAATTGTTTGGGGCATCAAGAGGTTAAATGACTTGTTCAGGGACATACTACTAATATGCAACAAAGGTGAAACTTGAATCCAGATCTTACTGACTTCAACATCCGCTCTCTACCCACAATCTCACACTGCCTCTCTTAACAGTAAATTACCCAAGAGTTTTCCCCAGTAAAATGAGCAATCTCAGTAGTTTCCAGGTCCTACTCCATCTTCCTGCCTAACCTTCCTTCTCCCCATATCCCAACACTCCAAGTCACAGTTTACATTTTTAAGCTGAGGAGAACTGTGTTGGTGCTTCTCTAGAATGTGGATTTTGGCTGAATCCAATCATCTGGTGAAAGCAATGCCTCCATGACTCAAGCAGTATGACTTTTACCAAACCAACTCCTGGAAACCAGTGGAGTCATGTCCCTGGGGAGAGAAATGCCTACTCTCCCCCCTGTGTCTGGCCCCCATCACTACCCTGGCACTGAAGAGAAGATTCAGGAAGGAGTGAATCCCAGATTCCAGGGGACTCCGTAAAGACGGCCCCTAACTTACCCCTCTACGCCTGCAGAGAGGATTCAGGAATAGCTAGAACTCACAAGAGGCCCATCCCCAGCCACCTTTTACCCTCTTGCCAAAAAAAAAAAAAAAAAAAAAGAAAAAATCCCCAAAGGAAATTATTTCAACCCTCATCTGGACTTTAGAGAGAGGAGACAGGTTAAAGAGAGAATCCTACAAAGCCACTTCTTATTCTACAGAAGACTGAGAAAGCTCCAAGGAAGGCAGCCCCTGTCAAAATATTTGCAGCATGTCCCTGTCCAAAACAGGCAGTGCAGAAGAAAGGATACTATTATAATCAGAACCTGAGTGGTTTAGCTGGCAAGATAATGTAAACTTCTATCTAGATGGGAAGCACAGACTTAAGGGTAGCCCTGGTAGGTAATGAGTTCCTTGTCACTGGAAACTAGGTGACCACTGATTGGCAATTCTTGATTAGAAGCAGGTTGGAGGGGCGGCTAGGTGGTGCAGTGGATAAAGCACCGGCCCTGGAGTCAGGAGTACCTGGGTTCAAATCTGGTCTCAGACACTTAATAATTACCTAGCTGTGTGGCCTTGGGCAAGCCACTTTAACCCCATTTGCCTTGCAAAAACCTAAAAAAAAAAAAAAAAAAAAAAGAAGCAGGTTGGAGTAGTTTGCATTCTCTTCCAACTCTAAAATTCGGCCATTGAGGGAAATGGAGTGGCATCCCCTTCCACTATTGCCATCCAGCCTGGCACCCCCTCCTAGCTGCCTACGATCAGAGTGGCATCTAATCCTAAAGTCTCTATCCCTTACTGCCTCCTAGCCTAGATCATATCCATCCCTACCTGGCAAAGGATGTCCTTGATATAACCACCACACAGCTTATGGCCTTTCAGGTCTAAGTATTCCATGATGTCCCAATAGCGGGCAGCAATGCGGCGGTCCTTGTTTTGATCACAGCAGCCAAAGGTTTCATAGTCAGAGCAGAACTCTAGGTGCACTGGGGGCTTGAAGGGGGGTCCATAATCCAGGCACTGTGGATGTCCCTGAAGAAAGGCAGCCTGGATTAGGAAGAGAAAAAGGTAAAAGTAGGAAACACAGAAAGATTTGGGGATCTGGGAGCCAAGCCTAGATTCCAAGTTCCCTGGACCACCCCTAGGAACAATCCCTCTCAGCATCTTGGCCTGGGAAACACTCAAGCTGCTGTTTACCCAAGGTTGACTTCCCTGCTTTCTACTTGATCCCTCCCTCTCTTCCTCCTCCTCTCCCCTCCTCCTTCTTCCCCCTCCCTCCTCTTTCTCCATGAAGTTTAGTAGCAATCTACTGGACAGAACTTTTCTTAAATGGTAGAGCAGTCATTCTCCATGTGAGATCTCCTCCATCTTCATTCAAAGGACAGAGCTAGAAACCACAACTAGAAATGAATCTTGTCGATGTTTCTACCCCAAAACACACACACACACACACACACACACACACACACACACACACACACACACCTGAAATATTATGATTGATCAATTAGCAGAGTGAAATTGTGGACATAATAGTGATCTATCAAATTTATTCTGGCTTTAAATTAAAAAAATCTGTAACTTGAATGTAACCTCAGTTTCAAAACCCACTGATAGGACCTGCTCTCCTTATTAGTGGAGATAGATGATCTACACCCTGGATTTTGGGATTGGGATTAGATTAACATCACAAGACTCTCCTCAAAGTTTTGGGGAAAAATAAGTGCAAAATCATAATGCTTCCCAGGTGGGACACTCACAATCCTGATCCAACATGTTTCTAATACTGCACATGGAAGTTGGGTACAGTGGAAAGGAACTTAATAACATTATTTCAATGTTATTTCAGGCATCACACAGGATTTTGGAATTGCTGAATTATGCCTCAACTAGCTGAATTTTGGATTCACCAATGCAGAGGAAGAGGGAGGGAGTGAATTTAGGGAATCTTGTACATATAATTAAGAGTAAGGAAAAGTAAAACAAAAGAGGCCTAGTGATCTCCATGAACTATCTGTGAGAAATATTTGGGGAGATTCATCAGGAATATATGGTCAAGCTAGGCAGTTCTCTATGGCTAAAAATTATATGCAGATGGTAATCTGAATCAAAAAATGGAGTTACAATACTAAAATAATGATAATAATACTAGTCAATATTTTTAAAGCATTTTTTTTTTAGTTTTTGCAAGGCAATGGGGGGGGGGGGTAAGTGGCTTGCCCAAGGCCACACAGCTAGGTAATTATTAAGTGTCTGAGGCTGGATTTAAACTCAGGTACTCCTGACTCCAGGGTCGGTGTTCTATCCACTGTGCCACCTAGCCACCCCCAATATTTTTATAGCATTTTAAGGTTTTACAAATACTTTAAAAATATATCATTTTATCCTCACAACAACCCCAAGGTTCTACTGTTGCTGTTCAGTCATTTCAGTCATGTTCAAGTCTTTGTCACCCCATTTGGGGTTTTCTTAGCAAAGATACTGGACTGTTTGTCATTTCCTTCTCCAGCTCATTTTACAAATGAGGAAACTGAGGTAAATGACTTACCCAGGGTCACACAGTCCAGACCCTCAAAGATAAAGTCTTGCTGATTCCAAGTCCAGCACTCTTATCCACTATACCTACTAGCTGTCCTCCAAAGAATCTGGATTATTATATTATCCCTCTTTTAATGACGGGGAAACTGAGGCAGAAACAAATTAAGTGACCAACCCAGGATCACACAGTTAGTAAGTATCTGAGGTTGCACTTGAATTCAGCTATCTTGAGTCTAGATCCAATACTTCTAGCTATTGCATCACCTGTCTATAAAGCAAGTTCTTTAGAATGATGCAGCATTTTGCTTGGATATCATGGATATATAACAGTTTAATTCATTTGTGAAAGCAAAGCAAAAAATAAACAAATTACTAAACAAGTAATTGAATGAATGGATGAATGAATGAATAAGAAATATGAAAATCCCAAAATGCCATAACACTATACAAGGACCAAGGAGAAATTAAATGTAAATCAGGTGGAGAAGTAATTAGAGTATAGCTTTTGGCTGTTTATTGGTTTGTTATTTTGTTTGCTTGTTTTCCCAGCTCTTCAAGGAACTTGAAATTTGTTTTTGATTAAAAGTTGCTCTTAGGAATGCTATTCAAAGGGGAAAGGAGTCTTAGAAATCCTCCCTCTCCCCACTCACCACCACAATCTTCACCTTGGTTGTATTTTGATAAAGACAAAGAAGTAAATAGTCTGGCTTCCATCAATTACCCAGATGCTTCAAATGCAAGATAAAAGTCAAACTAAAGCAAAAATACCTTTGCTCATTATTCAGAAAAGTAAGAAAAGGCCAAGGGTTTCTCCCCAAGAATTATGCAGATTGCTGCTGTTCACATGGTTCTCCTTGGCCCACCTCTCCTGTTTGTACTGTCCTGTGTTCTACTCATTTCACTTTTTTTTAAAAAATATGACCACAAGCCCAACACACCTGACTCATCCATTGCTGACTAGGTAGTTTCCATGGGAGTGGTAGCTAAATGGTCCAGTAAAGTCAGTTTTCTGGAAATCTTGCCAGAAGGGCAATTGAATGGCACAATGGATAGAGAGCAAGACCAGGAAGACAGGAAAACTTCTTCCTGACTTCAAAGTGGGCTCAGACATTGAATAGTTTTTTGATCCTGGATAAGTCATTTAACCTATTTGCCTCAGTTTCCTCATCTGTAAAATGAACTGGAGAAGGAAATGACCAAACTATTCCAATATCTTTACTAAGAAAACCCCAAATGGAATCTTGAATGGTAATTTTATGCAAGATGCATAAAAAAACTGCCTAAATCCAGACAGTGAAGATACAGCTGCCATTTGGCTTCTCGGGAAAGAAAGGAGTATTATTTTCACTTGAGGTGAACATTCCCATATTTTCTGGAGCACTTGCCAAAATTTTTTATTTAATGCCTATTTATTTGAGTTTCAGTTGCCTTTTTTCATAGAAGTAGTTTCCACAAAAAGGGCATCTCTTTCATAAGTTTTTTCAATTGTGTGAATCATCAGATGGTAAAATGTTGAAATAACTTAAATATATAAAGTTCTAGCATTCCTAGACTACTGACCTTATGAAATAAAGTCCAATGGAGTTGCTTTTGGTCACTAACCACAAGATTTACAGAGCAAATGATACATTTTGGCTTTTGTGTTCATCAGAGAAAGTTACAGTTAGAATGAATAAATTTTTAAGGATCAAAATGAAATATTTCAGGGAAGTTTCATTAAAAAAATATCACTAGACCAATACATTATTTCTTGATTTAATTGAAGCATAGAGTGATAAAGGTAAGTGCTATTATTATCTCCATTTAACAGATAAAAAAATTGAGGCAGACAAGTGTAAAGTGAATTGCCCAGGGACACACAGCTAGTAGGTGTCTGAGGATGTTTTGAACTCAGGTCTTCTTACCTCCAGGTCCAATGCTCCTTTGCAAAACATTTCATTCTCACAACCTGTTAGTTAGATGCTACTATTAATCTCATTTTACAGATTAAGAAACTAAGACATAGGTTAAGTGACTTGCCCAGGGTTACAAATCTAGTATATGTTTGAAGCAGAATTCAGACTTATATCTTCCTGACTCCAAATTAGGTTACTCTAATCACTAATAGACCTGATTTACATTTAAATATATAGTACTTTAAAACCTGCAAAATGCTTAGCAGACATCTTATCAGATCCTCACATGATACGAGGTAGGTACTATTATTATCCATATTTTACTAGTGAATAAACAGGTCTACAAAAGTTCAGAGTCAGACAGTTAAGTTAGTGAGGCAATATCTGAACTCAGCTCTATTCACTCTTCAGGGCTAGAAAGTCTACAGAGCCAGGAAAAGACAATGGAGCTACTAAATCAGGGTTTGAACATTGTGACATCATTCCAATGAGCTTTCACTGTAATGTGAATAACTTGAATTACTTTTGCAATACAATACAGAATCTTCTGGCATTAAAATGTCCTTGGCATAGTACTCTCGTGGCAGATGACTGTCTTACCTCTCATATCAGATCTGCTAATTCTCTCTGCCCTAAATCACAGAAATGCTGTTGCCACAAAGGTTCATCTGAGCTTGAGAAAGGTAAAACAGACTAGGACAAGTGATACCTGGTGATCATTTTCAATTGATCTATTTGATTTGATTTAATCTATTTAATTTAATTTCATTGCTATTGGGAATTTCTTTTGATAAGTGCCAATTCTATGAAGGGTAAATGGAAACCTTTGGGGATACCAGAGCTTACCAGTGCAGTTAACACCAAACAGTACTGAGTTCTTAGATGATTGAAAGTTACTTCCTAGGGGTGGCTAGGTGGTACAGTGGATAAAGCACCAGCCCTGGAGTCAGGAGTACCTGGGTTCAAATCCGGTCTTAGACACTTAATAATTACCTTGCTGTGTGGCCTTGGGCAAGCCACTTAACCCCATTTGCCTTGCCAAAAAAAACTAAAGTTACTTCCTTCCTAAGTAATGGAAATGGAAGTCAGGGTTTTGTAGAAAAGTATTGCTACACCAGCTCCTATCAACCCTGTAATCATGTAAGATCACTGAGGAAAGCAGATGGTACCTGGAAGCTGTTAGTGGACTACAGGATGTTGAACAAAGTTGTCATTTCAATTGTTGAAGCTGACAATTGTCACAATTGTGGCAGACTAGATGGCTTTGGCCCCTAATAAGTGATATGGGGGGTTTTATTAGACTTAACTAAAAACATATTTTCTATTGCTGTGATTGTGACTAGCAATTCCCTTTCCCCTGGGAAGGAGTTCATTATGGCCTCACTATCCCAGAATTACTATAAATTTCCCTTCTACCATCATATTGGGCAATATTAAACAGATCTTACTTCCTAGGGGTATTGATATACAACCCTACATTGATGACATAAATGGTGAGGGTATATGAGGTCATGGTGGATTGCCATCTGAGGAATAAGGAGATAGTTGGAAATCAATCCAAAGAAAATCTAACCAATTAAGTTTGGGGACATATACTGAAAGGAATAAACCCAGATAATTTTGGACATAATCCAGAAAAAGCTACACTCACATCCCCACAGTCTAAACAGAAATGGAACATTTAAGATAATGTTTACCCCCGTCTCTCAAGTGATAATATCCTTCAGAAACAGATTCTAACTCTGTATGAGGCTGAGGTCTTATGTTGCCTCTACTAGTCCAATGGGCCTTCACCTACAAAGACCTGGCTTCTGAGAAACCTTGTTTTGCCTGAAACACCATAGATAGAAAATTGGATCTCAGAAACAATTAATACAATAATGGAGGACACCCTGAGAGATGGAAGAGTGGACCATATCCTCTGCAGGCTGTGGGGCAAATCACAAAGGTAGTATTTGAGAGAACTTTGAAATACAAATCAAATAAGATCCTCACCTACCCTGGGATGATGGTCATAGGTCAGAGGCCTGGAGAGAACAGTCTGGGACAATCAAAGTCTCTTTCCTTCAGATCTGGACCAAAGGAGAAATTGTTTTGATGATGCCTGAGGCTGATAGTTGTTTCTGGAACATGTCAGCATTCTACTAAAGTAAAAAAAAAAAAAAATAGCAAATGTCGATCTGGATGGGGGAGTTGTGATGTTCAAATGAGCATAGAATTTCTCTAAGAATGAGGGGGGTGGCTAGGTGGCGCACAGTGGATAAAGCACTGGCCCTGGAGTCGGGAGTACCTGGGTTCAAATCCGGTCTCAAACACTTAATAATTACCTAGCTGTGTGGCCTTGGGCAAGCCACTTAACTCCATTTGCCTTGCAAAAACCTAAAAAAAAAATGAAGCAGCTACTTTTGCCCAACAGGATTCCTTAGACCTAGTGGATCACCCATTTATCTTGCGTGGTCTTGAACCCACATCCACTGGGAAATGGGCCTTCTTCCCTTATCTCAGGACAGAAGGTTTTTCTCTGCTAATCAGCAGTTTGTTCATTTTGTGTGTTCTACCTGCCAGCAGTTACATCTAAGATAAATCAATGCTACTCTATTAAGGGGGGAATGGGGAAGTCTGCTCCATTGGTTGCTAGAATTTAGCCTCTAGAAAGATTTATCTGACAATGGACTGATTTTGGCTACAGTTCTGGGTGACCCCTCTCCAGTCTTTTCTTATTCTCTGGAATAGCACTTAACTCTTGTGATGTTTTAACTACTCAAAAGATTCCATATGCCTGAGGAATATATCTCAGGTTCCCCACCCCCTTCCCTTAAGAAACTCTATCCCAGAAAATGTTTAGGGAACCAAGGGGTTGCACTGTTGGGAAATGACTTGCTTTCCAATTATGAATTTGCATAATAATAATAAATGTTTATTAATTTGGAAGAAAAGGGATCCCTTGATCTGGTGGTGTAAACCAAGATATCCTTCTCTCTGATAACTTCATCAGGGAGGAGGAGGAGAATACCAAATCTCTGCTACTATAGATTTCTCTTGCTAAAAGTCTACCCAATGCTTCATGGGCTGAGTTAAGGGTTCTCCATTACCATCAAGGAACAAAAAGGCATATTAGTTTCATCTTCTATGGAAGATTCAAGGAAAAATATAGTTATTGCACAGAATAAGAGAAGATTAATAGATTTCAATTTATACCATCTACAGAAGCATAGTAATTTTCCATTTACTACTACGCCAGACAATACAATTTTATAGAGTTGCTGTTAATTCCTAAGTATAGGAATAAGCCCCATTATTCAATCAGTCTGGAAAGTGGCCTTCTACTAGAGAAAGTCTCCACCTCAGAAAACAGGTGCTAGGAGTGACTCAGAAGTTCATTAATAATTACCATAGTGGGGAGTTTTCAGCCCAGGAGAATTTAATCTGTCCCTTCCCTCTCTCTTATTTTAATCTCTTCTACCCTTAACCTGGAGCTGCCCAGTAATAGGTCTTTATATTAATTACATTTCTCTGTTAGTAATGTTATTTCAATTGACAAACTGTTACAAGCTATAATATCTTGGATATTTGCTTACTCAAAATAATCACAATTATCTCACATAATGTTTTACATTCCTCACACTGGAAAAACTACCTCACTGATGGTTCAATTAACCTGAAAGATCAACCCAGAAGAAACAAAATGGAATCATAAAAGTTCATTTCATTCCAAATAGGTAGCACTACCAGTGCCTCTTGAGTTGTCCTTCAAGAATACATCTCCTCTCAACCTGGGAGAGACCCCAAACACCCCACACTGCATAACCAGATATAAAGTATGGACTAAAAGAGAGCATTCCTTCTTGAATTGTTTTATTATTTCATAAAAAAGTTAGAAACATATAATAAACATAAAGTGCAGTAAAGTTACAGTTATGCTGAAACAAGTTTTCTTTACAAAACTGATTACAAGAATTTTAACATAGAAAAATATTTTTTTCTAAAGATCTGCCTTCTAACAGAAGTACTTTGTGTATACATTTTTAAAATGCTTTACATTTATAACATTTTCCTCATAGTTATCCCCTCATCTATACAATGGGGGACTGAATATCTCAAAACTCTTGAGACTTTCTAAAGATTACATAGATGTCAAAACTGAGACAGAAATCCAGGTCTTTTGACCCTAATTCCAATGACCTCTTCATTATTCCATAATTCTATAAGAGTTCTTCTGAATTTAAGATATTGTGCTTCATCACAAATTTCTTCATTGTTTTAATACTTTTCTCTTGGACTTTATGACCTTGTTTAGAAACATACATAAAATATCTGCAATCTAAAAGACAAAAAGTAGAGAATTTAAAAAATATGACACAAAACTCTTAGTGTACATCTCTAAATTGTGTTATTTTATTTCAAACTAATTTTACCATCTAATCCAAGAATCTCAACCCCAGACTACCTAACTCATATTACATGGACCTTCTCTACCCAGAGGCATAAACGACCCAATTAATTAAATTCAACTTGACTAGTATTTACTGGGTGCCTACTCTATGAATAGGGAGACAAAAATGAAACAATTCCTGGCCTCCAGAAGATCATATTTTCCTGGGAGTAAACAATGTATACTCAGATGAATATAAGCAAAATGTGTCAAAATAAATACAAAGCGATTTCAGATAAGTGAGAGGACCAATAAAGGCTTCCTACAGAAGGTGGCACATGAGCTGTGCTTTGAAGGAAGCTGGAAATTTAATAAATGGAAGTGAGGAAGGCGAGTACTCCAGGCAGGGGGATAAACCATGAAGAACCATGGAGCTTGCATAGATGAGTTCAATCTGAAAAGCTAAACTGGGACCAGAGAGTGAAGGACTTTAAAAGTTAGGCAGGATGATTTGTATTTTTATTCCAAAAGCTAAATTTAAGCTTCTTGAGCAAGAGAACATAATCAGAAGTGAACCTTAAGATGATCACCTGGTAGCTATGGTGGAAGAGGTTCAGACAATGCGGAGGGACTGGAGGCATAAAAGCAAAACAATTAGAAGATGACTCTAACAATCCAAGAGAGAGGTGATCAATAGGCTTGTCACTCTGTGCGATGAGAAGGGAATAGGCACAAGACACTGAGGAAGTAGACAGGATTCAGCCACCAGCCAAATATGGGAGAGGGGAGAGGGGAGAGGTGTGAGAGTGATGAGGCAAGGATGACAATAAAGGTGAACCATAGTAACTAGAAGAATGGGACCTTTAATAGAAATGTAATGTTAGGAGGAAGAAGAGGAGAGATTGGGGGCTGGGGGGGGGGGGGGGGGGGAATAATAACATCTGCTTAAAATCTGTTTTAAAATAGCCCAGTAAGTTCAGCAGGCAGCTATGATGCAGAATTATTGCTTAAAAGTGAGATGAGGACTAGATATCTCATCTCAGAGAAGATGGGTTAGACCATAGAAGGAAATAAGATCAATCAGAAAGTTAATAAAGAGAAATTGGAAATTTTTCACAAGGCAGCTAATGTTCAATGGGGTAAAAGAAGACAGGGTGGAACAGTGGCAGAGTATGGAGACTTTAGAGATCTGAAGTGTAATTATCAGGAGAAGACAGAGCTCCTGATGGATAGTCTCAACTCAGATTTTCAGAAGAGAAATGAAGATTTAGATAATAATGCTGACATATTAGAGATATAAATATAACACAAACAAGCATTTTGAGTCCAAAACAATGACCATGCAACTGAATAAGTAACTGATTATCATGGACTGAAATTCCTGTGGTTTGGTCATGTTTTTAATCCATTACCTTTACAGTATTTTTTTTAAAGACTTTATTTTGAATTTTACAATTTTCCCCCAATCTTACTTCCCTCCCCCCAGCCCCCACAGAAGGCAATTACGGTAATCTTTACAGTATTTTTACAGTAATTTAGAGTTTTTTGATTTCAAAAGTCCAATAAACATTTATTAAACTGTTTCAGTGATGGAGAAGATATGAATTGTATGTGATCTGCCAATGTCCAATCAAAATTAGCTGAGAATGACACCTTCCTTTGCATTTTCTGCACTAGTAGTTTCAAGGATTAAGGGTTAAGAACTTGGGGAAGAGGAGGAAGAGAGAAGAACAAGATACCTCTAATATTTTTTCATCAGTGTATATATACGTGAGATGGAAAAATGAAAAGGTCTAGAATTAAACAAGAGAATTATAGTGGGACAGATTGCCTTCAGGAAGTTGTAAAATTCCTTTCATGGCTCCAAACTTCTCCCAGAAACAAAAGCCCATCTTTTTAACATCAAATTTCACAGGTCTATTTATATGGCTATAAAATATGAAACAACAGACTGAAAAGAAATGAAAAAAGAATATCATGCAAAGAGCAATGGAAAGATACGAGCATTACAAAACCAATGAAGAACTCTAAAAAAGAATGGGAATAAAGATGTCATCAGGGAAAAATGTTAAGAGGAGATAATATGCTGGTGCTATGATCAAGATGAGAGATACCTATCACTAATGTTCCCCTGGTATCCTTGTAATATCAGGAGACAGCAATATGGACTTCTAGAACATTTGAGTATACTCTCTGTAGTGAATTTCGGGGAGGACATAGATAAACCAGAGTCACATGAAAAGAAAGGCAGAGATAGGTTAGAGCAGCATCATGGGAAGAAATATTCAAATTGATGAGATTACAGATCCATCTAAGTGTTTCAACAATCAATAATGATAAAAATATCGTTGGCTTGCTGTACCTTAGAATTTACAATTATCATGAAATGCTAAGTAAGTGATTTTTTATTTTCCTAATCCATGGCAAAGAAAAGAATGTTATCAAAGATATCTGTTATAAGGACTTCCTCAAAGATAGTTTGGGCATTAAAGCAAACAAACCAAAAAAACTCCAGAAATTCTTAACTCCCTTTTGGCCATCTAGTAGAAACTTCTCAGGAAAAAAAAATGTTCTTAAGTATATAAAATAAAATACATTGGATTGCAAGGCAATCAATTATATTAGAATATATAGTTATCAAAATATTTTTTAAAACAAGTTCTCATGGGACGGCTAGGTGGCACAGTGGATAGATCACCAGTCCTAGAGTCAGGAGGACCCAAGTTCAAATCCAGCCTCAGACACTTAAAAATTACCTAGCTGTGTGGCCTTGGGCAAGTCACTTAACCCCATTGCCTTGCAAAAAAAATCAAAAAACACTAAGTTCTCAGACCCCAGGTGAAGAACTCTTGCTCTAAGAGCAGAGAAAATCAGCCCTGCTTTGGTTGTTATTCTCCATCCACAAGAATTAATCAAAGACTGGTGAATAGAATTCCCACTGCAATGAAAATGTCCAAAGTTTAGCAAAGTAAGATTTCATTAATAAATTATATATTGAAATCACATTTCTTTAAATGACTTGGGTATTATGCCAATCTCTGTTCCTTTTCATTAAGACAAATATTATATGTTTGTGTGTATGTGTGTATGTATACGTGTGTTTATATATACTTATATTTATATATTAGTTATCTCCTTGACATGGAATTTTTGTCCATTAAGTTTGTTTGAAATTATATGCTATGATTATAAGTATTTCTCCAAAGATACACACACACACACACACACACACACACACACACACACACACACACAGAAGATAACTTGAATTATTTGGAAAGGAAAACTTGAAATGTTTTCCTCTGTGAGAAAATTGAAGATTAGAGAGGTTAAATAATTTGCGCAAGATCACTCTGATAGTAGGGAAGGGACAGAGCTAGGACTCAAATGCAGGTCTTCTAACTCCAGGATTTATCATTATTTCTTGATGCCTAACTATTTAGGCAGTAAGAGGACATTGTAGGGAGGGAAGTTGGAGTATAAAGAACAATAGAACTGAAGTCACAGGAGACCTGATCCTTGCTCTGATATTACTAGCTGTAGGATGGCAGATGAGTTACTTAACCTGTTTCCCCATCTATAAAAGTTAGTGATATTAATATCTGCAGTATTAATAGAGTTGTAGTGTTAATGTTATTATTTAGTTATTTCAATCATGTTCAAATCTATTACTCCATTGAGGTTCTCTTGGCAGAGATATTGGAATGGTTTGCTAGTTCCTTCTCCAGCTATTTTAAAGATGAGGAAACTGAGTTAACAAGGTGAAGTGACTTGCTCAGAGTTACACAGTTAGAAAGTGTATCAGATTTAAATTTGGGAAAATGAGTCTTCCTAACTCCAGGCCCAGTTCTTTAGCCAATGCACCAACTAGCTGGCCTTTAGTGTTTTATTTTTTAAATATTTTATTTATTTTACCAAGTACATGAAACAGTAGTTTTCAACAATCATTTAAAAATATAGAATGTGTCACGAATTTGCTTGTTAGACTAGCACAGGGACCATGCTAATCTTCTCTGTATCATTCTAATTTTAGTATATGTGCTGCCAGAGTGAGCACTGGCCTAAAATATAAGCAGTTAGAATCTGTAGTCTGATATAATGGTAAAATGAGAAATACTTTTATAAGCTTAAAGAGCAATATCAATGCTAATTATCATAATCAAAATAAATCTCTCAGAAACTGAATTATGGAATCTGAGCATAGATAGATCCTTTTCAGGACAGTTTTATACTCCAGGAAAACAGGTACTGTGAGAGCCTCATGTAACTTCTTGGACTCGCCTCCCTACACATGCTTTGCTGACTGGCATTAGCAGTCATTGCACAGCCCTTATTCTGGCACTAACTACCTGTCCATATTGAAGTGGCATCAGGCGAATGAGTTTTGACAAGCAGCCAACACAATTCACAAAGACAAGACTGTCTTATTTGATGGACCAACAGACATATTTCTTTTCTTTACAGGAGAGATGCTGTCTTCTCTACATTGGCAGAAAAAAAATGAATCGCTACCGTCTAAAAAAAAATGTCTAAAAAGTTGTATTTTTGATTCCCTGACTGAATTCCCTGACAGAGAACCCAAAAATCTTTCAAGCTAGCAATACATAGATCATTTAAGATGGTGTGGGCTGTTTACAGCTTCATCCTGTGCCTCAGAGTCCCATATTACAATGCTAGAAATAATAAACCAATGGACATTAAAAGTCAAATATGAAGTAGCTAAGTGGTACAGTGGGTAAGAGCCCTGGAGTCAGAAGGACCTAAGTTCAAATATGACCTCAGAAACTTAATTACCAAGCTATGTGACCTTGGGCAAGTCACTTAACCCCTTTGCCTAAAAAAAAGCCAAACATGACCATCTACATAAAAATATACATGGCATTCCCCAAACCAGAAGATCTGTACCCTATTAATTCTTGCTAAGTATATTATCCTAAATCTCTAACCATCTTCCCATCTTGATTTGTTAAGGGTATTACAAATTGTTGAGGATAGTACAAATTACCCATTTGTAATACACTGTACCCAACACTATCTGTTTATTAACCAAACCTAAGGGTCTCTAGAGTATTATGTAACTATTCGGTTCAAATTTATTTATATCTCTGCCCACTGAACAATTCTAATTAAAGCAGTTAATCAGATATATATTCTTGAGAGTTGAGGTCAGATAGAGATATACTTAACAAAAAGGAATAAAAAGAATATACCTTTTCCCAACAGTATTCCAGATGTGAAAGCTTTTTTCAGTGCCAGGATCTTATTTTCCTTCCAATTCTTTTTTGCCAGATAATAGCTGAAGTGAAACGTTGGCCACCAATCCTTTCTAGAACTCCACCCCTCTTGAACCCAATCTAAGTGCCTTCTAGAGAAGAGAAATGGGGAGAAGGAAAACATTTGAAAAATAAAAAAAGGAAAATGTTTTAAAATTAGCACCACATTATGAGAGAGAGAGAGCACTGTGGAAATAAATTGCTTTATTAAATCTCTATCTTAACCTCATTATTTAATTCATCCCCTCAGGAAAAATTTTACTATGCAACTTTATTTAATGAGTATATGTGCTAGAAGATCTACCATGTTAATCAGCAATCCCACTTTTTTTGTTTATTATTTTATTTTGTAAAGAGAATTTTATTTTTTCCAATTACATGTAAAGAAAGTTTTAAACATTCATTCTTATAAGATTTTGAGTTCCAAATTTTTCTCCTTCCTTTTCCTCTCCTCTCCCAAGACAGCAAGCAATCTAATAAATATTATACATGTGCAATCATGAAACATTATTTTCTCAGGAGTCATGTTGTAAAAGAAACAGGAAGAACAAAAGGGAAAAGCTACAAAAAATTTTTAAATATGCTTTGATCTTCATTCATACTCCAAAGATCTTTTTCTGGATGTGGCTAGCATTTTCCATCATGAATCTTTTGGAATTATTTTAGATCACTGCATTATTGAGAAGAGCAAAGTCATTCACAGTTGTTCATAATATATGTTGTTACTATGTACAATGTTCTCCTGTTCACTTCACTCTGTATCAGTTCATGTAAGTCTTTCCAAGTTTTTCTGAAATCCACCAACTAATCATTTCATGTAACACAAAAATATTCCATTACAATCTTCCATTACATTCCATTACATCCATTACATTCCAACTTCCATTCCATTACAACTTGATAAGTTATTCCCCAATTGATGGGCATTCCCTCAATTTCAAATTTTTTACCACCACAAAAAAAGATTTCAGCCATTCAGATTTACAAAAAACAAAAGATGAAAGGCTTGACTTTTGAAGGTAAGCAATCCAACATATCTAAGGTTTATAATAGCTTAGTTTTATAGAGTGCCTCTAAAAACTACCAAAAAGAATCAGTTACTAATTCTCAAAGAGTCAATTTGGTTAAATGTTCAAAACCAGGTAATTATCTGATTACTAAAGGCTAATTCCAGAAAAATAATTAACATTTTTGTGAGAAGGTATGTTTTAAAAAAACTAGACAGGAAAAAAACCTATCAAGCTATTTCCTTCCTCTTCATTTACTGGCATGTGAGAAAAAAAGAAAAAAGGCAAACAGAAGAAAGAACCTTTTTCTGACTATGCCACCTGCTAGAACATGGCCAGAGATATAAAGATTGAGGCCATCCTCCACTGAGAGAAGAGACATGCATAATACACTATTAGCAGAAACTTTTGTCTCCTTTAAGTCTATGCCTTGAAGAATGCTGCTGCATTTTGTTTTTTTGGCAAGGCAATGGGGTTCAGTGGTTTGCCCAAGGCCACACAGCTAGGTAAGTATTAAGTGTCTGAGGCCAGATTTGAACTCAGGTACTCCTGACTCCAGGGCCAGTGTTCTATCCACTGTACCACCTAGCCGCACCTATGCTGCTGCATTCTTACGAGGCATGGAAAGGATCTTACAAGGTAGGGAAAGACATCACCATTCAGCTCATCTGTCAGTTCCTTACAATACACTGGCATAAAACGAGTGCTCACTTCTTGGGTCTTTATTCCCTGGACTCAAACTAGACATTTCAATACCACAAGCAGAATATTGCCAGGATAACACACTCAGTTGGAGAGTCTGGCAATCTCTATTTTACCCATCAGAATGAACAATAGGCCTTTCAAGCTTTAGGCTTTGTACTTCATGAGACTGAAAGGCCCTGGAGAGATGTTAAAGAACTCTCAAGTGTAAAAGAGCCTGATAAAGCAAACGCTTAAGATATGTTTATTGGACTAAGTAGGAAATGGCTACATTCACTCTCAAAATACCTAAAATAGCACCTCCAAACAAATCCAGAAAAGCAGAAAAAACAAAGAGGGGGTAAAACAATTTTTTAGCCCAAGAAACTTAGAAAATCCACAGAAAAAGGTTGGTCTAGGGTAAAAAGGGGTACACTATCCAGAGGAGGAAGCATCCCATCAAATCAGCAGCAAGACTCCCACCTCAGTAAACCAGGGGAGATACTGAGTCTCTGTGCAGTAGTACAGGTACCAAGCCCCTTGACCTGTCTCAGCAGGGCCAGGGACATGGGCAGACTCCAGCACTGAAGACCGCCATGTGCTTCAGCACAGCCTATGCAAATGGAGCCTCCAGCAGCCAGACCACCATGCGTTTCAGTATAATCCCAGAGAAACACAGAAAAACCCCCACTGGCCTCCACTCAGCCAGGCCCCTGCACTAGTACCCTGGATTAGCACCAGCTAAGCAGCCCCAACCACTTCCACCCCACTCCCTCAGCAAAGCATCAGACAGGAGGTTTTCTGGTAGGTCTCAAGGTAACATCAGTACAGGATCAAGTAAGTAAATTGGGGCTATAGCCTCTGTCATAAGAAGCCTGAAACAGTATCCCTTCCATCCTGGGAGTAGAGTTCATATTAAAAAAAAAATGAAAAAAAGGTCAAAAAAAAGATAAGGAAAAAAACAAAAAAATTCTGAGCATAGAATTATTATGGTGACAGAGACAAGCAAGACACAAACTCAGAAGAGGACAACAAAACACTATGGGCAAAGACCCAAAGAAAAACAGGAAGGTCTTAAGTTCAGAAAGAACTCATGGAAGAGATCAAAAAGGAGCTTAAAAATCATACAAAAGAAGAAGAAAAATTGGGAAAAGAAATGAGTGTGAAGAAAGAGAATAATGAAAAATGAGTCAACAACTTAGGAAAAGAAAACAAATACTTAAAAGTACAATTATTCAAATGAAAAAAGGAAATACAAAAGCTAACTGAGGAAAACAACTTAAAAGTTATAATTGGACAGGGGAAGCGATTGACTATGAGGTAGCAAGAATCAAATAAACTCAAAAGAATTTAAAAAATAGAAGAAAAATGTAAACTATCTTATTAAAAAACTGACCTGGAAAACAGATTAGGGAGAGGCAATGTCAGAATCATTGAATTACCTGAAAGGAAGACCTGGACAGCATCTTTCAAAAAATTATCAAGGAAAACTGCCCTGACATCCTAGTACAGGGCTGTCCAACTTACTTTTAAATGTTTTTATTGAAACAATAGACAATATATTTTGATTTGCCATTTGAGAGAGAGCTCTGCAGTAGCTTGATTTTGTTTACTGCAGCATTTAGTAAACATCCTGTCCTAGGTAAATTGGTAATAAAAGAATCCACCAATCACCTCAGGAAGAGATCCCAAATAAAACTCCAAGGAACATTATGATCAATTCCTAAACTATTAGGTCAAAAAAAAATTGCTAATGGTCAGAAAGAAACAATCCAAGTATCAAAAAGTCATAATCAGAATTACACAGAACTTAGTAGTTGCATCATTAAAGAATTGGAGGTCATGAAAGTTGATATTCTAGAAGGCAAAGGAATTAGGACTACAACCAAAAATCACCTATCAGCTTATGATTGCTATTTTTTAAAACTTATTTATTTAAGGCAATGGGGTTATGTGACTTGCTCAAGGTCACACAGCTAGGTAATTATTAAGTGTCTGAGGCTGGATTTGAACCCAGGTACTCCTGACTCCAGGGCCGGTGCTCTATCCATTGCACCACCTAGCTGCCCCAGCTTATGATTTCTTACAGAACAGCCATACTCCATCACATTCTTATACCAGAACTTATTCAGACATTCCCCAATTGATGGACAACCCCTCAATTTCCAATTATTTTGAGCATACCCTTTGATCCAGAAATACCAATACCAAGTCTGAATCCCAAAGAAATCATAAAAAAGAGAAAAGGACCTACATACACGAAAATATTTATAGCAGACTTTTTCATAACAGTAAAATACTGGAAACTGAGGAGATACTCATCAACTGGGAAAAGGCTAAACAAGCGTATGAAATGATAGACAGATTTTAGAAACATCTGGAAAGACTTTGTATGAACTGATGCAAAGTGAAATAAGCAGAACCAGGAAAAATTGCACAATATTTCAGCAATACTATATCGTGATCAGGGTGGCTAGGTTGCCCAGTGGATAGAGCACCGGCCCTGGAGTCAAGAGTACCTGGGTTCAAATCCAGCCTCAGACACTTAATAATTACCTAGCTGTGTGGTCTTATCCCTATTGCCTTGCAAAAACTGAAAAAAAAAAAAAAAAACAACTATATGATGATCAACTAAGAATGACTCAGCCCTTCTGAGCAACACAATGATCCAACACAAGGAAAAAGTGTTCATGAAGGAAAATGTTATTAAAATCCAGATAAAATAACTGATGGACTCTGAAGCAGACTGAAGCATAGTTTTTTTCACTTACTTTATTCTTTTTCATGGTCTTTTTGATGGTTTTTTTCCCTCTCATAACTATGACTAATATGGAAATATGCTTTACATGATGGCATGTATGTCATGTTGCTATATAAAATTGCCTTCCATTTTAGGAAAAAGGGTGGGGAAGTATAAAAATTTGGTACTCAAAATCTTGTAAAAATGAATGCTAAAAATTGTCTTGATATATAATTTGGGGGAAATAGGATTTTTTAAAAAAATGAAAAACTGCTAAAAGTGACAAGATCCAGATGTTCTTACTCTTTTTTTTTCATTAGGATTAGCAGCATTCTGGGTTATTTTGTTTCCACTGACTCAGTTATATGAAAGATGCTTCATACTTACTTCTTCATTAAGTGTTTCAAGTCCTTTGTCAAGTAGCTCCAAGCAGTTACGTTCTCAGTGCAACCAGAAAAATCTAAGACTGCAAATATAACCTTCAGCCCCAGCTTACGATGTTTTTCTTTCTCTGCAATAATCATACCAGATCAAGTTATATACAGCAATGAAATATAAAAGGCTCAAAAATTATAGTTTGTTTCACAAGTTAAAATAATACATTATACTAAGCACAAGTTTGTGATATATGTGGCTAATTGAATCAACTGGTTTGCTTTTAATAGGGGTGTGGGTTTACGTTCTGCAAATTCTCATTATTGAAAAGCAAGTTAAAGCAAAATTCCTATTAATGATAATACTGAAAGGAGAGTATAATACCATAAGGATGATAGAAAACATAGGATAACAACATATGGGTAATTTTGAAGTCTCAGAATAAGTCAAGTGTTCTTATCTTCTCTTAAACTTTTTTTCCACCAAGTTGCCCAGAATTTAATTTCATTTCCTTCTCTAATTCTTTTTTTTTTTAGTTTTTGAAAGGCAATGGCGTTAAGTGGCTTGCCCAAGGCCACAAAGCTAGGTAATTATAAAGTGTCTGAGGTCACATTTGAACTCAGGCACTCCTGACTTCAGGGCCAGTACTCCATCCATTGCATCACCTAGCTGCCCTGTCTACTAATTCTGATAGAAGAATTAATGATTAGTGAAATGGTCAAGAGAAAGTACAATAGGAGAAAAGACAAAGTTCCTCAATAATATAATACAGGTAACAGATGATAGACTTTCTTCCTATTCAATGGAGGTCCCTCAGTTTTGGAGAGGTCCTGGAAAAAAAGTGTTCTTGGAATGGCTTAACTAATTTATTTCCTTTCATTAAGAAGTGTATCTTTCTAATGGCTGAAATGAAGTCTGGCAGTGATTATGATGGATAGATAATATAAATTTAAAAATATCTACACAGTCATTTCCTTCTCCAGCCTTTCCTGACCCTGAGAAAAACCTGTCTAGCAGGCAATTTTGTTTACACAAAGGAAGATGAAATTTTCCTGAAACTCAATGAAATTTTGACTTACTTGACTTTCTAAGTAATGTGTGAAATTCAAGCATAATTTTATGAGAAGGCACAATCTGGTGCAAAATCTGAAAAACAGAATGGTGCTTATTGTTATTACCATTATTAGCAAGTTATTTTTAAGATTTTATCTTTTTTTCAAAGAAGCATCTTCCCCTTCTTCTTCAAAAAATACTTTTTTCTCTGAAAAATAAACAATTTGAAGATGTTTGCACTGCTCCAAAATGTATCAGCTTGACATTTTTATCAAACAGATTCATCCAGTTGGTATCCAAAATTACATTAATATTTTCTCATTTCTTTTTTTAAAACAATACTATTGAAAGCAATTGGTAAAATTTTTCAAAGCACCAAATTAAGTTAGGTTAATTTATAACAGTAATTGATTATAAGAAGTTATGCAATGTTCACTTGGAATGAAAGTTCACAGAAGAGAAAAGGAAAGGGCTTATATGGGGGAAGTTTCTACATAGGCACAAAGGGTCATGTCAGGTTGCTTGATCCTGTAGGCACTGAATGACCAATCTGCTCAGAAATACAAGAATTAAAGAATTAAATAGCCTTTAACATGAACAACCTTCTTTGGTGGGGGAAAACACCCAAACACAAATCTGAGGCCAAGGTCACAAGTGTCTAATATAGTAAGGACTTACTAAGAGGCAGCTGCATAGTGTTGTAGGTAGAGGCTGGACCTGGAGTCAGAAAGGCCTGAATTCTGCGGCTACCTTTTCTCAAATGTAAAATAGGGTTATTAATAGTCCTTAGTTCCCAAGGTTGTTGTGAGGATAGAATGAAATAATATTTCTAAAGCATTTTATTCATTCATTTATTTATTTATTTTTAGGTTTTTGCGAGGCAAATAGGGTTAAGTGGCTTGCCCAAGGCCACACAGCTAGGTAATTATTCAGTGTGAGGCGGGATTTGAACTCAAGTACTCCTGACTCCAGGGCCGGTGCTCTATCCACTGCACCACCGAGCCATCCCTGTAAAGCATTTTAAAAACCTCAAAGTACTCTATAAATCTTATAATTATATTATTAATAAATGCTCATTCATGTGTTCATTCATTTATTGACATAGGACTACATCTTTACTAGCTCTTGGCAAATCACTTAAAGAAATTGAAGCTCAGAAAGGTCTTTTTTTAAATAAAAATGTATACTCTTATTAATTTGACAGGATTATTTTGAGAATTAAATAATGTACATAAAAGTACTTTGAAAAATTGTAAAGCACTATACCAATATAGATACATATTCAAATGTATCTAAACTATATAAACTATATATCAAAAGACCTAGAATTTCAAGTGAAAATATCATTTTCCTCATTTCAACATACTTAATATAAGAAATGTTTGTTTCAGGTTTTTTCCTTGCTAAGTTATTTTGGTCCCATATTTTCCAAGGAACTTTTCAAATCGCAATGTAGTCAATTATACCATTATTTTTAAACAACAAATTCACATTTGATTCAAATATTCTTAAGGTAAAGACTTACACTGAGATTCTAATTCTTTAAAAAAAAATTAGTTTGCTAAAAGATCATTTCTACCCTATAAAAAGCTGATTTTTGGTGCCACCAGGTGGCTATGAGGACCAACACTCAGAATACAGAGTAACTAAGTACTAGGTTTGGCAATAAAAGAAGACTAAAAAGGGGAACAAATATGAAGAAATCAACTAACTGAACTAAAAATACTGTTAAAAAAAAAAAGGACAAGGTCTTTCTGTCACTAGAAATCTCTGGGACCCCTCTCAATTCAGACTCCATGACATTATTCTTAGCTTTTGAGAACACTATTGTCCATTGTCATTCTCTGTTGGTTTCAAATAGGATTTCTCTCCTCCTCAGGTCATTTTTCTCTAACTTCCTCTCTCTGAAGCAAAGCCCCCTATTCCTCTTCTTCTAAAGACAACAAAGGACAAAAGTATTGAATATCATGTTATCCCTATAATTATCTGTCTTTATTTATTAGATTCTCTTACATGGGTTATTAATTTTTTCTGCACCATAATCTCTGGAAGTCTAATAAAAATCTTTGGGACTTCATCTCAGAATAATATTTTTAAATGTATAAAATATACAGTTCATGAAGGAAATTAATCATATTGGAATACAAATATTAACATCTTTTTTAAAAAGCAAGTTCATGTACCCTGGGTGAAGCCATGAGTATATACACAGACTTAATGAGTTCCCTAAACATTTTGACAAGAGCAAGCAGAGGACCCTTTGGGGTCCTCTGGAAATGCAACAGAGGAGATAGGAGATGATGTAAGACTTCTGTCTACAGGATATTGCTAAAGCTCTGGTACAAGGGAGAAAACAAAAACTAAGAGTCCCAGTGCTTTACTCAATCCTTCTCTTTGAAATCACCACTCTAGGCAACTACATATATTCCTAGGACCTGAATGGAAAAGGAGAGAAATGGAAGCACAGGTGAGGTGAAGGTTTGTCCAGGTTCAGTTAAGAGGAAATTAAGAGAGAAATTTTAAGCAGTAAAAACTTGAAGGAAAGAAAAATGCTTGGAGCCAAATTTCCTTGGTTGTCATTCACATTTAGATTTAGATTGTGGGACCTTTTGTAATGATTACTATATCAACTATCATTAGAGATTTCTCTCCACATACTAATAAGGTTCCTACTCTCAATCAGAGGAATTAGAATTATAAGGGCTTATTATGAAGGAAGAAAGAAGAAAAAATATTTAAGGTTCATTTATATTTTAAGTCTTTACATTAAGAATGTCATATTTTGAGGCAAATGTGAATATAAAATTGTTTTGATATCTTTCGGCAAAAACAAAACTTCTACTTAAAATTTTTTATCAATATTCAAGATCTAGTTGAAATTTCAAAATGTGATACCTTAAGCACACGAATCAGTTTATCTTCTGATGCCTTTTCTTTCTTCAGAAATTCATATAAGTAGATGTGAGCATTTGGATTAGATGGGAAGCTGTTATCATAAGCATAGTCAGTGAGCACCTGCTGGGCTCCATCTTGATCTCCATAGAATTCTAGCATCTATAAGGAAATAGAAGTCACCAACACCCTAAGTCAGAAATATCAAGGACATACCTGTAACAGTAAAGTTTACTAGTTTTCTAAAGACTTCATTATCAGTAAAAGATCACACCATATTATTTGTTTCATTTGGGCATGTTATACACAGAAACAATACAGTACAGACAGTAAGAAATGTTGCAAGTTTTGCTTTCAACAGACTTTTACCCTGCAAAAGTTTCCTGTGGTAGAAGAAATGTTATGCTAAAGCCTTAACCCCACCCTCCCCCCCACACACACAATTTCCATTCACTCCAGGTATGTGGTAGGAAGGACTGCAGACAATAAGTTGGAGCAAAAGGTCTAAAAATTTCAGTGGGAACCCTTAATGGGGGAAAGGAATAAGGATTTATATAGCATCTACTATTTGCATGGCACTGTACAAAGCACTTTTTACAAATATTATATCATTTTTTCCTCAAAACAGCCTTGCAGGGTGGGAACTATGATGATAATCATCCTCATCTGACAGTTGTGAATACTAAGGTCAAAAGAGGGTAAGTGCCCAAGCACACAACTAAGAAGGATCTGAGGCTGCCATGAATGGTTTCAAAGCCCTACACTGCACTGCCAGCAGCTTCCTTAAAGAGCAAAGCACTTCAAAGCAATAAATACATGTTCAAAAACTCATTCCTGAACTAAAAAAAAGAGACCTGCAGAAATCGCTATTCTTTTTCCAGAGCCCAGCCTTCCACTCAGGAACTGGCTCATTGTCCACTGTTTGGTATGGGTGATTGCTCCTTGGCTTTACAAATGTCATTATTACCACAACAGAATTGGTGATTTTGGAGTCTGGCACTCAATGAGTAACTTGTCCACATATCAAGTTCTGTGGTCAAAGTCAAGGACCTCACTCATCTAACCCTTTTGCACTTGAAAAATTCCAAGGTGACACCACCCTCCATCAGCAACTAAGTAGAGAAAGGTCAGCATCAATCCATGGAAAATTAACTACAATTCTATTATGGTATAGACATACTAACTCCCTTACATGCTAGAATTCATCATTCTACTTTGATTCTATTTTGTGCTGATGCTACAATCTCCAAGGTTTTAAAAATCTGTTTTCTTTCAGGCTCTCTTACAATAATGAAGAATGGGAATGTGTCCTAGTGATACAGGGAAATGATGTAGAGAATTATGAATGTAGCAGAAACAAAATACGTAATCTTAAATGCTGTTAAATCTTGCTGGTAGAGGTTCCCTGATCTTGAGATGTAAACTGACTCCCTGTTGATTGTATCCTGCCTCCCCTTGACCCTGTTGTTTGTATCTTGTTTCCTATTTTCCCTTTCACCTAATCTTGGCTGTAGAAGTTTTGTCACAGGTAGTAACATGTTGAACTTGGGGTTGAGCACCTTGGGACAGGAAAGACCAGTATGTAGTTTGCCATACCTAACCCAAGATGTAAGACCACTCCCCATGCACCACCCTCTGTCCAACCTACCATAGAAGGGTATTTAATAGGAAGAGCTTCAAGAGCTCTTGCTGCTTCTATACTCCCATTCACATGGAGCACCATGGGCCTCTCACCATGTGGCCAGGTTAAGCCAAATCTCAGGGCTGCCTGCCCTTCTCTCTTCACCTGGCCTGTCCTCAGGGCGCTTACTGCTTTTCTTACTAATTTTGGTCTATGTACTTTTTAACAATACTTTGCCATAATAAAATCCTGAACAGTTTTACTATCTCAGAGAGCTGCAAATTACTTCACCTTTTCATTTATCGTAAATCTTCTGTTTTCAATCTCTAAATCTTTAATAATGGGCAACACTAGTACAGTGGAAAGTGTTGGATTTTGAGTCCTAGTTACTTAGTAACTATACAATGATGAGCAAATAACTAGGTCTCAGTTTCCTCATCTGTAAAATGAAGTATTTAGCCTATTATTATTTCAAAACTCCTATGAATTGATATTTACAATTTATCGAGTCTTCATGACCAAGGAAAAAAGCCTACTCTATTCTAAATATTTTGTTGTAAATAAGTTAACAAATAGTAAAAGCAGATGAATAATATTCATAGCATACCAGTAAAATAAATTACACAACTTCAAGGACTCAATGGTATAATAATTTTTTTTGTATAATCTTCCTTCTGGGTTATTAAAGTTTAAGCAAAGTCGTTGAATATACTTACAATTGAGAAGAAATAAAACAGTTAAATTTTGAACAATCTGCTTACCTCTACATAACTCTTTACAAAAGGATCCCACACTCCAGGGATCTTTATGATCGCATCAAGATTTACTGATGCCTGTCGAAAGTAGCTGTGCATATCCTCGGTTGCCTCATTGGTGGCAAAATCATCCATTTCTGCCCAAAGATTGAAATTTCAAAGTTATTTAGTTACCCAGAAGCAAGAATTATCAGTGATACATCACCATCCCATGAACAAAAAACAGGGAAATAAGGATCTCCTAGTTCCAGCAACTAATTTAGCCTATGCCAATGAAGAGTGAAGAGAAGGCCATGGAAAAAAACAAAACAAAACACAACCAGCAGACTTAAAAAAGTGACCAGAAAAATGCAAAAGAAACGATCTACAAGTCCTTTGATTAGGAGAGTCAACAACTGAATAACAAATTTAACCACCATTTATCAAACCCTATGCCAGTAGCAAAGGATAACAGAGGAGTAAGACACTATCCCTACGTTAATGGAGTTTGCAAAGCAGCAGGGAAGATATGAAATATATATACAATTAAAACACAGATTACAGGAAGTACCTAAGAGAGGACAAAGCACAAAGGGCTAGTCCAAGGAAGGAAAAGCTATTTTCAGTTGGGGAAGGGAAGGACTAGAGAAGGGTCCAGAGAGGAAATGATACTTGAATTAGATCTTGAAAAGCAAGATTTCAGTAGGCAGAGATGAGGAGGAGGGGGACAAGTGAGAGGAAAGAGAAGAAAGGGTAGAAATTTCAGGTGTGGAGGATAGTGTGAACAAGTGGGAATTGGAAAAACTGGGCCATGCACAGTGAATAGTCTGGGCTTTACAGAAGCACTGAATGTACTGTACATAGTAGGATGAACCACAACTCCAAAGATAAAGCAGCATCTTCTAATGAAGGATCTTAAATGCAAGACTAAGGAATCTGGATTTTAGCAGGCAAAAAGAGAGACATGAGGCAGAGGTGTGTGCAGAAAGATGATTAATCTGTGATCAGAAAGAAAATGGGTGGTAAGATGCAGTAACTGAGATTCCATGCAGCCAGATACCCCAGAAACCAGGTTATAGAAGCTGGAGCAATTATCAGATGATACTTACACAGTCAAGTGTCCTATTGCTTTGCTAATCAGACAAAACTTTATGGTCACCCTTTCTAAGGCAGTCATTTGAAACTAAAAATTTGAAAAACTTTATACACATTTTGTTAATTTTTCATCTCTCTTTACTAAAAAATAGCTATCAGCTGTCAGAGTAAGGCTAGTAGAATCTTTGAAAAGGAAGGGGTTAGTATTGAGTAGTAAATTCTCCAGTTGTCAAATACTTTATTTTTTTATACAGAAAAGGGTAGGAGGAAAGGAAAATATTGACTTAAAATCTTATCCTAATCATGTACAGGTCTCTTAGTGTTTCCTGAGTATCAAATATTTTGTGGGCAGAACATTTAACTAGAATATCTTGCTTTGAAAAATGTAAACAAATTAACTAGGGGAACTGAACATGCATACATGCAACAACAGAACAAAACAAGGCAAAAGCCCAACCTCTAATACATTTATTATTAACTGCGTGTGTAGAGGATATGAAATAAGGGAATCAATGTGGGCATTATGTAATTAATGAGGGAAGACTTCCTAAATGTAAACCTCTAAATTCAAACATTTATTAAGGCCTACTATGCTAAGTACTGAGGGAGATAGTTTCATGTCATAAACCCTACCATAATGGTGCTAAATTTTTTAAGAAGATAATAGGTGGCACAGTGGATAGAGCACTGGCCCTGAAGTCAGTACCTGAGTTCAAATCCGGCCTCAGACACTTAATAATTACCTAGCTGTGTGACCTTGGGCAAGTCACTTAACCCCATTGCTTTCAAAAACAAAAAAATAAAAAAAGTTTTTAAAAAAAGAAGATAACACAAACATAAATAATTAAAGCAGTAAAAACAATCACTCACACTGATAACAGTATTTTAAAAGTTACAAATTACTTTTCTAATACTCTGTGACTTACAGCAAATACCATGCCTGTTTCATAGATGACTTAGCTGAGGATTAGTAAAGTGACCCCCCCTCATATGGTGAGTAAAATAGATCTGAAGAAATTAAAAGCCATTTAGAACAGGTCACCATTGTTGATCTCTGAAAATGGAATTTCAAGAGAATGGTGAGGACAGAAGGCAGATTAAAACATGGAGAGCTGTGTTAGTGGTGAAGAAATAGAGGCCTTTTTTTCAAGAAGTTTAATCATGAGGAAGAGGGAAAGAGATGGAATGATAAATATGGTAGAAAACTTTTTTTTTTATAAAACTTACAAAACTCAATCATACTGGAAGGCATTCACAGCAATAGTAAGATAGAAAAGTGAATAAAAGACCCTAAGGTAACAGATAGAGGAAAATAGCCTCGGTAAGAAGCAGAGAGAGACTTTTTCCTATAAGACAAAAACTAATCAAAGATTTAATAAGTACCCCTACTATGTTCATGGCACTGTGTTAGACCTTAGGATTAGAAAGACAAAATGGAACATACTCTGCTCTAAGAAAGGGAGGAAGATCTGAAGAGGAGAAAATTTAAATTTTTAAAAGATATGGAGGTTTTAATGGACTACAGATTAATGACTCAACAGTGTAACATAATAACTTCCAGGAAAAGGGAGGTGACAATTCTAAAGTTCTCTGCTTTCACTGGACTATAGGTGGAGTGCTGTGATGAGTTTTAGGTGCCATCATTTAGAAAAAACATTAATAATCTGTAAATTATATAACAACAGAGATGAAAGATCTAGAGGATTAATTAAATGAAAATCACTTGAAAAATCTGGGGAGTATTTAGCCTGAAGAAGAGTTCAAAGGAGTGAGGCAGGGGGAGGCATGTTCTCTTCCAGGAGAGATAGGATTTAATCTCTTTGGTCTCAGAGAGCAGAACTAGGAGAAATGGAAAGAAGATTCAAAGAAACAAATTTAGGTTTGATATTAGGAAAAAATTCCTAAAAATTAGAGCTATCCAAAATGCTTCAAGAAAGGCTAGACATTTACTTATCAAATATATTGTACAGGGGATTCTTTTAAAGGTGTAGACTGTTAGATAGCCTTTGAGATGCCTTTCAATTATGAAATTCTGGGATTTTGAGTCTGGAGTTGATTTACTCTAACTGGTAAAGGCAGAAAATAAATTTTAGAAGTCACTCCAGGAAAAAGAGATAAGAAATTAATAAAAATTCAATGAAAGAATTTCCAAAAAGCAATGAGAATTTAGCTATGGTTATATGCCACAAATTTATGGTAAATGAAATGAATTGGATTTCATGACTTTCTTCAGTAATACTTAGCAGCCCAAAAGTAATAGATAAATCAGATTGTAAGATTATTCAGGGGCTAAGGATTTGCAGATCTGAAATGGCAGAAGGCTTTGAAGAAAATGACTGTCAAAGGGGTGGCTAGGTGGCACAGTAGACAGAGCACTAGCCCTGGAGTCAGGAGTACCTGAGTTCAAATCCAGCCTCAGACACTTAATAATTACCTAGCTTGTGTGGCCTTGGGCAAGCCACTTAACCCCATTGCCTTGGAAAAAACCTAAAAAAGAGAAAAGAAAAGAAAAGAAAAGAAAAGAAAAGAAAAGAAAAGAAAAGAAAAGAAAAGAAAAGAAAAGAAAAGAAAAGAAAAGAAAAGATGACTGAGTACCGACTGATAGACAATAGTGAATTCAAAATGAAAATCAAAATAATTCCAAAGAATATCAACCTAGAAGCTTAAGGATATGACAGTCAAAACAGGAAAGTTAGGATGTTGAAATATGTGTCACATGCCAACAGTTGTAGAAAATGGGTACATTAACACTTAACATTAAAATGGAAATATTAGTAAAATAGCATAGAAAGGGCTATTTCAAATATTGTTCTATAAGAAATGATAAGCAGGCAAATTTCAGAAAAACCTGGAAAAACTTACATGAACTATTGTTGAGTGAAGTTCTTCTTTTACAACATGACTAATTTGGAAATATGTTTAACATTATTGCACATATATAATTTATATCAGATTGCTTGCTCTCCTGGAGACAGGGGAGGGAAGGAGGGAGAAAAATGTGGAACTCAAAATCTTACAAAAACAAATGGTACAAACTATTTTACATGTCACTGGAAGAAATAAAATACTATTAAGTACAAAAAAAAAAGCTGATTCCCATCAGTTGGATTTGAGAGAACTTACTATGTACAATTATTTAAATGTATTAATTAGTCTTACAAAATGAGTAAAATAGACTCCATTACAATTGTGCACATAGGAAAATCCACATCTACATGTCACTAAGTAAATTTAAACCAACTATTAATGACACATGAATTTTTAGAAAAGCAATGATCATAAAATAAATGAGCATTTTGTGGATGCTCATCAAACTTCCTGAGTAGAAGCATTTTGAGACACTAGAAATTGTATTAAAGGAAATTATGAAATTTCTGAAAGTTTTCCTTCTCTGCAATATAGAAATGAAGTCTACAGATGAACAATATAATCTCCTAATGTTCTTTCCACCTAGATATCATAAGGTAAAGGCCTGAAATTCACTCACCAAATGTGGACAATTCAGTCCTCTTTTTGGACCATGTATAATAATCCAAAAGCCCTCTGTAGGCCTGGGTAAGTTTAATTAATTTTTCTTGGGAAGCAGAAGTTTCACCATATCTCCAGCTCTCTGCCTGATTTAGGTTTCTGTAAGCATCTTCAACCATTCCCTTATGCATAAGGTATAATGCATGTTGTAAGGAGATCTGCAACAGATAAAAAACAACCTGGGTCAAGGGATCCCAAACACGAGAGGCACAGATGATGGAAGATAGAAAAGTGACTTCAGACTCAAGAATACATGTATCCAAGTCCTGCATCTGGCACATACTGACTCTATGACCCTAGCAAATCATATAATCTCTCAAACGTCTCTCAGGAAACACTTGGTCCCAGAATCTCTTCACTGGGAATTCCCTACATCAAGAAAATCACAAGATTGGGTCAAAATGGACTATAGGAATATATAAAAGAGAATGAGACAAGTCCCTTATGTCAAGAAACTTAAATCTGGCCAGAAGTCAAGATTGATGTTCATGAAACAATAAGAGAACAATATAATATATAAATTTACTACTTTCAAAAATCTAGAATCAGGGGCGGCTAGGTGGCATAGTAGATAAAGCACCGGCCCTGGAGTCAGGAGTACCTGGGTTCAAATCTGGTCTCAGACACTTAATAATTACCTAGCTGTGTGGCCTTGGGCAAGCCAAAAAAATAAAAATAAAAAACTATAATCTTTTTGATTATTGGCGTTTACCTGACATAGACTATAACCCTTTGTAGTCTAGTAGATGATCTTTTAGTGCTACTGGGGCAAAAATATGAATAACCCTGCAGCCATCCTGGTAATGAGTCTCTCCAAAAATAGCTAAGATAACACAGAAAGAATAGAGAAACAATCAATAGGGTACTAAGCCCGGACTTAGGCAGGTAGGTAGCCCAGGGGATAGAGCACTGGTCTTGGAGATTCAGGCGGACAGAAGTTTGAATCCTATCTCAGTCACTTGCCACTTACTAGCTGTGTAAATGACCTTAGGCAAGTCACTTAAACCTGACTGACCCACATCCAGGGCTATCTTCAGTTATTCTGATTCATATATGGTTACTGGACACAGAAGGCTGTAGATGGCCATCACCTCTCTGATGTTGTGGTCTTCTTCGAAAATGAAGGACAGGGCAGCTAGGTGGCGTGGTGGATAGAGCCTCGGCCCTGGAGTCAGGAGGACCTGAGTTCAAATCCGACCTCAGACACTAAAGAATTGCCTAGCTGTGTGACCTTGGGCAAGTCACTTTAACCCCATTGCCTTCCAAAAAAAAAAAAAATGAAGGACAAACATTATTAAGCCTGGACTTGAAACCTACTCTGGCAGACCCTGTCAGAGCTTGCATTCTGCTGCAGGTACAGCCTACACAAGCCTCAGTCATCTCCACACTAGAGTAAGGGACCAGAGAAGTCTTCACTGAAGGACAGCAGCACTAAAGAATTAAGTGCTAAAGAGACACTCAGTGTTCAAGGCCCTCAAAGAGCTTAGTGCGAAGATGAAATACCCAGAGGCAAAACCTGTGATGTGTGAGGAATTTTTGAGAGAATAGAGAGGAAAGAGAAGCCCCAAAAGGGGGAATGATGAAGTACACCCCAGAGAAATGAAAGGAAGCAAGAAAGGACTCAAGTGTAGAAAAAGAAAATTCATAGAAGTATATTTTGTTTCAGCAAAAAATGAAATAAGGGGGTACCCAACAGTTGGGGAATGGTTCAATAAATTAGAGTATGTGAATGGTATAGAATATGATTAATGTTATTGAGAACAACAAAGGAAGAACTCAGAGAAATTTGGGGAGATATACACAAGCTAATTGGAAATTTGGGAAGACATGCTTGAACTAATACAGAGTGAAGTGAGCAGAATCAGGACAACAGTTTATATAATGACAACTTCACTGTAAAGAAAACCAATTTTGAAAACCCTAGGAAAGGGAAAAAGAATCACCAGAGATTTCTGATGATAAGATGTACTTTCCAATTCAGGACAGACAGGTGATAGACTAGAGGTACAGAATGAAACATGTTTTCCAGATATAGCCAGTATGTACTTTTGTTTTGCTTGATTATGCCTCCTTGTTACAAAAAGACCCAAATGATATGCAAACATTTTAGAAGTTAATTACATTCCTTTTGAGATCCTTTTCTGGAAAATTGGGATAAATTTAAACAAAAGAGTCCAAGTGTTTTCCTTTTCAAAACACTCAAGGGCCAGAAAAAGCAAGAGAACATGAAAGAATAGTACAATGAACTAAATAAACAATGAGGCAGGTAGATGTTATATGGTCAAGCTCCCACTTATTTGTTTAGGAGTACCACTGTCCTTTTCTATCCCCTCCCATGAATTTTTCATCATCACTGGCTTATCAATTTCCCCACCGCCCAATTGTGAGCATGGTGTATTTGAAAGTCACAAAATTAAATTTATCACAGTTACAAGCTGTATCAACTGGACAAATCATTCAATCTAAGGTCTGTTAGCTTCAGTTGCCTCATTTGTAAAATGAGGAGATAATACTAGATGGCTTCTAAGCTCCCTTCTAACTCTAAATCTATCATCTTACAAAGCAGGTTCTTCCTTACCTTTAAATAATTTTGGACACCAATATTTTTCATCCGGTCAGCAAAGGCACTGAAGGTTTCAACATTGCTCTTAGGATGATTATATAAAATTGTACTGCCCAATTTCCAAATACTCTGTCAAGTTAATGTATTATAAAGAAAAAAAGGATAAGAATCAAAATGTTAGTTTTTCAAATAGCAAAACTGGAAGGAAATCCAACTATTTACTTAATAAAAACTTTACAAAGCATTACAAAAAATTGGGACCAGTAATTTCAACCTGAGTGGATGAGGCATATAGAAAAGAATAAGCAAACTATATTTTAATTTGGGCAGTAATCAGCAAAAATATATCATAAAACTAATTTCAAAAACTCTTCATTTAACTAATTTTATATTACTCTTCCACCACCAACTTTGGGATTACGAATTCTCCTTTCTACTATTACACTGTTGGTAGAGCTGTGAACTCATCCAACCTTTCCGGAGAGAAATTTGGAACTATGCCCAAAGGGCAACAAAAAGGAGCATACCCTTTGATCCAGCAATGCCACTTACTGGGTCTATACCCTGAAGAAAGGATGAAAAAGGGTAAAAACATCACTTGTACAAAAATATTCATAGCAGTCCTGTTTGTGATGACAAAGAATTGAAAATCAAGTAAATGTCCTTCAATTGGGGAATGGCTTATCAAACTGTTGTATATGTATGTCATGGAATACTATTATTCTATTAGAAACAAGAAGGGATGGGAATTCAGGGAAGCCTGGAGGGATTTGTATGAACTGATGCTGAGTGAGATGATCAGAACCAGAAAAACACCATACACCCTATCAGCAACATAGGGGTGATGCTCAACTTGATGGACTTGCTTGTTCTATCAGTGCAACAAAGAGGGACAATTTCGGGATGTCTGCAATGGAGAATACCATCTGTATCCAGATAAAGAGCCATGGAGTTTGAAAAAATTTCAAGGACTATTCCCTTTAATTTAAAAAAAAATATATCTTATTGTCTGATCTTGTTATCTCTTAATACTTTTTATTTCTTCCTTAAGGATGTGATTTCTCTCTCATCACACTCAATTTGGATCAATGTACAACATGAAAACAAAATAAAGACTGACAGACTGCTTTCCGAGGGAGGGGGCAGGGAAGTAAGATTGGGATAAAAATTGTAAAACTCAAAACTCAAATAAAATCTTTAAAAAAAAGAGAGAATTCGGGTTCGGCCGAGGCGGTGACTCCTGCGGACCTGGCGGCACGGTGAGCCCAATGGCATGGACCAGAGAGGTGGAAGTTTGAAGAGCTGCACTAAACCAAAATGTTATCTGAAGTGGAGACACCGTCAGATGGAGTGGATGAATCTGAAAAAAAAAAAAACTATGGCGCACCTGAATGGGAAAACTATGCAAAACAAACAGACCTTTCTGAGCTTCTAAAGGAAGGGACTAAGGAGCCTCATGACTGTGCTGAGAATACTCAGTTTGTCAAAGATTTCTTGAAAGGCCATATCAAGAAGGATATCTTTAAGCTAGCTACCACTGCACTTTATTTTACATACTCAGCCCTGGAAGAGGAGATGGACTTTAACAAAGACCACCCAGCCTTTGCTCCCTTGTATTTCCCCTTGGAGCTACACCGCAAGGAGGCACTGACCAAGGACATGGAGTATTTCTTTGGTGAGGACTGGAGGGAGAAAGTGAAGTGCTCAGAGGCCACCCAACGATATGTAGACCAGATCCATTATGTTGGGCAACATGAGAAGGAGCTCCTTGTGGCCCACGCCTACACACGATACATGGGGGACCTCTCTGGGGGCCAGGTCCTGAAGAAGGTGGCCCAGAGGGTACTGAAGCTGCCAAGCTCAGGAGAAGGGACCCAGTTTTATCTGTTTGAGAATGTAGACAACGCCCAGCAGTTCAAGCAGTTTTATCGGGCCAGAATGAATGCCCTGGACCTGGATCTGAAGACCAGGGAGAAAATTGTTGAGGAGGCAAACAGGGCCTTTGAATACAACATGCAGATTTTCAATGAACTGGACAAGGCTGGCTCTTTGCTGGCTAAAGAATCCCAGGATGGAGAGCTCCTAGTACATGATGGGAAAGGAGATGTGCGCAAGTGCCCCTACTATGCTGCTCAACAAGGTGCCCATGAGGGTAGTGCTTGCCCCTTCAGAAATGTCACGGCTGTATTGAGGCAGCTCAACCTTCAACTCATGCTCGCTGCTGTTGTGGCCCTAGCTTCTGGAGTGATGGTCTGGTACTCCATGTGAAGGAGGAGCCTGTGACCCTGATACCCTCAAGGGATGATCCCAGTCAACCCTGTCCCACCCCCACCCTAATCCTATTGACCAAACCACCTCCTCAGGTGACTTTTTTTTTAAGCTGGGTTTGAGAAAACAAGCAACCAATAAAACCAGACACTGAAGTCAACAGACTGCTCTCTGAAAAATGATTCTGTAACCCAGATACTAAGGGTAGGGTCATGGATCTCCCCAGAAATATAAGCCCAGAGGATTGAAACCCAAAGTTTAGTGGTACAGAAAGAACAGCTTAGATCCAAAAACCTCTATGCAGTGGAGCAAACTCCTCCCTTGAGGCTCCACCAAGTACTTAGGGTTCTCTTATTCCCTTGTCTCTCATCACTCAGGTTTGTGTTGATCACTCAGTTGGTGAGATATTTCATTCAGTTGGGGTGGAAGGAAGGGAAATAAAAATAAAGCTGCTACACTGTGTCCACCACACCAAAGGAAGGGGGACAAAATAGCTCTGGAAGGAAAATAGCCTGTGTTTCTGGGCCCGAGAACTAGACCTCTACCCTAGACTCTGAGGAAGTTTCATTTTGGCTACTTCCTTCGGCAGACCAATCCTCTCTGTCCCTCCTGGACAGAACAACAGAGCAAAGAGTTTGGCTTCTCATGTAACAATGTAATTGCTAAAGCATCCAATAAAGTTTATACTTCAAAAAAAAAAAGAATTCTCCTTTCTGGAGGGCTTGCTACTTTTGCTTTCTTCCCCCCCCCAATTTAATTTAACTAAATAATATGCACTTCAAGGAAGATTTAATTGATTTAAATTATTAATTTAAATCACTAATCAGGAAACAATATAAACTTGGGATCTACTCTGATTTCCTTCCTTATCCCTTCCTGAATCCTCCTTATGATATGACCAACAAGTACTTGTCCAGTCCATATTTGCTCTCTGGGAACTCCACACATTATAACAGTCCATTTTCTTTTATTGAGAGTTCTAATTAGAAAGATTTTTTTCCCTTACATTAAAGCTAAAAACTTCCTTAAATTTAAATCAATATTACTGTGAATTTAAATTCAATATCATCTGTTTTGCCTCTGTACCCTAAGGAACATGTTCTTTTCCATCAAACCCACAGATGAAACTTCCTTTCTGCACTGTTTTCTCCCCATTAGAATGTTAGCTCCATGTGTACATGGCCTGGCTCTTATCATAGAGTTCTGAAAAAAAGCAAGCACTTAATAAATGTTCTTTCTTTTGTCTGTCTGTCTGTCTCCCCTTCATTCCTTCCTCTCTTTTTCTGACTCTCTCTCCCTCTCTCTCAAATCCAATTGAACAAGCATTTTATAAACATCTATTGTCCTATTCCTGTCCTAAAAGAGCTTACATTCTGTTGCTAAGGTAGAACACGTAAAAAGTTTAGTGCCTCCATGATAGTTCATATGAGGAACAAGTGAACCCTGCCCTCTTGGGATCTGGAAAGGATCCCTAAAGGAGACAGTACATTAGCTGAATCTTAAAAGAAGGTAGGATTCCAAGAGGCAGAGGAGAGGAGAAGGAGCCTTCCAGTCAAAGATAACAGCTTGGCACATAGACAGGAAGTAGGATGCTTTACTCAAGGGACAAATGACATAGGTTTGGATGAAACATAAAGATCATGAGAGGAATGATGTCTAATAATAAACTTAGAAAAGTTGCAGGCAAATTGTAGGGATTCTAAGTCCCACATTGAAGAGTTTTTGGTTTTTTTTATTCTGGGTGAAATAGGAAGACAATTAAATTTCTAGAGAAGGGGAATGACATAATGACCAGATTTGTAGTTTAGGAAACTAATTTTGGCAATTATGTGGTGAATGGTTTGAGGGAAAAAAAGGTCGAAGTCAATTAGGAAGACTGTTACAATGGGCCAGGTAAGGGGAGATGAGGGTCTGAGCTAAGGTGGGGGATGGGTAGAGAAGATTTGAGAGATGCTGTGGTGGTAGAATTGCCAAAACATGGCAACTAATTGGATAAAGGTTCAAGAATAATCCTACCATATTTACCATGTGTCCTTTCATTTGACATAATTCTTCATAATTCAGACATTAATTCAAAGAAGGTAGAACTACAGAATCAAAGACTTTTAGAGCCAAAACCTAGAGATTTTCTAATCCAAATGCTCTTTTAAAGAAATAAGGAAATCATAGCACAATGGGGTGAACTAATTTGCTCAAGGTGATACAGATTCATTTTGCAAATAAACAAATAAGTGATTATTTATTTTATTAACTACAGCCAAAGAAGTCTATGAAATATAATGAAGAGTAATCATGATGATTTGCAAATTTTAAAATTGTGCAGTTAACTCATTTTATCTCTTTTTAAATTCCACTTCAATAGAAACACAGAAAATATGGAGGGAAATAAATATTCCCCTCATCCAAAAATACAAACTTCAGTTGAAGTTGCTTCTACTTAAAAATACTATTTAAATGTAACAATGACAACTTGATTAAAAATCTTGAGCCCTAAGAAAATTACTCATGCATGTAATTACTCAGGGAGCCTGAGGATGAAGGAACACCTCAAGCTCCCTCTCATTCCCACCATTAGATCACTTGCCTCTGGGGCCAACTGTTGTCTCTGGTTGTTAAAGTCCTCCAGGGTCTGGAAATAACACTGCAGGAACTCTGAGGCTTGTTGCCATTGGTGTTTCAGCAGGGCTTCTTGTATGAAACGTAAACAAATACTTGTCGTCTGAGCAAAATCTATCCCCTTTCGGGAGCCAGAGCTCACTTTAAAAAATAAAGATAAGCAGACAGTCACCAGAGGGCACAAAAAATAACTAAATTTTCCAGTATAGCCATTTCCCACATAAGGTTGTGTTGACCAAGATTATTCTATGATATCATTAATGAATAAAATGTAATAAATGAATATAATAGAAACATAGAAAGACTTAAATGAATTGATGCAGATTTAAAAAAAGAATAGAATATAAACATTGAGTACACTAACATAAATTTTAAAACAAAAGTGTTTGAATTAAGACTAATTTCAATTAACTAATCTTGACCATAGAGAACAGATAATGAAACCCCATTTCCCTATTTTTAGAAGCATGATACTTGGTTGGTTTGCTTTGTTTACAATAATAATAATACCAATCATTAATTGTTAAAAAGAAAAGGACAACTCTCTTAGGTCTGGATATACTAGTATAACACAATTCATCTAGTTCCCATTTATAACATTATGGTGTTTGTGGCACAACTAACAATATCAAAGAAAGTTAGACCAGTATTAATCTTGTCCTATCCCTCATTCCATTTAATAGATGAGGAAATTGAGTTTCATAGGGGTGAAGTGACTTGTGCAAAAATCCCAGAGTTAATTTCCATGAGTAGGACTAGAAATGGCTCTCCTGACTTCCAGTAAGCACATGTTTCTTTTCACAGTGCTTTGTCAAATATTATAATAATCTATTTCTTCAAATGCTTCAATTAATATTATTAGGAAGGGTTGCCTGTATAGTGTGTAAATTACCTCAAATCCTTGCCAAAACTGGTGTCTGAGGCCTGTTTTACTAGTCACAAAATCTCAAAATGGGAAGGGATCACCTAGTTAAACTCAATTCTAAAAAACATCCTCAGCAGTTTAACTGGCTAAAGGTTTCTGCTTTAAGCCCTCCAAAGAGAAGCAATCTACTCTATCTTGAGGCTTTGTGGGATACTGATCTGAACCCAATAAGATGAAATTGAATAAATTTAAGTATAAAGTTTTACATTTAAGTTTTTAAAAATTTATTTCATAAGTACAGGATGGGAAGGTATAATTGATTAGTAGTTTGTCCTAAAAACATCTGGGGATTTTAATATGAGTTCAAAATAAATTAGCAGTAAAATGTGAGGTTTAACTTTCAGAACTATTAATAAAATAATTAGAAATCTTAATTAGAAAAATTAATCATTCTCCAGCACTGCACCCTAGACAGATGACAACTGGAACATTATGCTTTATTTTGGTCACTTTGGTGACCAAACTTTGGTTTAAAAAAAACCCTGACAAGTTAAGAGAATATCCAAGGGATGACTAAAAAAATCCATATCCTATAAACAAAGTGATCAAATTTGGGTCAGACAGTGTTTAGCCTAGAGAAGAGAAGCCTGGGGAGGATAGTGATTTCCAGGTACTGAAGGTCTCTGAGGTGGAAGAGAAAGTCTTTCACCACATTAAATATGTTCAGGACCAGGGGCAGCTAGGTGGTGCAGTGGATAGAGCACCAGCCCTGGAGTCAGGAGGACCCAAGTTCAAATTTGACCTCAGACACTTAATAATTACGCAGCTGTGTGACCTTGGCAAGTCATTTAACCCCATTGCCTTGCAAAAACAAAACAAAAAAATATGTTTAGCCCAGGCTGAATCCCTTTCTCAAGTTTGTTCTAATCTGGGAATTCCTTTTAGATATGTATTGAACTAGCTGCCAAGGCCCTTCCAACTCAAAAATTCTGTGATTCTGCAGCTAAATTGTTCAAATTCTTTGACCCTACTGGGCATAAGCCTCAAGGAGGTTAGCAATATTAATAAAAGTCCTTTATATATCAATATATTTTACAAATATATTACAAACTAAACTTTTTCTTGTTGCAAAAAACTAGAAACAAAATAATTTCCCACTCACTGGGCAATCACTGAACAAAATGTAATAAATGAATGTAATAGAAACACAAAGACTTTCATGAATTGATGTATTTAAAAAATAGAACTATATAAACATCAACTAAAATAACATAAAATTTAAAACAAAATGTTTGAATTAAGATTAATTTCAATAACTAATCTGGACCATTGAGACCATAGCTTCCCTAGAAGCATATGCTACTTGGTTGGGTTTGCTTTGTTTAACCTATTTTCTTTTGCAATAAAGGAGGGTTCAAAAGTAAAAGATCAAATATATCAGGAAATAACCATGATGGATGAAAGGAGTATCCCCAAAAACGTTAAAAACAAAGAGTAACTATCCTTTTCAAAGAGATTCACCAATACAAGATTTGTCCCTGTTTTAATTGCTTACCTACTTTTAAATTTCTATAGGAGAGACTTCATCAAATGTTCTGATGACACTAAGACATACTATTAAGAAAATAAAATTACACTGGCATGACTTGTTCTAAGTGAATCATGCTATATATTCTAATAATACTTAATTCCTTTCTAAATATTTACAAATAAATTTATAAATTCATAAATTTATGTTTCCATTCTAAAATGTCTCTGGGTCAATGTGGATGCATATCAAATATATCCAACAGTCTGTTGTTTAGATTCCATCTTTTCCCCCTTTTTGAAAACTGGGACATTTGCAGATTTCTAGTCTTCTAGGACCTTTTCATCTTCCGAGAATCTACAAAGATTACTGACAACATGTAGCTGATCTCATTGGCATCTCCTTTCAGCACCACAGAATCTTATTTGTCTGGACCATATGACCAGCTCAATTACTGCAGTGAGGCATTCTTTTACAATCTCAATTATCTTTTACTCCAATTCCTACTTCATCACATTTCTCCTACCCTTTCCAATCTGAAGATCATTCTCATTGAAGGTAAAAATAGAAGCAAAATAGTCAAGTCCTTCTGCTGTCTGTCATTTTTTTTTTAACATTAGCACCATCTGTCCCAAGCAGTAGGCCTATATCTGCCTTATTCAATTTGCCTCAATACATAATGAAAAATCTTCATTATTTCTTTTAGAGCATTTTGAGACCATCAGCTTTGTGTGAACTCTGGCATTTCTGACATTATTCTAAATAAATCTGTGTCAATCTCTAGTATTTTTTTTTTGCAAGGCAATGGGGTTAAGTGGCTTATCCAAGGCCACACAGCTGGGTAATTATTAAGTAACTGAGGCCAGATTTGAACCAAGGTACTCCTGACTCCAGGGCCAGTGTTACCCCAATCTCTTGTATTTAAACTCAGTTATGCACCTATCTCAAATTTTTCTGAGGAAATCCTTTTGAATTTTGAGCTCAGAGCCCTATCCATTTAAAAGTGTCTTATTAAATGTGTCTTCCTTTTCTTCTACATTAGAATCTGAGGATTATTTAGTGAGAATTTGGGGGGAATGGCAAATTTGAGAAATATAGGGGACTTCCAATCTCTAATCCAAAAAAAATCCTCCACTAATAAGACCTATCTGTCAAGTAAATTACCTTTAGGTCATTTTCATTTTTAGAATCCAAGATAACAAATTAAAGCTAATATTCTCAGATTTTTAAAATCTGTTTTGCTGAAGTTTTGAGCATTTATCTAAGTTCAAAATTCCTTTCCTAAATTATCATGACCCCTGCGAGGCATCACTTTCTTCCTGTGCCATTTCCACTTTTGCAACCAATTCTTCCTGGTTAGTTAGATTAGGTCCAAAGTATCTACTTTTGTTTCCCCTACTTTTTTGCAAGAGAATAGGCAATTTAATAGGTTTTCTGCTTTTTAATGATTTTTCTCATAGCTACTCAGAGAACTGAAATCTACCAACACCAACCCTCATCATATCTTTCTTCTTTGTAACTTTCATGATCTATATCAGTAAAATGTTACAGCTATTTTTCACCTGGCCAGGTGATATATAAAGTTATAATGATATCACTTGTTCTACATAACTGCTTTTTCTACTAGTTAGTTCTTTGGACAAATCAAACCTTCCAGGGTGTATGATTTTACTGTTATTCTTTATTTCTCACTCTCTGTGTCCACAGGCACTTAACACATCTGACTCAAATGCCTTGGTTCAGGTACTTATCACCTCTTTCCTGAACTTGGATTCCCATGTTCAATCTCTATTTCATCAATTCCATCAGCACACAGCAGCCTAAATGAGTGTCCTTAAGCACAGATTTTTTCCCCAAAACCCCAATGTCTCTTTATTACCTCTAAAACAGGAGATTTTTACGTTTTGTTTGCTGGAACCCTTTGGTAGCCTGGTGAAATTTAAGATTCCCTTATTAGAATGTTTTTTTAAATACATAAAATAGGATACATAGGTTTACAAAAGAAACCAAGTATATTGAAATACAGTTATCAAAATATTAAAACAAATTCACAAATCCCAGATTAAGTACCTTTGCTCTAGGATAATAGAAAATCTTTTGTTTGGCTTTTAAAGATTCATGAAATGATGCCAATGCTTTCCATTTTTATTATTTTCACTTGGTCAATAGGTTAAGAACCTACTGTATACAAAACATAAATAATACTTCAAGTTTGAATAGTTACTCATAAGTACTTTAGACATTTAGTAATTTGACCTTTGCTATCTGCTCTTAATATAGCTAGAAGATAGATGATCTGAAAATATTCCAGACAGAACTCTGAATTTATAAATAAAATGAAGTCATTTGAGGCTGCATAATTGGATGCATTGACTTGGATACCAGTCACAAAACCAATTCTTTTTAAAATTAACATCTAAAAATGTGCCAAATTCAGCTTTTATTATAGACTATTACTCTAGAGTAGAACAGGTACAAATGTAATTACTTTAATAGATTGTAAGCCAGAGGTAAGAGCATTTTCAATTTTAATTACGGATGCATAATTTTAAGAGACTTAGTAAACAAAATTAAAGGTGTAAATTTTTTTTTTATTTTTACTAGACTTCTTGGAGTATATATAATTTAACAGGTATATTTAGAATATCATACTATATCTATTTCAGTTATCTTGAAAATAATAATTCCAGTTAATCTTGCTTATATGCAAATAAGTCATACCATATATAGACTTGCTCTAGAATGATAGAATGGACCATGCTAAAATGCTATTTTCAGTATTATTTTGGACCTTTAAAATAACTAGACAGTATAAAATACCTGAGAGTATACACTTGTAAAAACAAAGGAACCATGTGAACATAAACATAAAATACTTTTTATACAAATAAAGTTAAATCCAAATAAATGCAATAATGTTTATTGTTCATGGGTAGGTAATTATGATAATATATAATTATATATATAATAAAAATGCTAACTTTACCTAATAAATGTTTTTATAAATTTTTTAATCAATTGCATTCCAATTAAATTACTAAAAATTATCTTACAAAGTTGGAAAAAACAATAACAAAGTTCATTTGGAAGAGCAAAAGGTCAAGAACTTCAAAGAAAGATGAAAAAAATAGAAACAAATGAAGAAGATTCAGCAGTATCAGACCTTAAACTATAAGGTGAAAAAAACTGTTTAAGTACAAAGTGGATAATTTCAATTACTTTAAAGTAAAATTTTCTTGTTTAAATAAAACCTATGTAGGGGCGGCTAGGTGGCATAGTGGATAAAGCACCGGCCCTGGAGTCAGGAGTACCTGGGTTCCAATCTGGTCTCAGACACTTAATAATTACCTAAGCTGTATGGCCTTGGGCAAGCCACTTAACCCCATTTGCCTTGCAAAAAACTAAAAAAAATAAAAATAAAACCTATGTAGTCAAGAATAGAAGGAGTACAGAAAATTTGGGGAAAACCATTCATAGAAAATTTCTCAGAATGTGATTGGGTTCAAATATTGCTGTGATGTAGGGAAAGGATGAGCTGGTTGATTTAGAAAAATATAGAAAGACTTAGTGTTATGAAGGAGATACTAACCACCTTTAGAAAAACAGATGAGATGGAAATAAACATAGTAAAGTCTTACATATACATGTAGGAGTGTATATATACATATGTATATGTTTATAGATATCTATATCTCTATAGATCCACATTTAATTGTAGCCTTCTTTGGGAGAGTAGAGAAAAGGGGAGATGGGGTAAACAAGGAGAAAAAATAAAGTAAAAAAAAGAACACAGCAGAGAACAAAATAAAAACTACAAGGAAGCAAAGAGAGTTGATAAAAATGTATGTACTAATTATTATAGGCTTGCCTAAAATGAAAATTTATTGTTTTACATTAAATCCTTTCATGTTTTGCTGTGTACCTGGCATTTTTTTCTTACTGGTTTTTAAATTTTAAAAACTTACAAAATAAAAATAAAATGCTATTTTTTTCATCTTGGTTATAACAGATTCTACTTTCAAATAATTATTCCAAGGTTTATATGCCAGGGTGGTTACTTCACATATCATAATGGCACTAAAAGCAAATACATCTCTGATGAGAACTTCATCTCTGGTCCTGGCATCTTATCCCTGGCAAATGCTGGGCCCAAGACTAAGACCTCCCAGTTTTTCATCTGTACTGCTAAGACTGAATGACTGAATGGCAAGTATGTGATCTTTGGCTAAGACAAAGAATATAGGAACATCACAGAAGTCACAGAGTACTTCAATTCCTAGGATGGCAAGACCAGCAAGAAGATCATCATTGCAGAGTGAGGACAATTTTCATAAGCTGTTTGGATCTTGGGAGATTTTTCTTTTTTAATCACCATACTATTCCTCTGTAGCTAGGAAGAGCATCACCTGTCTCACCTCCAACTCTTATTGCTCTCATATCCTATAAACTTTGTGCCCTCACCCTGCTAAAATTTTCTTTGAATTCTTTCCTCAAGTCTGACTAGGCAATACAGTTAAGCTTATGATTATGAAATAAAAATTACAAAAAAGTCATTGAGTTTAATGCCCTCATTTTAAAGATGAAGGAACTAAGAAGCAAAGAAATACATTTATCTACCAAAATTCACACTGACAATATTTGGCACAGTGAGGCCTGACTTCCTATCCAATTCCCTTTCTACAATATATAAGCCAGAGGTCAGAATATTTATTATACAGCTATCCATTCCACCTTGTGTCTTTCTCCATCGCAGTTTTAGAAGGCTGAGGGAATTCTGCAGAAGCTACAGATGAAACTCAAAGGTCAGCACACAACACAGAGACTATGACCAAATACTTAACCCAAATTTTACAATAAGGTACTGTAAACACCCCAAAAGGAAAAAAAAATTCTGACTTCTCGTGTGAAGGGAGGGCCAAAAATTTTACAAGGATTCTCCAGATTGAGGGGATCCCAAACCTCTAACTCCCTCAATGTGGAAGGCAAAAGCACACTTCCCTAGAACCCTAAGAGGATACAAGGGCCCATTTCAAGATTTTTAAAGAATGAGTTTATAAAGAATAAATGATATGGGAAACTCTTATCTAGAATCCAAACAATCAAGAAGCTCAAATTATTATATTTTGTTTTACATATTCTGTATCTTGTTCCCAGAGGTCAGTCCCACTTACCTGTACTCTGGATGTTCTGTGACAGCCAAGGTAATAGTATTTCTGGACCAGAGCGTACTGGTGCTTCCACTTCATTATCCTCTTCTACACATCCTATCAATTCCTCACTGAAAGCATCCATATCTATGCCAAATAAAGAAGAATATTTACAATTTGGCAAAGGAAGTAATGAAAGCATACTTTAAGGCAAGCGCTCATTAGTTTAAAACAAAATTGAGCTGTCAGCAGTAGTTGAAATGAACCAGAAAGTAATTTCCATATAAATCAATTCAAAAAAATGTATTAAACACCTACAGAATACAAACACCTAGATAGTACAGTGGAGAGAGTGCTGGGCCTGGAGTCACAAAGACTCCTCCTCCTGAGTTCAAATCTGGTCTCAAATTCTGCCTAGTTTTACGATCCTGTGCAAAGTCACTTAGTCCTGTTTGCCTCAGTTTCTTCATCTGGAAACCGAGTTGGAGAAGAAATGTCAAACCACTTTGCCAAGAAAACCCCAAAAGAAGTCACAAAGAACTGAACACGACTGAAAGAGAACTGAACAACAATACAGTATGTTAGGCACTGGGACTGCAAAGACATAAATGAAAGAATTTCTGTCCTCAAGGAGCCTGCTAAAGGGCTTTAACCTATTCAAAGACAAGTATAAAAGAAAAATGGAGAGTGCCTCAAAGCAGAGACACAGATCCAATAGTCTAAGAATGTTCAAAGCAGGGAATGGGCAAGGAAGCTTAAGGGGTATAGGGCTAAAAGAGGAAGAATAAATAGCTGTGATACTTAATAATAATAATAATAATTTTGTGAAACTTTAAAAAGGCCTTTGAAATAGTATCAGTAAGAATATTCACAAAGCAAATTCATTTTTCTTTTTATTAATTTTCCTTTTATCATTAAAAGGACCCACTGTTTCACAGGTGGGAAGTACTCCCTCTATCCACACATACTTCAATAACTCCATAGTTTAACAGACATCCAAAAAAATGAGTTATTTCTATAGTCTTACTGTTTATAAATTACTTTCTCCAAGACAACCCTATAACATAGGAAGTACAATTATTATCCTCATCTCACAAAGGAAGAAAATCACAGCTAATAAAGTCAGGATTTGTATCCAAGTTTTCCAACAGTGCTTATGAGCACTCAATGAACAATTACTAAGTATCTATGGTGCTTCAACATACTACTATATCAACTAGTTCCAAGAGGCAATAAAGCTAGGCTCTACGAGAATAAAGTTGAAAGGAATTGCAAAATCAAGTTCCTCCTGATGGCCAGGTAGGTTCATGAACACCCAAGTGAGCATCTGTAGACACTATCATTATAAGCATATAGGATCAGAGATTTAAAACTGGAAAGGCTCTCATTTTATAAATGAGAAAACACACAGATGGCACGTGTCACACACATACCAATCAAAGGATGTTTCACTCAGACCAGTCCTTTGTTAACATCTGTTCACTTTAGCAAAAACCTGACTGATTTACATTGTTAAACCAATCAGAGTCTGTGAGATCAGAAATTTGGAGCTGAAGAAACCTTGGAGTTTCAATCTATCTCATTGTTAACTGGTCTGTTTAAACAATTGATCAGAGTTAGTATAAAGTGTAAAAAGAATAATACTTTTTTAATTAGAATTAGAACAGTGTTATCAGTCTCAAAAACAGAGGCAACTAAACTCTAAATAATAAGACCCCTGCAACAACATAGTGACTGAGGAAACCATATATTAACATTATATAAATTCTATTATGTCTTATTTGTTTTGCTAAATATCTTAATCTGGCTGGGGGGAGGGGGTGTGTTTGGTAGATAATTCAATGATCCACAGCTACTTAAGATTTTGCTACATAAGAAAAGCTTATAATTCGCTGGGAATAACAGAACTAAACTATAGGAGTAATGTGCTTTGGGGTTTTTTTAGGTTTTTGCAAGGTAAATGGGGTTAAGTGGCTTGCCCAAGGCCACACAGGCTAGGTAATTATTAAGTATCTGAGGCCAGATTTGAACTCAGGTACTCCTGACTCCAAGGCCAGTGCTCTATCCCCTGCACCACCTAGCTGCCCCACTATTGGAGAACAGTTCTAAATTTAGTTAAGGCAAAATAGACAAGAAGTAATCTGGGAACTGCATAAAATATTACATAATATGATTCATGGAATGTTAGCTCTGGATGAGCTTTTAGTATTCAATTCAACTTCCTCATTTTCAAGGGCTTAAATCTCTAGGTACCAGTTTTCTTTTTTTAAATATGCTAAGTCAAACAGATAATGCACAAAGATAAACTGAAACTGGACTTGTCATTTCACTGAATTAGGGCACTTGTAAATGAGAAAACTCCCCTTACCAAGGTAGGTCAGGCCTTGTGAATCAAGAGTTGCCTAGAGTACCAAATGGTTAAGTGACTGGATTAGGGTCACATGGCCAATCAAGTGCCAGAGACTTGAAACAAGTCTTCTTGGTCCAAGGACAACTCTCACTACACTGTAACTGATTCATTGAAAGCACTGGGACATTTGTGTAGAGTTAAATGGGTAGAGCAATGGCCTTAGAAATCAAGAAAACCTGAGTTAGAATCCTGCTGCAATACCTATTTCCAGGGGTGTTGGCAGGGGTCTCATGAGATAACCTATGTAAAGCCTTTTGCAAGCCTTAAATGGATCATTAAATCCCTGCTTTGACACTTACCCAGTTTTAGTAACTGCAAACAAGTCACATAAAAACACTCAGAATTACTGATCTCCAAGACTGGAGCAATCTCCCTCTTCAGACTGTTAACTTTCTTTGCTTCCTTAAGTCTCAACTAAAATTCCACCTGGTTCAAGACCCCCCCCCCCAATATATATCTGCTTGCCTGCTCTCTTCTCCATTAGACTGCAAGGTCGTGTGTGTGTGTGTGTGTATATGTATATATATGTGTGTATATATATGTATATATATATATATATGTATATGTATATCTGCTTGCCTGCTCTCTCCTCCATTAGACTGCAAGCTCCTGTATATATATACATATATATATATGTATATATATATATACATATACATATCTGCTTGCGTGCTCTCCTCCATTAGACGGTAAGTTCCTGGAAGGCAGAAACTGCCTTCTGCCCCTTTCTGGGGACCTACTTAATAATAAGCACAACGTGGAGAAATTGAAGGCCCCAGTTACCGGAGGCTTCGGCGTTGGGCCCGGCCCACAAGGACGAAGGCCGCGCCCTTCCCAGCAGCCCCCTCCTCGGCTCCGGGTCTCAAGGCCCAGAGTCCGAGCCTCCCCTTCCCTTTCAGGCCCGGCCTCCCCAGTGACGCGGTAGTCACGGCAACAAGCCCCCCTCCCCCTCAAAGGGAGGGAAGGGCGGGAACGGATGAGAAAGGAAGGAGGGAAGGGAGAGGACAGGGGCTCGAGCTCCCAAGGCAACAAGCGCCCGTCCCTGTGTGCAGCTCCGGACTCAGGGAATTCTCCCTCCCACACTCACCCGGAGCTCCGCTCTGGGCTCGCCCCAGCCGCTCTTAGGACCCAGCGGAATCCTCGTGGAAGCTCCGGCAGCACGACCGCCCCGAGAAGGCCCGGGCCGCGCCCGAGTCAGCTGCGCCGGCGAGCAGGCTGACGTCATTTCCTTTGACCCCGCCTTTTGCACTCCTGCCCCGACCCCGCTTCCGGTCTCTGGGACCTTTGACCTCTGACGCGTCGTCGTTGACCTTTGTCTGTGGCTCTGTTCACGGAGTACCCCGCCTTCCCGGAAGAGGTCTCTCCCTGCCCGTCCTGTCGCATCCCGGAGGGGACTTGGCGGCTGAGTCACCCCTGACCTCTGCCCCCGGGTGAACTTTTTCCTGGCTGTTGCTCAGCGCGCAGCTGTCAGGCCTGCGTCACTCCGGACCTCCTGTTTGTTTTGGCCAGGAAAAAAAAGGCTCAAACCGAGTGGCGAGTCCAAGTGTCTAGTTATAAATACGCCCGTGTAAATTATGCTTCTCCTTCGCCTTGAACTTTAAACGGGAGACTTCCCTTCCAGGGTGGGCTGCAAGCTGACCGACCCCTGACCTTCACCCTGCAGCTTGGAGGGGCGGGGGGCGTTGTCGAGGCTCCCCCCGGGAAGCCAAGCCAGAAGAGCGAGCTCAGGAGCCCTCGGAGAAAGGCAGACTCCAAGCGGAGGGCATGCCTCGGCCCAGAGGGGCTGAATGAATGATTTATCCGGGCAGCCTTGCTACCAGAAGAAAAGCAAACTTTTCACTTCCAGCCTAGCGCGCACGCTATGAGTGACCCCAGGCTTGAGGTTTTTATTCCAGCTCATTAGGATCCATTGGGCATCCCGCTGCACCTGTGTCTGCAAACATGCTTCTTTCCCTTTGAGAAATGTTTCCATCGTATCCTGCTATTCTTTCAAACTACCTCCTATCTCTTCCCCTTCAATGTTCAGCTTCGCCTACAATTACTGCTTCTACTTGAGCATTATCCAATTCAGACCCCTGCAGTCTGGTTTCCATCTGTCACTCAGTTTAAACTGCTCTCACAAGTACTCATTGACCTAGTCAGCAAGTTGAATAGCCTTTTCCCTGTATGCTCTTTCATTTCTCTGGGGTGTTCCATACTGTTGAATGCACTGCCTTCTCCCTTGGCCTCAGTAATAGCTCTCTGCGGGTTTTCCTAATTCTTTTTTTCTTTTTGCAAGGCAATAGGGTTAAGTGACTTGCCCGAGGTCACAAGGCGTAGTAAGTATTAAGAGTCTGAGGCAGAATTTGAAACCTGGTCCTCCTGACTCCAGGTACGGTTCTCTATCCACTATGGCCACAGCAATGGCCAACAGAAATTGTTAGAACTAGTTTGCAAATATGTGGAGAAAAGTTCATCAACAAACCTATGTGAGGACACTATGACTTCAGGCACTGCACTAAGTGCTGAGTCAATGAAAGTACATATAAGTAAAAACAATATATGCAAGGTAAATACAAGGCAATACTGGGAATAGAAGAGGTCCTTGCAATTTAGTTCCATATGTAGAAAAATAATTCAGAAGAAAATATAAACGTCTATTAGTAAATTCTCAAAACACAAAAATAAGACGTAATTTAGTCTCATGAAGCTTATATTCTATTATAGGAAAACCAAATATAAAGCAGCCAATATAGAAGTAGAACAGACTGGAGAGTGAGCAGGAAGGAAAAAAGCATTTATTTATAAAGGGCCCTACCAATGGTTAAGTGACTTGCCCAATATTATACATCTGGTACGTAAAGATCTGAGGCTGAATTTGAACGAAGTTCTTCAGTTCAAGACCAACATTAGATTATCCCCCATTAGATTGTAAACTACTTGAGGATAAGGACTATACTTTGGCTCCTTTTGTATTCTCAGTACTTAGCATTAAATAAATGCTTAATGATTGATTGATAACATTCAGTTGACCTTTGTACTTAACTGGAGAGTGAACAAAGTGACTAGACCTTCTTATATGACAGTTCCAGGTAAAGTGGAATCATCCATCTTTTACTACACTTTATAGGGAGAGGTAAGTAGTTTGGAAGTGGAGTAGATCTACTTAGTAGTGAAGTGGACCAGAGAATCTCATATGCAATCATTTTTATTCTGTGTACGTTGAAATTTTTATATTGATGATTAAATTCAAAATAAAAGGGATTTTTTAGTCTAACATTAAACTGAAGGACTAGATTTAAATCCAACTGAGTCAGGACAGAAAGTACTGGATTTTTGGTTATAAAGCTTCAAATTCTTACTTTGCTACTTATTACCTTTGTGACCCTAGAAAAATCATTTCACTTTCCTTGGTTTCAATTTTCCTCATCTATAAAATGGGGATAATAATCTCTTTATTGGTCTTATGAGAATCAAATGTAATAATGTATTGCTAAGTATTATGAGATAAATATCAGATCACCCTTCAGATATTTTCTGACTTCAAATCCAGCAATTTTTCTATTGAGTAACTCAGTTTCCTTTTTTTTTTCTTTCTTTCAGGACCAAAATCAGGTACTAACTCCTTCATGATAAAAGCTTCCCTCATGCTGCCTAGTGATATAATCACTGCCCTTCGCAGAGTTTCATAGCATAATTTATCTTGATCTCTTATTTTTTGTCCCTTTTGCATTCTACCTTGTATCTACCTACATAGTATTATCCTTATTAGATGGGAAATTTCTTGGGTTTATGCTGCTTTTCATATATGTATTCCATAATGTTTGTCCTTCATTTTCTTAATTTAATTAAAGATTATTTATTTTGAGTTTTACAATTTTCCCCCAATCTTACTTCCCTCCCCCACCCCCCAACAGAAAGTAATTTGCCAGTCTTTACATTGTTTCCATGGTATGCATTGATCCAAATTGAGTGTGATGAGAGAGAAATCATATCTTTAAAGAAGAAACATAAAGTATAAGAGATAACAAGATCAGACTTGTCCTTCATTTTCGAAGAAGACCATGACATCAGGGAGGTGACAAGCTGGCATCACCTACCTGATGTGTTCTTCTTTAAAAATGAAGAGCAAACATTATTTGTATTCCAAGAGTCTACTTAGTTGAGTGTGTATATTTAGAATATATTCTACAAAGTATATATGTAGTAGGCACATGATATATGTTTGTTGAAATAAAAGACAGAAGTCAAGAACTTTAGATTTATAGTTAGCATAGGTTGGAGATGGAGCAATAAGTGATTGTTCCTGCTACCTCCATGGAAGAGGATATAAGATCAAAGAACCATGGAACTTTAGCTTTAGGAGGATCCTTAGAAATTTTCTAGGTCAATACCTTAATTTTTCAAATAAGGAAACTAATTCCTATGTCCCGAAATTGTTATATTACTCTCATAATCCTTTATATACAGATCTCAGTGGGCTTTAATAAAAATACAGTTGGTTTTTTTTTTGTTTTTTTAGTTTTTTTTTGCAAGGCAAACGGGGTTAAGTGGCTTGCCCAAGGCCACACAGCTAGGTAATTATTAAGTGTCTGAGACCGGATTTGAACCCAGGTACTCCTGACTCCAAGGCCAGTGCTTTATCCACTACGCCACCTAGCTGCCCAAAAAATACAGTTTTAATAAAGCATCATCACACTTTTGAATGGGTTATAAATATAATTTATTTCTATTTTATTGATGGAGAAAATCAAAAGCACAAAAAAATATGATTCTCCCAAGGAGAAACTAAAGTTGAGTAGAGATGAAGTAAAACTCATGTCTCCAGATTGGTTTTTAGGTACTGTTAGAATTCTATTTATTTTATTTTTTATTTTTTTAGGTTTTTTCAAGGCAATGGGGTTAAGTGGCTTGCCCAAGGCCACATAGCTAGGTAATTAAGTGTCTGAGGCTGGATTTAAACTCAGCTACTCCTGACACCAGGGCTGGTGCTCTATCCACTGTGCTACCTAGCCACCCCCCTAGAATTCTAGATCTTATATTAGGTTATCTATTACTTATTTAGTGCAGACTCCTATTAAGTTGCTCAGATGAAGTCTATCCACATGGAGGACCCTAAGGAGATAGCCAGGGACAATTGTACCATGCAGAAACTTGTAATATATGCACAAACACTCTGTTACAGGTTAAGGTGAACTAGCCAAATGGAAAGTAGAAGCTCTCTTATTGACTTTTGGAATATTCAGAAAAGCCTGTATTTTGCTGTTTCAAAATGACAGAGTAGAATGAAAAGACAGAACTCAATTCTTCCCCACAACTAAATGAAAATCCAATTATCATTTAATTCACCCCATTAGATAAGTAGTAAATATCCAGATCACTCTAAGGGGTGAAAATGAAAGATTCTGAAGCTAGGAAAAAAGTCTAAGTAGGAAGAAATCCTTGCAGGTATAAAATGATAGTGAAAGACTTCAGAACTGGAGGGGGAGGGGGAAATTCAGCCAGGGTGGGGGTGGAACCTAAGAGTAAAAAAAAAAAAAAGTAGACTGCCCCTCTTTTAGAAACAAAAAGGGCTGGGATCTGGGAAAGAAAATGACCTAAGTAAGATTAATAAAAATAAGTCCCTCCTTCCTAGCACTTTCGCTCAAGGAAAAAGCCTCAACTAGTTGTGTTCTTCCAGAGGAGTGACAACTGACTACTTAAATAAAAATTTTGTTAAGACTTTTGCTCTCTTCCCAAGGAAGAGGTTTCAACTAGGGTCAATCACAGAAAGAAAAGAAAACCTACCTGTCCACAGTAAAGGAAAAGGAACAAATTGTAAGAAAGCCATAATTGGTCTAAAAATGACCCCAGAGTAAAAGAAAGGCTCTCAACTGGATCTGATCCTTAGAGTAGGAGAGATCAAAAGCTCACCACCTGAGGCTTCAAGAACCAAAATTAGTAAACCAAAAATGGGGAGGAAGAAAAGGAGGTATTTTTAAGGTGTCAGGGATGAGCAAAACATGTAGAAGAGAATAATAAAAACATCTACAGTCAAAACCTCAAAGAAAAAACTAGCTTAATCACAAGAACAATTAGAATTCCTCTAAGAAATTATGTAAGATGAACTGATACTGAGTGAAGTGAGGAAAAACCAAGAACATATTGTACACATCAACAGCAGCATTGTGTGCTGATCTGCTTTGAGGACTTGGCTCTTCTCAGCAGTAAAGTGACCAAAGACAATAATAAAAAACTTGTGTTGGCAAATGGAATCCACATCCAGAGGAAAAAATAGTGGAGTCTAAAGGCAGACCAAAGCATACTATTTTCACTTTTTAAACTTTTTTTCTTTTTCTCATGAATTTTCCCCCTTTAGATTTGATTCTTCTTTCACAACATGGCTAAAATGGAAATGTTAAACATGATTCTACATATATAATCTATATCAGATTACTCGAAGTCATGGGGGGGAAGAGAGAAATTAATGGAACTCAAAAGCTTACAAAAAGATGAATGCTGAAAGATATCTTTGCATATAATTGCAATATTTAACAAAAAAGAAATTATGCAAGGGTTTAGAAAAGATACCAAAAAAGTTATGGGGGGCGGCTAAGGTGGCGCAGTGGAAAGAGCACCGGCCCTGGAGTCAGGAGTACCTGAGTTCAATCTGGCCTCAGACACTTAATAAATAATTACCTAGCTGTGTGGCCTTGGGCAAGCCACTTAATCCCATTGCCTCACAAAAACCTAAAAAAAAAAAAGTTGTGGAAGAGAAAGGGGAAGGGAGAGAATCAATAGGTAAATGAAAGAGATACAAAAGCTTACCCTAGGGGAGGCTAGGTGGCACAGTGGATAGAGCACCAACCCTGGAGTAAGGAGCACCTCCCTAAAAATTAGTGGGATTAATTATATTTACATATATAAAATTAAAGTCATAACAAGATTATTAAAGTCAAAAGCTTCAGATGATAAGAGAAGAATGTAAGTTATATTTTAAAAGCTACCCAAAAAGAGATGGAGGTGTGAATAACTTGAGAATTGTATACTCCATGACCAATTAAAAAAAAAAACCTGAATATCATTCTTTAAAAAGGCTAATGTAAAAAGAGGAAAAAAAACTACCAGTTATGCCCTGAGAAAATCCAAAAATGAAAACTCCTGGCAACATCTCTGCCAAAATTCCAAGTTTCAAAATAAAAAACTTCAAGCAACCAAAAATTCAAATATTGGGAAACTACAATTAGGATCACATAAAATTTAGCAGATATTGCTATAAAGGAACAGAGAACATAAACTGAGATATTCCAAGATAAAAAAAAAGGTAAAAGATTTGCAGCTAAAATAACTTTGCCTAACAAAATTGAGTACAATCTTGGGGTGGGGGGGGGGGAGGATGAATCTGCAGTAAAAAGAGGACTTCCAAATATTCCTGATAAAGACACCAGCAGAGCTGAAAGGGAATTTTACAAAACAACAAAGTCAAGAGAAAAATAAGAAAATCAAATGATCAGAAAGATCTTAATATTAATGAACTTTTTACATTCTGAAGGAGGAAAGTTCTTTTAGAATTCTAATGCCACTATCCTGGGAAGTAAGCCATCATCCTGAGGAAAAGGGCCTACTTCCCAGGCCTACAAGCTGCCAATCAGTTGCTTTCCACAAGGTAGAGACAAGGTGAATTCATCAGAGCACTTTGAATGACAGGTAGATGCAAATATTACCAACTCCCACTATCAATTACCTTGACCACCATTTTCACTTAGATCCTAATTGGGAAAAGCCCAGAAACCTGAACCTAAGAGCCTTGGAATGTCAGTATCTTACAAATCAATAGACTTGCTTCCAGTCCAATTCCTCTGGCTTTCATGGAAGGAAGAAATCATTCTGGAAAAGAGCCCATCTTCCTCATTACCATCAATTACAACTGCTGCTAACAAAAAGTCTTAGGAGGGGTAGCATCATTTCCTTCATTCCCACAACACTCTGAGCTAGTCTTGCTTCCCCCTCATAGCTATCATCTAAGAAGGCAATTCTTGTGGAGAAGAGGCCAGCTATCTTCATCATCTACCAACCAACTTCCATCCATAGTTCACACAAGAGTAGGAAGATCCTTGCAGAAGAAACAAGAGGTAGTATGTCTGGGCAAATCAAACCACAACCATCACATTGTCCACCATCTCCCCTCAGACCGTGATGAAGAAAGAAAAGGACTCTGATCTGAAGATATCTGAAAATATCAACGTTCCCTCCCATCAATATCATCTTTGGGGGAAAAAACTTCTCTTTCAACTTAGCCCCCACAGGTGCTATAGTCACTTTTTTTTGAAGACTCAAAAAAGAAAATTCTTATCATAGAAATCCTTGACCCTTTTGAATGGTTCTACATTAGAAATGGAGGTGATTTTATCAGAGGACATGTCATAGAAAAAGCTTTTCAAGTCTCCTTTGTCACTGCAACAGAAGAACTATAGCATTTTTCCATCTGACTTAAAGCTGAAATCTTCCATATTTACCGTGTCCATTATTAGAATGATAAATTCTCCTTGAGAGCAGGGACTGTTTCTCCTATATGTATCCCCAACCCATAGCATAATGCTTTGTACATTCTAAGTAATTAATAAATATTTTTTATTCATTCACTTATACACATGAGATCATAGAGAGTCAAGTGAAACAGAATATTTATAAATGAATTTGTTATGCTGTGATGCTATGCTATGATGATGCTGTAAGAAGAAATAAAGGAAGAAGGATGTAGTAGAGGAAACTGGAAGGATGAAGGAACTTGTTGTTACACTTCAGTAGGGTGCATAAGTAGAAGTAAATACAAACATGGAAGGAATTGACACTCAAACTCACTTCCATCTAAATTAACCAAAAGGGCGGAGACAAGAAGGCGACAACAAATGATCCTGTCTTAGGTACTTTCTCATAAAACTCATAAGCTAAGGACTCTAACTAAACTTTCGAGAGACAGAACCCACAAAGGGACCCAGTGAGGCAGTTCTTCTACTCAAGGTAACCTGGAAAAGAGCAGAAAGGCTCTGCTCCCCGGGGTCGGAGGTGCGGCCAGCCAGAGGGGCGGCCCGCCAGAGCAAAAGAACTTCAGCCTCCCGGAGGCAGCCCCAGGGTGCTGGGAGCCTTGGCTCACAGGAGCGGGGGAGTTTCCTGAGCTACACCCCGGGGAGCATCAAGCACAAAGTGGGGGAACGGGGTGGGGGGGGGGGGGGGGGGGGAGTCTGCCAGAGCCAGCATGTGGAGCCCAGCCCTCAGGGCACACAGCCAGCAGGGTGGCCAGCACAGCCCAGATCCAGGAACAGAAGCAGTCTGAGCAGGTAAGCAGGAGCCCCCAGGGCATGAGCCCATTGAATCTAGGGAGGGGAGTGAAGAGAGAGAGAGAGAGAGAGAGAGAGAGAGAGAGAGAGAGAGACTGCAGAGCTCTGTCCTCTGTCCCTGGAACAGGACTCTGGGGCTCTGACCACATTCAGATGCTGATCAAAGTCTAGGACCCCCCCATAGAACAGCAGGGCCCCCCCACCTCAGCCCTGTGGCAGAGGGGGGCGCTTATGGTTATTCACAGACCAGGAGGGAGGACAGAGCCTCACACATTGAGACCCTTGTGGGAGTGTCCCAAAAGCTCAGGAAGCACCCCCAAAAGAGGCTAAGGCTGGGAAAATGAGCACGCAGATAAACAAAAGGAAGACTATTGAGAAATATTTTGCAAATGAGTCCAAGAAGGATCAAAATACTCAGTCTGAAGATGAGGAAGCACAAGCTCCTGCATCTAAAGATTCCAAGAAAAAACAGAAATTGGGCTCAGGCTATGACAGAGCTCAAAAAAGACTTTGAAAATCAAATGAGGGAGTTAGAACTAAAACTGGGAAAAGAAATGAGAGAGATGCAGGAAAAACATGAAAATGAAGTCAGCAGCTAAAGAAAACAGCATGCTAAAAACCAGCTTAGGTCAAATGGAATAAAACAGTTCAAAAAGTTATGGAGGAGAAGAATGCTTTAAAAAGCAAAATTGGTCAGATGGAAAAAGAGATAAGAAAACTCTCTGAGGAGAACAAATCCTTCAGACAAAGAATAGAATTCAGGGAGATTGATGAATTTACCAGAAATAAGGAATCAATACTTCAAAACCAAAAAAATGAAAAATTAGAAGAAAATGTGAAACATCTCATTGAAAAAAACAACTGATATGGAAAACAGACTTAGGAAAGATAATTTAAATTATTGGAATACCTGAAAGTCATGATCTGGAAAAGAACCTTGACATCATTTTCAAAGAACTGCTACAGAAAAATTGCCCTGATATTCTAGAAGTAGAGGGAGAGAATCCACCGATCCCCTAGAGAAAGAGATCCCAAAAAACAAACCCCTAGGAATATTATAGCCAAGTTCCAAAACTCCCAAGTCAAAGAGAAAATATTACAAGCGGCCAGAAGGACATAGTTCAAATATCGTGGAGCTGCAGTCAGGATCACACAGGACTTAGCAGCAACTACATTGAAAGCTCGTAGGGATTAGAATATAATATACCAGAAGGCAAAACAGCTTAGAATGCAACCAAGAATCACCTACCAGAAACCTGAATGTTCTCTTCCAGGGAAAAAGATGGACTTCCAATGAACCAGGGAAATTTCAAATGTTCCTGCTGGAATGGCCAGAGCTGAACAGAAGGTTTGATCTTCAGATACAGGACTCAGGTGAAGCATGGAGATTGGAGGTGAGGGGGAAAATATGAGGGACTTAATGATGATGAATTGCATGTATTCCTGTATAGAAAAATGACATTGATAATACTCATATGAACCTTCTCAGTTAATAGAGCAGGTAGAAGGAGCTTTTATAGTTGAAGCACAGGAGAAAGCTGAATTCGAAGATAAAATATGGTGTAAAAATGGAGTCAATAGAAAAAAAAGGGAAATGTAATGGGAGAAAGAAAAAGGAGAGGGGGAATAAGCCAAGATATTTCATATAATAAGATTTTCCTTTATTACAATGAGCTATTGCAATGATATGGAAGGGGGGAAGGCAAGGGGGAATGAGGGAAACTTCGCTCTCATTAGAGGTGGCTAGGAGAGGAAACAACATATATACTCAATGGGGTATAGGCATCTGGAGTAAGAAGGGGGGACAGGGGAAAGGGGGGGATGTGAGTGATGGAGGAGAGGATGGACCATGGGGGGAGAGTGGTCAGATATAACACATTTTCTTTTTTACTTCTTGCAAGGGGCTGGGATTGGAAGGTCTGTCTGGGACCATAGGGCCAGGTGGATGCTGGGCCTAAGGGGTGGTATGGGGGCTCAGGGCCTCTTGGCCCCAGGACCAGAGATCTGTCTGCTGCGCCACTCAGCTACCCTACAGCAGAGTCAAAGTGAAAGGAGAGAGAAAATATAATACATGGTAGTGGAGAAATACGAAAGGAGGGAGTTGCGATCAGCAATGACAATCGTGGAAAAATATGGAAGTAACTTTTGCCATGGACTTATCATAAAGAATGTGATCCACCCACAACAGAGTTGTTGGTGTTGGAACAAAGACTCAAGCACATTTTTTATTATTATTATTTTTGGGGGGGTGCAGGGCAAATGGGGCTGGGTGGCCTGCCTGGGGCCACATAGCAGGGTGATCATTGGGTGTCTGAGGCCGGATTTGGACCCAGGTGCTTCTGGTTCAAGGGCCAAGGCTCTGTCTGCCACCCAGCCACCCCTACTATTGTAACTATTTTATTTTATTTTATGTCTTTTTTTTTCTTTTTTTTTGTTTTTTGCAGGGCAATGGGGTTCGGGTGGCTTGCATGTCACACAGCTAGGTGATTGTTGGGTGTAGGGGCCGGATGTGGGCTCGGATGCTAATGGCTCCAGGGCTGGTGCTCCATCCATTGCGCCACCTGGCTATACCTACAATTATTACTATTTTTTTTATTTTAATTTTTTTCTCTCCCCTTTATCACTCAAGCAAGTCTATATTTATGGGGGGAGGGGGTATTTGGTTTACTCTTAAACAAGAATATTTTATTAATGTAAAAAAATTATTTGTATAAAATGAGAATAAATATTAAGAGTCAAAAAAAATAAAAAATAAATAAATAAAAATAAAAAAATAAATTGACCAAAAGAGGGTAGAAAACACATAAAGACTTAAGTGTGGAAATACATACATACATACATATATATATATATATATATATATATGTATATACATATATATATACACAAATAGGAACAAGAAGAGGGGAAAGAGAAATATAATATGAGCAGATAATTTTCAAGATTAAAAAAAACCTCAAGCTGTAAGTCATATAAAAATGCTCCAAAATAGTACTTAGAGGAATAAAAATAAAAATAATTCTGATATTTTATCTCATACCTGTTAGATTGACAAAGATGAAAAATATAAATGTTGAAGGGGCTAAGTGAAAAACATGTACATTGATATATGATCATTCTGGAAAACAATTTGGAATTATCTTCAAAAAGTTATTAAGTAGTATATGCCCTTAGATCCAGATGTAAGACTATTAGCCCTATAATCAAAAAATATAAGGAGGAAAAGGAACCATATGCACAAAAATATTTACATTAGTCACTTTTGTTGTGGCAAAAAACTGGAAACTAAGATATTCATCAGATGGGGAATAGTGGAATAAATTGCTGTATATGAATGTAATGAAATACTATTGTGCTTTAAAGTAGGAGGAAATAAGTGATTTCAAAGAGATATGGGAAAACTTGTATGAACTGATACAAAGTGAAATAAGTAGAAAAAGAATAGTTATAACATCAATATTATATAACATCAATATTATTTACATAACCAGTTTTGACTACTTCTATACACTGATGAAGATTGAAGGAGGCAGAACTAGGAGTACAATTTCTTCAGTTATAGTAACATTGAAAACCAAACTCTGAAAGCTATTAGAACTATGATCAGCACATGATTATCCATATCAGAAGAATAATTTACACAGTAATAGCAATTTTGTATAGATGATCAACTGTGAAATATTTAATAACTCTGATTGACACAGTGACCCACGACTCATAAGGAAACATGTTATCCACATCTGATGAAGAGTTAATGAACTCACAGTGCAAACTAAGGCATGATATTTTTTCTCTTCCTTTTTCTTGCTGTTTCTGGGAACATGGTTATTGTGAAAATTCCTTTTGCATGACAATACATATTTGTAATAGCTTTTATTTTTCTTGCCTTCTCATTGAGTGGGAGAAGGGAACTAAAAAATTTTTTTAAACTATTTACACTATTTAAAAAATGATCATACATGATTCTAGAAGGCCTATGATAGAGCATGCTAAATCCTGACTGAGAATTTGTGTATGTATATGTGTATACTAAATACGATATATCTAACAACTGCATATTGATTTAATCAAAGTATTTAATCTAAATAATTTCTAAATTTGCCACCAAATAGTTCTCTATTTATTGAATAAGAATATCAGATAGGTTTAATATTCTACTATATACATAGAACACTTAGATCAGAATCACAACTCTAATCTCACATAATCTAAGTGCAATTTTTGGGACTTCTCTCAATAATTTTTCTATGGTTTGTCTCAAACCCAAGTTTTTCCTGGGAATATTGGGATTTATAACATTTCAAAAGGTCCATCAACGCTATGCAAACCACTTAGGTTAATAAAATAAGAACTAGAGCCAGGTTCTATTTAAACTAATATCTAATGTAAAGAACCTGCAGCAGGGGCAGCTGGATGGTACAACAGATAGAGCACCAGCCCTGGACTCAGGAGGACCTGAATTCAAATCCGACCTCAGATACTTAATAATTACCTAGCTGTGTGACCTTGGGCAAGTCACTTTACCCCATTTGCCTTGCAAAAACAAACAAAAAGAACCTAAGCCAAATAGTCAAAACATCTTCTTTTCTCTTCACCTTTTCCAAGGACCTATAAAATATTATTCTGGGGGATTGCTTTCTCACATCCCCACAGAGAAAAGAACTTAAGATTGTCAGAAAATCAAGCAATAGTTTATCAATGCACATGGTTCCCCGGCAGAACATGGTTTCCTAGATATGCTATGAGGATATGCAGGCCTTTCCTAGTAATAATGTAGATCAAGGAACTATTATCAGATGGAGATTTGGAAGAAGAGAAGTTATTACCAAATGGAAACAAAGAGAAAAAAGCAGCTGCATAGCTGAGCACCTACACAGAGATAGCTAGATAGAACACTGGGTCAAGACAGGAAGACCTGAGTTCAAATGCTGACTTGTCATGAACTGTGTGATCCTGAGCAAGTCACTAAAGCATTTGTCTACATCAGCTTCCTCAACTGTAAAACAAAAACCAAAAATAAATAAATAAAGAGGGCTTTGTATGACAGAATGTATATTTGTCAAAGGACCCTTCTTGGAAGCCCTGGCTACACGGCAAAATATACTCGAGCTTTCACTTCATGGTATGTTTTTTGGGGGGCAGAGGGTTTGCAAGGTAGTGGGGTTAAGTGACTTTCCCAAGGTCACTCAGCTAGGTAATTATTAAGTGTCTGAGGTCAAATTTGAACTCAGGTCCTCCTGACTCCAGGGCTGGTGCTCTATCTGCTGTACCACTTAGCTGCCCCACATGGTATGATCTTTGATAACTAAGAATTACCTCCATAACCATTATTAGAAAACATTTCAATAAAGGACAGGAATATTAGAGGATAGGGTAAATAACTCAAATTTTTAAGAGGGATTATGATTTATAGATAAACTTACAAACTTCTGACATGGGAATTATAGAAGCATTATTTCCCCATTTTTCATCTCCATCATTTTGAAAATGAAGAAACAGATTTAAGAACTGATCCTCTTCCCCCTAACTCCATGCCCTTCTGGACTGAACTACCTTCTTTTCTTTTTATTTTTTAGGTGGTTTTTTTTTTTTTTTGCAAGGCAATGCAAATGTGGCTTGCCCAAGACCACACAGCTAGGTGTCTAAGACCAGATTTGAACCCAGGTACTCCTGACTCCAGGGCCGGTGCTTTATCCACTGTGCCACCTAGCTACCCCGTCCAGCTAGTTTTTTAAAGCCTTTCACAACCTGGCTACAAACTACTTTTCCAGGCTCAATCCTGATGTTTCTCTCACTATATGAACAGTCTAACTAAATTGGCCTTCTTGGTATTCTTCATACATTAGATTCCATTTCTCATCTCCATGACTTTGCTTGGACCAGCTCTCATTCTAGGCATGTACTCCATAACACTGTCTCAAAGAATTCTTATTTTTGGATAGCTAGATGATGCAGTGGATAGAGCACTGGTCCTGGAATCAAGAGAATTTGAGTTCAAATATGGCCTCAGCCACTTAATAATTACCTAGCTGTGTGACTTTGGGCAAGATACTTAACCCCATTGCCTTGTAAAAACAACAAAAAAAATCCTTATTTTCTTTAAGAATTAGCTCAACCTACTTGCTATATAAAGTCTTTTCTAATCTCAATTACTAAGACTCTTCTTCCCTAGACAACTTTGCATTTATTCTGCATGTACTTGCCTTGATACATGTAGTTTCCCTAAAAATAATATTAGCTCCTTGAAAACAGACTGTTTTGTTTTAGTCTTTATATTTCCAGTGGCTAGTTCAATGATTGACAATTGTAAGCATTTAATAAAAACTTGTTGAGCAGTTGATTGCCTAGAGTGACAGAGGTAGTAAATGTCAGAGGCAGGATTTAAACCCTGGTATCTCTTGCCTCTAAGACCAACACATATACTATGAAGAACTCTATTGAGCAAAGAATGAATAGGGTCTTATAGGATTTGTTTTTCATCTCCAAGCAAGAAAACACAGTCCAGTGATCATGTAATGCAGTAGCAGGTACTTGATTTCAGAAAACATTGTACTCTAAAGTCCTTCCTGAACACCTGTCAACATTTTTTCCCTAAATTTTTAATTAATTTTTCTGACTACATGTGAAAGTAGCTTTCAATAATCATTTTTTATTTAATATTTTAATATTTACTCTCATTCTTTATGATAAGTCCATCACAAAAGTTACTTCCATATTTTTCCACCGTTGCCATTGCTGATCGCAACTCCCTCCTTTCGTATTTCTCCACTACCATGTACTATATTTTCTCTCTCCTTTCACTCTGACTCTGCTGTAGGGTCGCTGAGTGGTGCAGCAGACAGAGCCCCAGCTCTGGGACCAAGAGGCCCTGAGCCCCCATACCACCCCTTAGGCCCAGCATCCACCTGGCCCTATGGTCCCAGACAGACCTTCCAATCCCAGCCCCTTGCAAGAAGTAAAAAAGAAAATGTGTTATATCTGACCACTTTCCTCCCATGGTCCATCCTCTCCTCCTATATTCACATCCCCACCCCTTCCACCTGTCCCCTCCCTTCTTACTCCAGATATCTATGCCCCATTGAGTATATGTGCTGTTTCCTCTCCTAGCCACCTCTGATGAGAGCGAAGATTCCCTCATTCCCCCTTGCCTTCCCCCCTTCCATATCATTACAATAGCTCATTGTAATAAAGAAAAATCTTATTATATGAAATATCTTGGCCTATTCCCCCTCTCCTTTTTCTTTCTCCCATTACATTTCCCTTTTTTTTCTATTGACTCTATTTTTACACCATATTTTATCTTCGAATTCAGCTTTCTCATGTGCTTCAACTATAAAAGCTCCCTCTACCTGCTCTATTAACTGAGAAGGTTCACATGAGTATTATCAGTGTCATTTTTCTATGCAGGAATACATGCATTTCATCCTCCTCCACTCTCTATGCTTCACTTGAGTCCTGTATCTGAAGATCAAACCTTCTGTTCAGCTCTGGCCATTCCAACAGAAACATTTGAAATTCCCCGGGTTCATTGAAAGCCCATCTTTTTCCCTGGAAGAGGACATTCAGCCTTGCTGGGTAGTTGATTCTTGGCTGCATTCTAAGCTGTTTTGCCTTCTGGTATATTATATTACAAGCCCTACGAGCTTCCAATGTAGTTGCTGCTAAGTCCTGTGTGATCCTGACTGCAGCTTCATGATATTTGAACTGTGTCCTTCTGGCTGCTTGTAATATTTTCTCTTTGATTTGGGAGTTCTGGAACTTGGCTATAATATTCCTGGGGGTTGGTTTTTTTGGGATCTCTTTCTCAGGGGGATCGGTGGATTCTCTCCATTTCTATTTTGCCCTCTGCTACTAGAATATCAGGGCAATTTTCCTGTAGTAATTCTTTGAAAATGATGTCAAGGTTCTTTTCCTGATCATGACTTTCAGGTATTTCAGTAATTTTAAATTATCTTTCCTAAGTCTGTTTTCAATATCAGTTGTTTTTTCAATGAGATGTTTCACATTTTCTTCTAATTTTTCATTTTTTTTGGTTTTGAAGTATTGAGTCCTGGTTTCTCGTAAATTCATCAAATTCCCTGAGTTCTATTCTTTGTCTGAAGGATTTGTTCTCCTCAGAGAGTTTTCTTATCTCTTTTTCCATCTGACCAATTTTGCTTTTTAAAGCATTCTCCTCCATAACTTTTTGAACTGTTTTATTCCATTTGACCTAAGCTGGTTTTTAGCATGCTGTTTTCTTTAGCTGCTGACTTCATTTTCATGTTTTTCCTGCATCTCTCTCATTTCTTTTCCCAGTTTTTCTTCTAACTCCCTTATTTGATTTTCAAAGTCTTTTTTGAGCTCTGTCATAGCCTGAGCCCAATTTCTTTTTTTCTTGGAGTCTTTAGATGCAGGAGCTTGTGCTTCCTCATCTTTAGACTGAGTATTTTGATCCTTCTTGGGCTCATATGCAAAATATTTCTCAATGGTGTTCCTCTTGTTTCCTCTGCTTGTTCATTTTCCCAGACTGAGCCTAGTTTTGGGGTGCTTCCTGAGCTTTTGGGACACTCCCACAAGGGTCTCAGTGTGTGAGGCTCTGTCCTCCCTCCTGGTCTGTGAATGACCATAAGCGTCCCCCTCTGCCACGGGGCTGAGGTGGGGGGGGGCCCTGCTGTTCTCTGGGGGGTCCTAGACTGTGATCAGGATCTGAATGTGGTCAGAGCCCCAGAGTCCTGTTCCAGGGGCAGAGGACAGAGCTCTGCAGTCTCTCTTCACTCTCCCTCAGCTCAATGGGCTCATGCCCTGGGGGCTCCTGCTTACCAGCTCTGCCTACTTCTGTTCCTGTAACTCCCTGGCTCTCTGTGTGCCCGGAGAGCTGGGCTTCACATGCTCACTCTGGCAGAGGTCCCCCACTGTTCCCCCAATTTGTGCCCGGTACTCCCCTGGGAAACTCCCCCGCTGCTGTGAGCCATGCCTCCGGGAGGCTGAAGTTCTTTCGCATGGGCCGCCCCTCTGGTGGGCCGCCCCCTCTAACCCCGGGGGAGCAGAGCCTTTCTGCTCTTTTCCAGGTTACCTTGAGTAGGAGAACTGCCTCCCTGGGTCCCTCTGTGGGTTCTGTCTCTCGAAAATTTAGAGTCCTTAGTTTATGATTTTTATGAGAGAGTGCCTAAGACTTGATCCATTCTTGTCACCATCTTGGCTCCCCCCCACCTGCAAGTTCTAAGACTCTGAAGATACCTTCAATCAATAATCATGTTTTGTAAGATTTCGAGTTTCACCTTTTTCTCCTTCCCTCCCTTCCCTTCCCTCTTCCCTGACAGAGAGCAATCTAATATAGGTTATACATGTAAAACTATGTTAAACATATTTCCATATAAAAGATAAAAAAATTTAAAAATTTCAATTTGTAAGCTTTGGTCTGCATTAAGACTCCATAGTTCCTTCTCTGGATGTGGATGATATTTTTCATCTCAAATCCTTTAGAATCATCTTTGATTATTGTACTACTGAGATGAGCAAGTCCACCATAGCTGATCATCACACAATGCTGCTGATGATGTCTAATGTTAATGTTCTTCAGTCCTTCAGTGAACTAAGTCTTTCCCGGTTTTCTATCCCTCATGATTTTTTACAGAACAATAGTACTCCATGATGTTTATATACCATAATTTGTTCAGCCATTCCCCTATTGATAAGCATTCCCTCAATTTGTAGTTCTTTGCCACTATGAAAGGAGCTACTATAAATATTTCTGTAAATGTGGATTTTTTTTTTACTCTTTCTTGTGATGATTTTGGTAGATCTAGTGTTGCTATTGCTAACTTGGGTACACACAGTTTTATTGCCCTTTGGTATACTTACAAGATGCTTTCTAGAAAGGTTGGATCAGCTAATTGTGAAAATTAAAATAATAAAAAAAAAACTAAAAATAAGGATCAGAATTCTTTGAGCCAAGCTCCTAATGTAACAAATACATGCTACTAATTTAACTTAAATTCATTTGTAACTAAAGTCAGGGGACAAAAAGGTGTAAATGTAAACCAAGCAGTTCAACATTTTAAGAAATACCTTTCCTTCTCTAATATCTATATATTTTTCAGTTAGATTATTGATAGGGCAGAGTGGAATAATGTTAGTGTCTTTGACAGGAATAGAGAAGTTTGGAAGAATTGAATTCAGAAGACAAATGAGCTCAGTTTTGAATATGTTGAGTTTGAAGGACCTTCAGGAATTCCAGTTTGAAAGATCCAATAGACACTTGGTGATGTAAGACTAAAGCCCTGGGGAGAAACTAGGGATGGATTGATTGTTTGGCAAATAATGCCATCATGAGACAAAATATATTGATCTGTGAGTCATATACAAAGAGATGATAATTAGGGGCAGCTAGGTTGTGCAGTGGATAGAGCATGGGCCCTGGAGTCAGAAGGACCTGACTCCAAATTCGGACACCAACACTAATTGCCTTGCTGTGTGACTTCAGGCAAGAAATGATAATTAAACCTAAGGGAGCTGAGGAAGTCACCAAGAGATATAACTCAGAAAGAGAAGAGGACATGGGACAGAACCTTGGGAAATGCTCTCATGTAGGAGATATAAGATAAATGATAAACTAATAAAGGAGAGTAGGTAAGCTTGAGAGAGGATAGCATCATGAAATCCAAGAGAGGACAGTATCCAGGAGGAAAGGTATGAACAGAATCAAATTCAGCAGAGAGGCAAATAAAGAATGAAAAAAGCCCTTGTGTTTGGCAATGAAGATATCAATCTAACCACAAAAACTTCAAAGAAAGCAATTTCTCTTGAATGGTGAGGTTGGGAGCCATATCAAAAAAATTCAAAGAAGTAGAGAATTCTCAAAGAATGAGAGAGAGAGAGGCAATGAGTTTGGACAGCTTTTTTCAAGGAATTTGTTTGAGGAAAGGGAGATTGTGAGGAGTTTGGCTCTGTGAATTGATAATTTATGAAATTGTGTAAAGTGGGGTAAGCACACTTGATTCTGTAAGTACTTACATGGAAATACTATTTAAGGGAAATGGGGCAGCAATCACATTTTAATTAGGCACAGAGGATACAGAGAAAAGTAACAAAAGGCAGATGGCATGTGAATGGGAGATGAAATGATATAAGAAGGCAGGCTACATGCAGAAGAGTATGGGGTGGGGGTGAGGCAGAATATATTGCATATATAACCATGGATTAGAGCTGGTAGCACTAGGTTATCTTGGACCTAATCTGGGGGGGGAAGCAGGAGTTTGAGGTCTCATTTTTTTTTGTAGAGATTGGGGAGAAACTAATTCTTATCTGTGCCTCCCTGAGATCAGTTCTTTTACATAACTAAATGATCTCAAAGTTATCTGTACCTTTTGATGTTCCCATGGTCTACTGTAGAGATAGAATTTGTCTGGGAATTTTATATCACAGGACCAGAATCCTGACAGCAGTAATTAGACAACTTCTGCTGCTTCAGCATATATTACCAGGATGTGAATGTTGTTTAACATATGATACAATTTGTAAATTATCTTCTTTTGATCTTTGGGACAGTTTTCTCATGACTTCCAGGCTCACCTTTGCAATCTTATTTTCCGTTGCTGCCCCTTTATACTGGTAACTTATAAATTCTCTTACTATACTGACTAAAAAGGGAGGAATGGTCAGGAATAACAAAATAAGATGCAATTTTAACACACCTTGGCAGGGAGAAGGACCATCTTGTTGTCAAAACTGGGGGGGGGGGGAATATGAAAACAAGAGATGATATCAAGGGATTCTGAGGTAACTTACAAGGAAAAAAGAAGTATCTCATGGCTAATATCCTTACTTTTCCCATTGAACTATGAAGTGAGGCTCTGCTCATTCTTTAGCTATTAAGATTTTTTTTTGAATTCTGATTTGAATGATATCCTAGAAGCTATTCATTCCAGTTCTGGATAATCTGTAAATTTGGTAAAAATGACTTCTCATTCTTCATCCAAGTCACAAAACATGAGCAATTTTGAAAAGGTTGCAGCCAAGGACAAAGAGCAGCAGCATGTAACTAGATACTTCAACGTCACAGTTGTTAACAAAGTTGATTAAAAATTCATCTAACTATATTATCATCTATTCTATATTCTTATCTTGTCCACAGGGATATTATGAGAGACTTTATAATATTCCTTTCTGAATACTCTATATAGGACACTAATTTGAGTATCCTTATTCAAAATGGAAATTAGGTTAGTTTGGCATGATTTGTTTTAATGAATGAATGGCACAGTGATTCCCTCAATTTCTTTATTAAATATTCACAAGACAATTAATTAATAACATGGTAAAGAATTTTATGAGATTTGAATTCAAAAGTATTAAATTGTACTTTCCAGAATCCAGTCTTTTGCCATTTTGAAAAATTGAATTTAATAAACCATTTTAATAAACCATCAAATTTCTGGGGTCCCAAAATCACCCATAAGGCCACTCAAGTTCAGGGGTCTTTTTCTCTTGATCTCTTGATATAACTTGGGTACCAATGTAGAATCTGGGTTGTCCTTTCCTCACTCTTGCAACATAGTCAACTTTCTTTTCTGATCAAACATCTACATTGCACCTAGTAAGTGCTTAATCAATTGTTTAGTGGATTGGCTGCTCTTCTCCCTTCATAATCTTTCCCTCAAATACATCATTGGGTGAATGATATATTTGGGTAACACCTATGTCTTCTATTCCAGTGATCTCCAAAGATTTCCAGTATTATCTACATACTTAAATTCTAGCTTCTCTATTCAAATGTCTACTGGACATCCTCTACTAGGATATTTCATTGTCACCTGAATCTCCAGGGTATTCAAACCCATATGTATCTTTTACTACCCCCCTCCAAAAACAGCAAAAATGACACTACCACCAAATACAAATTCCCTTTCTAACTACACTATCAATGTTATCATCATTCTCATAGTCATTCTACCAATTTACACTATTTTTAAAAAGTTTTTTATGCAAGGCAATGGGGTTAAGTGACTTGCCCAAGGCCACACAGCTAGGTAATTATTAAGTGTCTGAGGTCACATTTGAACTTAGGTACTTCTGACTCCAGACCCGGTGCTCTATCCACTGCGCCACCTCGCCACCCAATTTAAACTATTTTTTAACTTATCCATTACTCACATTTACAGAGGGATATTTACTAGATCCTGATAGTTTTTTTTAAAAATGTCTTTCATATCTGTCCTTTCTCTGTTCTCCTTGTTCTTTCCTAGTAGAATTTTATACTTAGATCTTTACAAAAAATATAAGTGAAATAAATACCTGAGTTAGGTCATATGCTAAGCACTGGGAAAAAAATACAGAATTGAAGGAGTCCAACAAAAAGAGGGGAAATAAGAAGAGAATAGCCAGCTCCCCCTCTCAATTATTTCAGTGAAGGTCAATGAAAGCCTAGGGTGTGTTTTCATTAAGTTGTAAAGTCATAATAGTGTGTACCTCTTTAAGCAGTGAATGTTATGATATGGGTTTCTTAGCAAAAGTCTCTAGTAATAAATTTCATGGTTTGGCAAAATTTTCTGTCATTGAAAGTCAAAATACTAAAATACTATTACTACTACTACTACTACTACTACTACTACTAATAATAATAATAATAATAATAATAATGAATCCCTCTCAATTAACAATGTAAGCCAAAAGAAAGCTTACTGACCAGAGTTTGACCAGTCCATAGCTATGAATGCTCAGGATTCCAGTCAAAGCAGAACTGATATGGTATCCAGGTATCTGGAAACTGAGGCCAGAACTAAGTTGTGAAAATACAAAAATATCAGTCAATTCTCACTGACATACATTGCAGTCCCTTTTTTGTTTATTTTCTATAATTTCCCCAGGAAATTTTGGAGTGGTTTTTACAGGGATACATAATTGTTATCTAATGGCTGCCCCAGTGTGAGTATTCCATTTCGATTATTAAACTTCTTATATAATCAAACTGGAACTTCTGGCTCATTTCTTTGCTAGCTAGCTAGCTAGCTAGATACATACATACATACATACATACATACAAAAAAAAACCTGAATTCTTTATGTGTTAAAAACCTTGAATATCACCTAGGGGAATTTCTGGGCATAACAGTCAAGAATGATCCCAGAGTAGTGATTAGGAAACCACAATGGATCATCTTCCCAACACAAGATCAGAAATTTAATGCCCAACCCTAATGTCAGAAGTGAAACAGTATCTTTCCTCAAAAAGTTCAAGTTTTATTAGGAGGAAAACAACCTGTGCAAAAAATAGTGGCCGAAGAAGTTTTGGTCTGGGGAATCATAGAGATTGTAAGCTGATACACAGAACAATAAATTAACATGTACTTCTCAGAAACAATATTGAATTGATTACCAGGTCTATTATTCCAATGTTTTCCAGTGTTTTTAGTAGAAATGGGAATTGTATTTTGTCAAAGGCTTTTTCTCCATTTAAGATAATCGTTAAGATTTCTGTTGGTTTAATCTGTTGGTTTTATTATAGATATGGTCAGTTATGTTGATAGTTTTCCTAATACTGAACTAGCCCTGTATTTCTAGTATAAAATTTTTTGCATCAGTGTTCTATGAGGGAAATTGGCCTATAGTTTGATTTCTCAGTTTTGGCTTTTCTTGATTTAGATTAGCATCATATTTGTGTCATAAAAGGAATTTGGAATGACTCCTTCTTTACCTATGTTTCCAAATAATTTATGAAGTATTGGAATCAATTAGTCTGTAAATGTTTGGTAGAATTAACTTGTAAATCCAATCACATGTGATCCTAAGATTTTTTTTTCTTAGGGATTTCCAAACTAATTTTCAAATAACACTTTAATCATGTCAATCTAGTGACAAATCTCATATGTTTACATATATATTATATGTATATATTATGTACATATATATAATTATATTAAATATAAACTATCCATCTGGCTTTAAAGCAGTCAATCAATAAGCATATATTAAATAATAACCATATATTTACTATGTTTCAAGTACTGTATTAAGAGCTAGGGGATAGAAAGAAAGGCAAAAAAACAGTCCCTGTTTACTAGCAGCTCACAATAAAATGGAAATATATGAAAATAACTATGTACAAATACTATATGAGGATATAGATACATACATATTTATATTTATAGTTACATGGTAAATTGGAGATAATCAATAGAGGAAAATCACTCAATAAAGGGGGATTGAAAAAGGCTTCTTGTAAGAGGTAAGATTTTATTTGAGACTTGAAAGAAACCAAGGAAGCCAGAGACCAAAATGAGGAGTGAATTTCTGGCATTAGAGAATAGTACCTCAGTCACATTTACCATTTATTCCTATTCTCTCAGCTCTGGTCATATATTTTTCTTGTGAGCATACTATACTAATTTCCTCTTCTGTTACTCTGGTCATGCTATTCTATCAAGTGGAATATCCTGTTGTTCCTCTCATTTTAAAATCCAGACTAAGGTCTAGCTAGCTCAAGTCTCTCCATCTTCACAAAATCTTCGCTAACTACTCCAATTACTTAACTATTTATATATCATATGCTACAGCTATATTGCATATATAATCTTCAACACACAATTTAAAGCTTAATTGTATAATGTCTAACAATGCTTGCTAATGGTTGTATGTATTCACATAGATCATAAAAACCAGGAAGAAAGATGCTGCCTAATGTATCAGAATCTACCCCACAGTGCTGAGTATGGAAGTACTTAATTGGGAAAAAAACCCACAAAATTTTGATAGATTAAAATCCATTCTTTAGGTACTTATTGAATACACACCCAATTCACTTAGTACCTAGAACATTAATTTTTGCCGTTATTTTCCTCTTTACATGGGAAACATTTTTTTGGAAATGCTAACAATTTAGAATAGAATTTCATTTTCTTTCATCACCCCTGCTAACTCCATTTTCCATCTGCTACTCATTCCCTTTCTGCCATGGAATACTATGCCCTCTCCCTATTCCACCCTAGCATAAGCTGATCATCTGAAATTTCATCAGCACAGGAAAAACTCAATTCTGATTTTCTTTATTTTCTTGACTCATCCTCAGTTATCTCTTCCATCTGATCAGAGGGGTAGAGGGCAAAACATTAAATTCCTCCCCAAACCTTCCTTTACAGAGGACTCATGATATTCCTGGTATGTCCTATTTTCCATCAGCTGCTTGGCTTTCAGTTCCATGGAACAACACTCCCCTTCTACTAGGGTACACCCTTGTGCCGCCTCACAATTTGTCATTTTCCTTTGGTGTGTTATATTTGTTTAGTTGTTTTCAGTCATGTCCAACTTCAAGACCACATTTTGGGTTTTCTTGGCAAAGATAGTAAAGTGGTTTGCTGTTTCCTTCTCCAGCTCATTTTACATATGAGGAAACTGAGGCAAGCAGGGTTAAGTGACTTGCCCAAGGTCATTTATCTAGATAAGTGTCTGAGGTCAGATTTGAACTCATCTTCTTGACTTCAGGTTTGGCTCTCTCCATTGAATCACTTAGTTGCCCCTTGATGATGTGATTTAACCAATTAAATTATAAATTCCTGGGATTATCTATTTTTCTTATTATATCATAAGCTCTTAGCACAGTGACTGGCATACACTAGGAAATTTATGAATGTTTATTGAATTGAATTGAATCACAGAAATGTAAAAAGTCATTTCTCAAAATGGTCCTTGTTTTCTAGCAACTGCAATCCTAGACTGAAAAAGTTAAAAATAATTTCCTTGCTGAAAATCTTTCCTTGGTTAAGCTAATCTACGTCATTATTTCACCTCCAGTCCAAGTGCATATCTGTTTTTCAATTTTTATATTTTACTTTTTTCCAATTATGTAAAAACAATTTTTAACACTCATTCTTTGAAACCAAAGGGCAAACAATAGTAGCAGTACAACCACAGTGTATCCCCTACTGCACATAAGGATTGAAATCACAATTCCCCTTGCAGTCAGATCAAATATACCTATCAAGGGGCAGCTAGGTGGTGCAGTGGATATAGAGCATCTGCCCTGGAGTCAGCAGGACCTGAATTCAAATCCAACCTCAGACACTTTATAATTATCTAGCTGTGTGACCTTGGACAAGTCACTTAACTGCAATGCCTGGCAAAAACTATATACACATGTATATACCTATCTATCTATGACACATATGAGCAAGCCATTTCATATTAGTCTATGCATTGCTTCATCCAATACTATACAAAAATTTATGAGCCTAAAGCCAATGGTAACCATGGCTGATAATCATTTACATAATAGAAATAATATATCTTTATCAAGGAAAACAAAAATTATAAGCTTTTAAATGAAACTAGATATAACAATGAATTAATGCTAACAATCTTCAAAATCCTTAAGTGTTCAGAAATCTCTAGAAATATTTAAATGCTACTTTACTTTTCTCCCAAATAAAATTATTTCTCAATTATGAAACAGTATTTATGATGAAGTTTTAGAAATGACCTTATTTGGTCTTATCTTTTGTTTTGCTTCATTAACTGCATTGCAACATCATAACCTCAGGGTTAAAACAAAACTTTCTCCTTATTCCTAAATCTGGCTTTTTCTACTTCCACAATACCTCTCTGGACTTTGTTTTTAACTTATTCAAGTCCTCTTTTGTCCTCTAGACTGATGATGATAATGATGTGATGTTTATCTTTCATTCTCTAAGAAGACCATGACATCAGAGAGGTGATGCCAAGACATGAATTGGATTTAAGTGAGGGGGTGCTTGACTAAGTCACCAGTTTCATTTTCTCCACCAGAGCCACCTGGGTCTAGTGGCCAGATATGAATCAGGATGACTGGAGATGACTTTGCATTTGAGGCAATCAGGGTTAAGTGACTCGCCCAAGGTCACACTGCTAGTAAGCATCAAGAGCCATTTGAACTCAGGTCCTCTTGACTTCAGGACTGGTGTTCTATATTCTAATCAACATTTCTGCTCCCTGCCCATCTTTTCCTCTATCTAGCATCTACAACAATGTTCAAATAATCTGCCTAACACATTATTATAGTCATGATATTTTTAAACACGTAGTTCTTCTTAGGGCATTATTTCTTAGGCTTCGTATGGGCTAAGAAACAAGTTATAGTCTGACTGTAGCAATTTAAATGATCATAGATTGAGACTGATAAATAAACCTAATTTATAGAAGTGTTGTACCCCAAGAAGAGAAATTCGGGAGTGGAGTTTATTACCGATGACTGTGTGGAGCTACATTTCCTCAAAGCACACAGCCCCAAGTGTCCAGAGAATAAGGTTTTTATAGTATTGGGGAGGGGTGGGGGGGGGGGGATTGTGAGCAAGCAGGGTACAGAAGCCAAGATAGCAGTTAGATATATATCTTTGTTAGACTCATTAGTCTACCTAATTCACTTAGTATCTAGAACATTCATTTTTGCCATTATTTTCCTTTTTACATGGGAAAAATTGTTTTGGAAATGCTAACAATTTAGAACATAGTGTAGATAGGAAGTAAATAAAAGATGGAAGGGGGTCAGGGCCTGCCTTAGGTCTAACATGTTTCCTGTGGTACAGGGCAATCATGTACCAGGGAGACTTAGGGGAGTGGGAAGGCAGTTTTAGGTGGGAGCAGGAATATTGCAGAAACAGCAAAAGGATTAGGTTAACAAGAACATTAGATGAGTCAGATAAAATTTATAATATATTTCATGACTCTCAGGGTCAATTGTTTGAGCCCTGTCAGAATGTTCCCAGATTTAGGGGCGTTAGCCAATCTGTATTTCTGGGGAATTTCTTGGGTCCCAGAAAAGTGTCAAGGACCTCCTTTATACCGTATTAATATTGTACTTCAGAAGGAATAAATATTAGATACTTTAAAAGCTACTTACATAAGAAAAAAAAGGTAAACTAATGTTGATTTAAGGTTTTCTTTTAAGAAGTATAAATATGTAGATGGAAATATAAAAATATAGACCAGCACTTCTGCTTTGTAACTTCAAACTCTCTATGTAGCCTTATTTCATATTAAGACCTATAAGTAGCTTTCATGCAGTCTACATGAAGAATACTGAACTGTTCTTCATTCTTCACTCATTCTATCCCTTATAATCTACTTGCCTTGATGTTGTGTCCAGGATTCTCTTTCAAGCTTTTTTCATTTTTCAAAGTCCAATTCAAATGCTACCTCCTCCATAAAGCCTCAGGTGAAAGGGATTTCTTCTGTCTCAAATTTCTCATAGCACTTGGACTAGACCTTTCCTTTTTCTACTTTTGGATTAGAGATTACAGATCTGGTAGTGATCTTAGATATCATCTAGTCCAACCCTTTCATTTTAAATATGAAAAAAACAAGCTGAGGCTTCAGGTATCGGCTCTGAGAGCATATGATAAGATTTAAATCCTGTTCTGATTCCAGAATCAATGCTCTTTCCATTATACTTTCTCATTTCATTATAGTTATTTCATTTTGGTACATTGTTTTATTAGATTTTTTTTTTTTAGGTTTTTGCAAGGCAAATGGGGTTAAGTGGCTTGCCCAAGGCCACACAGCTAGGTAATTATTAAGTGTCTGAGACCTGATTTGAACCCAGGTATTCCTGACTCCAAGGCTGGTGCTTTATCCACTATGTCACCTAGCTGCCCCCTCTTGTTAGATTTGTAAACTCCTTGAGACTAGGACCTGTGTCTCATCTTTCTGTAACAGTATCTGCTACAGTGTTTTGCACATGAAATATTTAGTGAATGTTTAGATTGAATTCTTTTCTGCAATTTTCACTGTATTTTAAGTTTCACTATACTTCTCAAAAAAGCTACAGTATGAGCTAGACTATTCTAAGCATCATTTGTGATACTGTTTATGTGGAAAATTAATTACAAGTTCTGATAAAATGGCCTACATAATTTGGGGGTACAGATTGTAAATTAGAGACTTCATTTATCTCAAAGTGACATCACATTTTTGAAGATCTGCCAGACTTCCACCCTAAGTCAATAGTACACGTGTTCTCTGGGTCACTATGCAAAGATACTTGTTGAATATGTAAATATCCAGGTTCTTACAAGCTAATTACTTGTATCTTTACAAAAGAATGGAAAGTGTTGATCTGTAAGGGTTTCTTTTAGTTTTGTTTCAAAAATTCCGATTCTGATTGCACACTTTTGCCGATCTCCCTCTTCAAGACTTGGAATCTTTAAAGAAAGTGATGGAAAAGGTGCCCAGGGTCTTAGCATTTCACCTCTGGAAAGGGGCCTTAGAAATTTGTAAAGTACTTCAGAGGTCACTGAATTCAATCCCCTCATTTTACAGATGAGGAAACAGGCCCGAGTTTAAGTGACTTGCTCAAAGTTAAGACAAGTTAATGGCAGATGTGGAAACCCAGGTTCTAATTCCAAGTTTAGTCACATTACAGATGCCTCCTTTCTAGTATACATGCATACGTGTATGTGTATATATAATGTAAATGTGCATGAGTTTAACACGGTATTTGCATAATGTATACATAAGCCCATATCAAGGAGAGTGGAACTCTTGGGGCCATTCTTCCCTATAGAAGTGCTGCATGTATTAAGTCCACTACAAAAATTACAGTACATTTAGTCAAATTTAAATTAGAGGAACAAGTCTGTTTTAGGGGTCTTTGCGAGTCCTCTGGGGACCCCAGACTTCTCTTGTTTTTAACCTCCCCTTTTATGAATGAGAAGCTCCATCCCGGGTCCCGATCGTTTCTCCTTATGCAGACCTATCCCAGACCCTCCCAGATCCCTTTTTTCCTTCACTGATGCGAAAGTGGTAGGACAGGACTGTCGGGGCCAAGAGTGGCTGCGGGTCGGGGGCCCGGGCGCCGCGGAGCGTGGCTGCGGGTCGGGGGCCCGGGCGCCGCGGAGCGTGGCCGAGTGGCTGCGGGTCGGGGGCCCGGGCGCCGCGGAGCCCGCGGCACCAACAGAGAGGCCCGGAGGCAGGGCTGACGGCACAATGGCAGGCCCCCGCCCCCCGCCAGGCCGCGGCGATGCAGGCCGGCCCCCGGGCCCTCCCCCCCGCCCGCGGCCCTCCCCCGCTCCCTCCCCGGCCGCCTCGGAGGGCGGCGCGGCTGACGTGTCTGGCCGGCGCTGCTCATGCTCTCCCTGCGCCCCGCCGCCCGGTCCCCGGCTCGCCGCGCGCCTCCGCCCCCTCCGCCCTCCGGCCGGCCCCCGCGCCCCGGGCCCCGCGCCCCGGCCCCGGCCCCGGCCCCGGCCCCGCCAACATGGCCGCAGCGCCGCGCCCGCCCTGCTGGCTCCTGGTCCTGCTGCTGCTCGCCGGGCCGCGGCCCGCACCAGCCCGCCGCGGCGGGGACCGGCGCTTCGCGGAGCTCAAGAGCTGCTCGGACGAGGAGTGCAGCAGTGAGTAGGCGCGGGGGGCGCGGGGCGCCGGGGGGCGCGGGGGGCGCGGGCAGCCGGGGGGCGCCGGGCGCCGGGCGCGCGCGGCCCTCCTCCCCTCCCCTGCCCCCCGGGGGCCTGCGGGCGGGGCGGCTCGGGGCCGCGCCTCCTGCCACGGCGGCACCGCGGCGCCCGCTCCTCGCACTTGTTGCCAGCTCTGGGCGCCTTATGGAGGCCCCTCACCCGGGCCCGGGCCCCAGCCCCTGCCCGAGCCGGCTCCCGGGGCCGCCGGCACCGTGGCAGAGAGGCGGCCGGGTCTCCCGTAAATCCTCCTGCCAGGGAGCCCGCCGGAGCGGCAACCCGCGCTGCCCCAGCTTTGCCACTCCACGTGGGCGCTGAAGCTGCCCCGTGCCCGGGGCACTCGCCCCTGAGGAGCAGCCGAGCGTGGCCGCTGATGGAGAGGGAGCGGCGGCCCGGCCCCCGCGCTGCGCCGGGCTGAGCCGGGCTCGGGGCGCCCCCCGAGAAGGCGCCCCGGGCGCCCCCCGCCCGCTCGCCTTTCCAGAAATAAAAGTGAAATTCGGGAATCCTTGTATTCCCGAAGAGAAGGGACTGAATCAAGCGGCGGCCAAAAGGCTGACCGGCTCGTGTCCGGCTCGTGTCCACGGAGGGACTTGGGGAAACACAGAAACTTCCAGCCTTTTCTGTTCTTTGCAGTGAGACCCTGGGAACAGATCTTAGGCCGAGTTATTACCTGTATTACACCTTCCATGGATAGTACAGATATCATTCCACAGCCTAGTTAGGAATTAATTTATGCAGAACTTTAAGGATTTCTCTGCAGGAAAAGACTATTGTCCCCGGGCCTCTCTTCTCCCTTCCCCTTAACTGTGGTGTAAACTTTTTTGCTTTTTTTTATACTAGGAAAAAAAATGTATGCACAGTTTTGATTTTTGCTTTATTTTCCCCTTTTTGTTTAGAGCTATGATTTCACTTCCTCTACCAATGTAGATGAGTAAGTATTCTGTATTTAGGGTCGAAAAGAGTGGCTTGGGACTTTGAGAAGTTTGTGGCTTTTTTGCCTATTATTCTAGAAATGGGATTTCAACCCCGGTCTTCTGATTCAGCATTGGTTTTTCTCATTACGTTATGCTGCAAATGTAAGCGTGTTTCAGGATTTTATATGCAATTATGTGTGTCAACGTGTATAGGCGTGTCATTATACACATCAACATATAACATACAGATAGAAACAAACCCCCATATTTGCAGCATTGCATATACACATGTAAAATAATAGCTATTCATAACATAAAGGGGTTTGACTAATAAAATTACCGACCAAGATCTGAGATCCTGCCTGATTTAAATCCTTATTCCTTGGACTGCTCAGGATTAGGGCAGTTTATAACAAGTGCTGTGACTTTAGGCAAATTACAACCTCTCTGGTTTATATGTGCAGTGTGAGAAGGGCTATTCTTAAAGGCCTTTGAGGTCCCTCCTACCTTCATATCTATATAATGCTCTGATTTTTGAATCTACATTTCTCCTTAGTGTCTGCTAACGATTATTTTTTTCATAATGCTGTTTTTATGTCAGTTTCTTTTTAAAATTTTTTTAATATTTTAGCAAGACAGTGGGGTTAAAGTGATTTGCACAAGGTCATACAGCCATGTAATTGTTGATTTGAACTCAGGGCCTCCCAATTCCAGGACCAGTGAGTGCTCTATCCATTGCACCACCAAGTTACCCGCTAACTGCTTCTTTATCTGCTTAATGTTGTTTAGTCATGCCTAACTCTTCCCGAACCCATTTGGAGTTTTCTTGGCAAAGATATTGGAGCGGTTTGCCATTTTCTTCCTCAGTTCATTTTATAGCTGAGGAACCTGAGGCAAACAAGGTTAAATGACTTGCTCAGGATCACATAACTAGTTAAGTGCCTGAGGTTGGATTTGAACTCGGGTCATCTTGATCCCAGGCCTGGCCCTCTCATCTACTGTGCCACTTAATTGCGCCCATCTGCTTTATAGGAGAAAGGAATTTTCCTTCCTTGTAAATTTTGATTTAATTGTTTGATGCATTTAAAACTGCTTATTTCTCATAAAAACTTTCCATTTTCAGCATATTTTTCTTATCTTATGATCAAAGCCATAGACTTATTTGACAAAGAGTTGATACTTCAAAGGCATTCTTTCCGGATAATTTGCTCACTTAGAAAGGAGCACAGCTTTGCTGCAAATATAAATCATCAATTTTTACTGTTGCATAATGGAAATTTTGACCATTTATGACTAGTATGCCTTAAAGTAGTTCAAGATAATTATCCCTTTGGGACTCAGGTTCTCTTCATAGTTCAGTTGTGTGACCTTGGTAAGTCATTTGATTATATACCTCAATTTATCCATCTGTGAAATGAACACTTTTGTAGATACCAAATGGGAAAGTCAGTGATTAGGAGTTAAGACAGGGAGCTACTAGTACTATCCAAGTCACTAATTTTACTATCCAAGTCACTAATTTCTCCAAGTTCCATTGCTATCCACCCACAGAATGGAATTAGTACTTCTTGATGTAAGCCTGCATACCTATCAAGAATTCTTATGAATGGTTAAAAGAAAAACAAAACAAAAATCTTTTTAAAAAAATTAAAAAATCTCAAGTGCTATTAAAGGTGATACTATCAACAAATAGTTGGAAAACAATTCACATCTACAAAGTCTTCTCAGATTCTCCATGGGATGTAGCTACAAATAGAAAGGTGAGGAACTAAGAGTGATGCTTGAACCTTATCTCTCTCTTCTCCGCAGTGCTCATGTACCGGGGTAGAGCTCTGCAGGATTTCACAGGTCCAGATTGTCGCTTTGTAAATTTTAAAGAAGGGGAAGCTGTGTATGTCTATTACAAATTAGTAGGAATATCACCTGAACTATGGGCTGGAAGTGTAAGTAATAATTAGCATATTTTCTTGTTGTTTTTTTTTTCCTTCCCTTTTTATTTCATTGTACCATTGTGTTTAATAACTACATGTCTTTCTTGAGATTGTTTTTGTTTCTGGTAAACATTTGATTCCTGAGTTTCAGGATCTTGTAGGCTATTAATATTATACAAATATTCTAAGATTGAGGTGACTAAAAACCTTCAGATAATCTCCTTTGTTACCCAAGAAATGACAAATTCCATTTACTTTAAATTTGCCTGGAGTTAAGTCTTATTGTAGAGTTTCAGGATGTGCTGCAAGTTTAAGTAGTTGATAATGTTTATACTTTCTTTTATAGTGACTTAGCTAACATTTGTTTGTGAAAGACCTCGAGGCTCTGAGAACCTTTGGCACATGATTATCTGTGTTATTAATAGGTTGTGTCATTGGAGAGCCTTCAGCATCATTAAAATGGGGGAAGGGACAGAGAAGAAGGAAAATTTGGCTTTTACAATCTTTCTCCATGTTGCTTTTTTCCCCCCTCTTGAGAGTAATTTTAATTGAATTCTGATGGAATTAGCTCCTTTTTCTCCCCTTTCCACCTTCACCCTTTCTCCTCTTTCCTCCTGCCTCTTCTGCTAAGCTCTGTCCTCAGCTACACATTTTACTGTGTACGTTTGTTTTAATTTGACCTATCTAATCCATCAAATTTCATGTGTATTTTTTTAAAAATTAAAACTGTTATACCTAAAAACCTAGATGCACATTTCATTATACTCCTCAATTTTATCCTAACATGCTTAATTCTTTTTTTTATTAAAAATTTTATTTGAGTTTTACAATTTCCCATTCCCTCCATCTTACTTCCCTTCCCCCCCACCCCCACGGAAAGCAATCTGTCAGTCTTTACTTTGTTTCCATAACATGCTTAATTCTTAATTCTGACTAGAAGGGATGTTCATAATTCCCTTTAATGTCCATGTTTTATATTCTCCAATTGACAATATTCTTAGTTCTGTTCAAAGAAAGGTTTAGTCCCTACTTTAAGGGTTTAAAACTTGAGAGAAAAAAACAAATTTTAATAAGGAAAAAACTTTCATTAAGCAGTAGATATAATTTTAAAAATAGAATCCTGGTCTAACATTTTAAAAATCTCTGTTCTAATCCCTTGTTTTTTTTTGGGGGGGGGGAATGCACTTTTAAACTATCTGTGATGTGATAATTAGACCTTTGTGTTAGCAACAGTATATTGAATTTGTAATTAGAGGACTAGTTCCAGTCCCATTTTATCCATGATGTCTTTCTTGATTACCTAATTCTGAACTTGTTTGGTGTTTATCATATGCTATCTCCTTGTGTAGTTGTTTATATACATATCTGATCTCCTTGAGTAGATTAGGAATTCCTGGAAAGGAAGACATTATATTCACATAGTCTTTACATAGTGATTTTAACATAAGACTTGTTTAATAAGTATTTGTTAAATGAAAAGTTATTTGAGTACCAATTTATAGCATTATATCAGAGTACTTGAGGAATATAGGTGCCTTGGAGAAGCTGTCAATCCATTTTCCTTTATATTTTGACAAATAGCCTTTGGTGGCAAACTACAAAGTTGAGAGTTCATGTGTGAGAATGCAGTATAAAAGTGGGTACAAAATATGCCAATTGGGGATGGTAGAAAAAGGGAGTTCATTAAATCCAACAGGTATTTATTTAATAAGTTACTTCAATCTTGCTAGCATATGATTGAGATGATATATTTTTAAGTTCTTTCTACCATGTACTAATTATTCTGAAGGATATTAGAAAGTATAAGACATGATCACTTGCCCTCAAAAACATAAAGCTTCTATAGCTATTCATGAAACAATCAAAGAGAAACCTCATGGTTGTCTGTCCAAATGCTACATACAGGAAACATTTGGATGTTTTAGGAGTTGAGAATGGAAAGATCACTGTGGATTGAAGTGGTTGGAGTAGTTTTTGTAGAGAAAGTAACAAATCCTCTGGAAAATCCATTAGATGGAACTTTAGTTAAATATTCTGACTTCTAGATTTAAACTTCATGACTGCCATTAATTATTTCTGTGATAACAGGCAATTCACTTCATAATTCTAGACCCCAGTTTTTCTATTAAAGAGGGTAGGACTTGGTATTCTCTAAGTTCTTCTACAGTTCTAAAATTGAATGGTCTTGTGATTGTGATGTCCTCTTTTGTGAGTCTTAAATAGAATAAATTTTTTTTACATCTCAGAGAGTTTTTAAGTGAATTACCCCCTGGAAGCTGCGAGTTGGACCAGAGGATTTTTTAAGATCTTAGACCCAGAATTCTAAGAATGTGATTCTTCTCTTCTTTCTGTCAGTAGAGAGAAGACAACATGAGCTCCTACCATTCCAATACACCATGATTCTTGACTTTTATTAAAAACCAAAATATTTCTTTTTCCTTTAAATTCATTTTATACAAATAGTTTCCCCAAAGTATACATGTAGGAGCCATGTTATTGTTTGCAGGAACCTATACTTTGGTATATTATTTTTAAGCAAGATTAACTCTTCACTCTTTCACATGTGAGGCTGCTCTCTTGTCCTTTTTAATGTACTTCCTTCAGTCTCAAATGAATGTTTCTGACCCACTCTTCTTCTTAGTAACTTGAAAAAGATATATGTTTATTTATCTAGAATTTTGTCTAGACTATGCCTATTAAGCTTTATTATGTTTTATTTCTGATACAGCTCTGGAAAGGGGAAAAAAAAGTTGGCAGAGAAATTCAGTGTAACACCTAAAAACCTAGATGCACATTTCACTATACCCCTCAATTTTATCCTAACATGTTTAATTCTAGTGCCTGCCCCTCTTTAGATTATCTCCATTTTATCCTGTGTAGAACATGTTTGTATACATAGTTGTTTATATGTTTTCTTTCCTATTAGACCATGGGTTCCTTGAGAACAAGGACTGTCTTTTGACATTCTTTGCATCCCTACCACTTAACACAATAAATGTTTATTGACTGACTGATTTAAGCATTTTTTTTCTATTGTAGCAAAATTATATATCCTCTTTCTTAATTCCATTTGGTATTCTTGAGAAAGGTGATACCACCCAGTGGGTAAATATAGGGATTACTATTATCCATGCTTATGTTCAAGTGATAAATAAATATTCTCTTTATGAACTTTTTTCTTTCTAAAAATACTTCCTCCTTCCTTATTATCATTATCATGAAAAGTTTGTTATCTACACAAGTAAAATTTGCTGAAAAGTATCTTACAGACCTATCTAGTCCTTCATGTTGGCTGATTTTACCACTCTGGGCCTTAATTTCCTTAAATGATTTTCTAAGGGCATGTATTAGAGGAAGTTATTTAGTAGAGGAATTTGAATTAGAAGCCATATGTCTTTGAGTTCTTTCCATTATTTTTATTTTACTAGCCTCCTTCATTTCCTAAGTACTGTAAAAGTTCTTTCAGAAAATGTAGGGTCTCCAATTTAAAGCTTTTAGAATAATGGTTGGGTCCACATTTTTTTTTAACATTCTGGAATCTTTTGGGGGATATGTTGGAAACTCTGTGACTTTAATGGTCTTTCTGCCAGTCTTTTATTGTACTATCTAATCTTCATAACAGTATTCCAGTAGTAATGTTTATTTTGAAACAGTTGTCAGATATTACTAATGAGATTATTACTGTGAAATATTTAACTATTTGGTGATAAGATGGCTTTATTTCCTCTGTATGTATTCATACATGTATGTGTATATGTGTATACACACATATTTTTCAGTGACTAAGCTACTTTTGATAACTACTAAAGTTTGAGTAGTTACTGAAAGATGTCTATGGAAAAGAAATGTGACAGTTTTTGTTAACTACTACAAGTTTGCTATTCTCTCTCTCTGCTGTATGTGTAGATATTTCCTCATTTTGTTCATTCTTTTGGACAGGTTGGCAGTGTTTTTGGATATTTTCCAAAGGATTTGATTGAAGTAAATCATCAGTATTCTGAGCAAGAAATAGAACTGCCAACAGATGTAAGTAGTGAAATCTTTTTTTTTGTTTTTAATATTATTAAATAGACCATCCATTTCTGCTAAATGGGTTTTTAAAGGCTGTGGTATTTTCAGCTTCAAAGTAAAAAGTCAGGGCAATGAGGTGGTGCAGTGGATAGAGCCACCAGCCTTGGAGTCAGGAGGACCTGAGTTCAAATCCAGCCTCAGTCACTTAATAATTATCTAGCTGTGTGACCTTAGGGAAGTCACTGAATCCCATTGCCTTGCAAAAAGAAAAGAAAAAAGAAAGTAAAATATACCAAAAGTCTTTGCACCAAGTTTTAATTTGTGCCAGAGCCTGTTTTTAGAGAATTTTAAGGGCATAGTGACATATAAAATATAATCTTTGAAATGTAAAAGATTTTCAGGCAGTTGGGTAGCCTGTGGGTCCTTCCCTTTACATTTGCAATTTCAATTTAATTCAAGTGTATATATATTCTATTTTAGGTGTCAGGTATAAGTAGTGTATCTCCTCAAGGAACTTAATTCTACTGAGGAGAAATTTGCACATAAAACTTCAGGAAATTTTTTTTTTTTTTTTTTCTGCTTATTAACCTTAAAGTATATGTCAGGGGCTGCTAGGTGGTACATTATTGCTATGTACTGAGATATAACCAATGAAAGTGCATAGGGTCGGGGCAGCTAGGTGACATAAGTGAATAGAGCACTGGCCCTGGAGTCAGGAGTACCTGAGGTCAAATCCAGCCTCAGACACTTAGTAATTGCCTAGCTGTGTGACCTTGGGCAAGTCATTTAACCCCATTGCCTTGGAAAAACAGGAAAAAAATGATAAAAGTATATTTCAGTTCATTTTTTGGGGTATGGGACCATGCAATAGAAGCTAAGTGACTTGTTCAGGGTCAGGCAGCTACTAAAAGTCCTAAGGCTGAATTTGAACTTACTCCAAGGCCAGTACTCTATTTTTTTTTATTTTTTAATATTGTTTTTATTTTTTATTTTTTGGCAAGGCAATGGGGTTAAGTGACTTGCTCAAGGTCACACAGCTAGGTAATTAGTGTTAGGCCAAATTTGAACTCAGGACCTCCTGACTCCAGGGCTGGTGTTCTATTCACTGTACCACCTAGCTGCCCCCTGGTACTCTATTGATTGTGCTACCTAGTTGTCCTTGTCAGCTCATTTTTGCAAGTACATAGGTAGAATGGTACATTAATATTTATTTTTATCTTGTATGCCCTCTCCCTATACCACTGTGACTACATATCACTCCACATCCAGGCTGTTACAACAACCTTCAGTTTAGTTTCCTTAACTTGTCCTCTCTCATCCATCCTCTGTTCACTTGTCTGATCATGACAGTAAACTCCCTGTTCAGTAAACTCTAGACATGCTGTGAGCATATAACAAATCCTCTGTTTTTTAAAATTCTTCATATTCTGACTTGTTTTTACTTTTCCAATCTTTTCATGCTTTACCCCATTCTGTGTATTCTGCAATCTGGTGTTACTGGACCTCCTTGATGTTCTTTGCAGAAGATAGTTCATCTCCAGACCCTAGTCACTTTCTTGTTCTTGTTTTTGCAAGGCAGTGGGATTAAAGTGACTTGTCCAAGGTCACACAGCTAGGTCATTATGAAGTGTCTGAGGCTGGATTTGAACTCAGGTCCTCCTGACTCCAAGTTTGGTGCTCTGTCCACTGTGCCACCTAGCTGCCCCGGCTCTGTACACTTTTATCGCTTGTGTCTCAGTACTTGAAACTTTCTCTCTCATCTATGCTTCCTTGGCATCCTTAATTTCCTCAGTCTCAAAATCCCACTTTTGGCAAGTAACCTCTCTAGTGCTCCTTAATCTTAGCATCTTCCCTCTGAAACTATATTTAGTTCATCTCCTATATAGTTTGTACATAGTTGCTTGCATGTTGTCTTTTCTATTAGATGGAGTTCATTGATGACAGGGACTCACTTTTGCATTTCTTGGGATCCCAGCTATTTAGTTCATTGCCTGGATGTTAATTGGATGTTAAATAATGTGCTCAATGGGTTCAAAATTAAATTAATGTGACATTAAAATAAAGCATGAGTCAAGTATTCCCCCTCTCACTTAAGCTAACAAGTTGGGTCTCTAGAGCCAGGAGGCAACATCTTCACTGAGTTGAACTTACTGGCTCCAACTGCTGTGTATCCTATCATGTTTGTCAGTGAATATCAATTTGTCAGCCAGATTTAATGAGCTTTTGTTTTCCCTTGTTAAATGTAAAAACAATTTTATCATTCATATTTAACACTTTGAGTTCCAAATTCTCTCCCTTGTTGACAAAAGGCAAGCAATTGGAGATAGATCATATATATAGCTATAGATATAGATATAGATAGATACAGATATATCTATATATGCAGTCTGATTTTTTTTTTTGCAAGGCAATGGGGTTAAGTGACTTGCCCAAGGCCACACAGCTAGTTAATTATTAAGTGTCTGAGGCTGGATTTGAACTCAGGTACTCCTGACTCCAGGGCCGGTGCTCTATCCACTGTGCCACCTATTCCCCCATATATATATATATCTCTTACAAAATATCCCCATAATAGTCATGTTGTGAGAGAAAATATAGCCCCCCCCTTAAAAAAATCCTCAAGAAAATTAAAGTTAAAAAAAATTGCTTCATTCTGTATTCAGTCACCCAGACACCATCAGTCAGTCCCTTCTCTGGCTGTGGATAACTTTTTTCACCATAAGTCCTTCAGAGGTGTCTTGGATGATTGTATTTCTGAGGGTAGTTATGTTATTCACAGCTAATCATCTTACAATATTACTGTTACTTTGAGCATCCTGCTCATTGTTTCCCACAGCAGAATAGTTTTCCATCATCATCACATACCAGTTTGTTCAGCCATTGCCCGCTGATGGGCATTCCCTCAATTTCCAATTCTTTGCCCCCAGAAAAGAGCAGCTTTAATTATTTTTTAATATATATATTAGGTCCTTTTACTGGTTTTAAAAATCCTTTTGTATACATTCCTAGTGGTGGTATTGCTAGGTTAAAGGGTTTCTATGGTTAGATAGCCCTTAAGGGCAGAGTTGCACATTGTTCTACAGAATAGTTGAATTGGTTCACAATTCCAACAGTGCATTAATGTCTCATTTTCCCCATATTCCTTCTAACCTTTGTCATTTTCCTTTTCTGTCCTGTTAGCTAGTCTGATAGGTATGTTTTACTTGCATTTCTCCAGTCCATAGCAAGTTTTTTCATATGGCTTTGGATAAGTTTGATTACTTCATCTGAAAACTGTTCATATATTTTGATTATTTATCAATTGGGAAATGGCCCTGAACTTTATAAATTTGACTCAGTTCTCTATTTGTTTGAGAACTTTATCAGAGAAATAGTCCAAAATTTCTTTCACAGTCAAAGCTAATTGCACTTCCCTTCATAGTATTTCCCTCACCCCATTTATTCTATTCTCTTTCATTTCACCCTGTCTCTCCTCAAAAATGTTTTGCATTTAACTGTCCCCTTCTCCAATCTGGTCTCCCTCTTTTATACTCTTACCCCCAGCCAGCCCTCTCCCTTCTTTTATCTTCTTTGGGTTACGTAGATTTCTAAACCAAATTGAGTGTGTATCTTATTGCCTCTTTGAGCCAATTCTGATTAGAGAAGGTCCACTCATTCCCCCTTATCTTCACCCCTATTCCACTCCACTGTAAAAGCCTTATCTTGCCTCTTTTATGCCACTTCATTCTACCTCTCCCTTCCCCTTTCTCCTAGTACATTCCTCTCAGCCCTTTATTTTTTTAGATGTCATCCCTTCATATTCAACCCACACCTGTGCCCTTTATATATACTCCCTTCTAACTCCCCTAATAAATGAGAAAGTTCTTAGGATCCTGTTACCAATATCATATTCCCATGCAGGAATGTAAACCTTATTAAGTTTAATGAACTTTTAGAAAGTGGTATTTATTTACTGAGGTGGTATACAGAACAGCCATGTTGTGTGAACAGTTGCTACCAAATTGTTTCCTCTTCTCCAAAGTCTATGGCTTCCTTTCTCATGAGTACAAAGACAAAGGGGGAGAAGAACTTGAACAGAGAACAGGAGACCTTAGGAGAGCTTTTTTTAAAATTTAAAAAAGAATTTTAATTAAAGATTTTATTTTGAGTTTTACAATTTTTCCCCTAATCTTACTTCCCTCCCCCCACCCCCACACAGAAGGCAATTTGCCAGTCTTTACATTGTTTCTATGGTATACATTGATCCAAATTGATTGTGATGAGAGAGAAATCATATAGGAGAGCTTTTAATCTATGTCCTTGACTCCTAATAGGGATACTAAAGTCAGTTTGTTTGAAGTTGCTGTTAGAATAGTATTGGGAATAGGGGCGACTAGGTGACGCAGTGGATAGAGCACCAGCCCTGGAGTCAGGAGTACCTGAGTTCAAATCCGGCCTCAGACACTTTCTAATTACCTAGCTGTGTGGCCTTAGGCAAGCCACTTAACCCCATTGCCTTGCGAAAAAAAAATACCTAAAAAAATACCTAAATAAATAGAACAGTATTGGGAAAAGGGGAAATCCACCAGACTCTGAAGTTTATGAGGTTCTCCTCAGGTCAGTGGAATAGGAAGAGACTTGAGATCAAGTCCTTGTCCTGTGCTTCTCTGCCACAGATCAATTACTTCTCAGGAGTTTAGGTGAAATACTTTTTGGTCTCTCTTGATCAAATCTCTCTAGGTCTGCAGTAGCACTCTGGTTTTATACAGACCCCACATGCATTATCACGTTTCTTTAGCCAGGCTGTGCAGTGATCAAGGGTTTTTTCCATGATCCTTCTGATTGACTAATTAAAAAGATGGGTGTTTTTCCTGAATCAAAATATTAGGGTATAGCATTTTATCTTTCTTTAAATGAGATGGATTGATTTTATTGATTTACTTCAACCCATAGTATTAACCCTGACTTAAGTAATTGAATATTTAGTAGATTTAAAATATTCAAAAGAATTTCCTGGTTGAAGTCTTGGTGGTCATTGAATTAAGGCGTTGTGACCACCTACTGAGTGAAGTGATCTGATTGCCAAAGTGATAATGGAATGCATTTTCTACTGCTAGTTATTTTTCTAGAGTTGCTATAGAACTCAAAAACAGGTAGCATTGGCTTTTGGCAAATTCTTGGCAAAGGTAGCAATATGGATGAGGTCTTTGAGCTGTTTTCATCCTTACTTTTTCCAATTTTGAGGGTTTTTAAATTGACCTTATAACAGCAATTACCCCACTTTTAATTGTGTGTCAGTTCTATATTTAAATGTGATACAGGCAGTCTGTAGGTCATAGAGACTTGCCCTGGGCAGACTGTACTCTGTCAAGGAGTTTCAGGTTTCTCAGAATATTAGTAGAATGATTTAGAATGTTTTCACTTGCAGTGAAAAGGAAAACTGATCCTGCATTTTTTCTTATTCAAAACCAATTAGTCTATTTCTTAATTGAAGTCATGAGCTCTTCATTGTCAAAATAAAGAACTTACAGTTTTACTGAGCTTTCACTCTTATGCTTGGTGACTTCATAGAAGAGAATTTAGTAAAGCAAGCTGGCAAACTTGGTTCAGGAGTAAGGATTTGAGAGAGGACAAAGACTTGTGGACTAAACAGATCCATCTAGTGTATTCATCATGAATACTTTCTTTGAAAAAAAGGAATGAAGTGATATATATATATATATATATATATATATATATATATATATATATATATATATTTTTTTTTTTTTTTTTAGAGAGAGATTTTCTTAGGTTTTATTTATTTATTTTTCTCCAAGGCAATGAGGTTAAGTGATTTTCCCAAGGTCACACAGTTAGGTAATTATTAAGTGTTTGAGGTCCGGTTTGAATTCAGGTACTCCTGACTCCAGGGCTGGTGCTCTATCTACTGTGCCACCTAGGCACCACCAGGTTTTATTTTTTAAGGCAATGGTGTTTAAGTGACTTGCCCAAGGTTACACAGGTAGGCAATTATTAATTAAGTGTCTGAGGTTGGATTCAAACTTGGGTCCTTCTGACTCTAGGCTGATGTTCTATCCACTGTGCCACCTAGCTGCCCCTAAACTGATTATATTTTTATGGATAGGAAGTCATTACTGGCTTGTTAGAGCCAATATCAAATTTAATACAAAACTAAAACTAAGTAAAAATAAGAAAAAAGGTAAAAAGATAAGATTTTGAAGTTAATTAAATTAACTGAAATTTTTCTTTTAAGTGTATGATTCATTTAAATCTAATATTTGTTAGCTTTTTATTTAGCTAGGGGTAATAATAGCATGAATAAAATAAAATCCATGACTAGACATAAATTCATTTAAAATGATATAAGTGACTCCAGGTTATTTTTGGATATATCTCAATAAATCTCATTTTCTAATTCTTATTGGTATGAACTTCTGACATGATTCATTTTTTTAACTTTAAATTTCCTATATAACTTGCATCACAATGAAAAAGTCCTTTAAGTTAATAGCATAATTTTTTGGTAACTAGGGAAAATAGAAAAGAGAATGACAGATTTTGTTAACTGCCAGCATGAAGTGGAAGATATGGAAGCACAATTAAGAAGACAAATTGATAGGGAAGTTAATTTCCCAGCTTCTCCTGAGTCAGGTCTTCATGAAGTAGTTTGATGATTTTCTTTGAAGGGAATTCCTAGACCATCATATAAAACTTTTTAAATATAAGTACAAAAATTAATTCAAAAATGAATCATTGATAGGCTTCCTAATATGTTTAACTAAGATTGACTGGAATACAGGATTCAGGATTTATTAAAGGTGGTATGACCCAATAAAATTTCTCTTTTCTTTCAGGAAACAGATTTTGTTTGTTTTGATAGAGGAATGGATAATTTTGACAACTATGATGTTGAAGATCTTTTAGGATTTTTGGGAGAAACCATGAATGGCAAAGGGAAAGATGAATTGAGCTCTGAGAAATCTACAGAAGAAATGGAGAATTCTAAGAAGGTGAATATTGAAGAATCTTTTGAAGTGTCCAAGGATGGCAATGATGAACCTGAAACAGTAGTGGATAGCAAAGTTCTTGCAAACTCAGAAGAAAACAGCTTACATTCTGAAAACACTAAGAATCTAGAGGAAGAATTTGAAGCACAGAGGCCCCCAATCCATATAAACAGTCATGCAGATAATCTTCAGGGAAATCAACCCTCCCTCGAGCCTTTAGAAGAAATCCTACAAGAAAAATTAAAAGTCCCAGAAAGTGAGAATGCCAAAAATAACAATATTTCTCAACTTTCTAAGGACTGGGAGGAGTTGGATGCCTATAAACTTTTGAAGAAGGAAATTAATTTGGATTTGAAAACAAAATTTGGCTCAACTGCAGATGCACTTGTATCTGATGATGAAACAACGAGACTTGTTACATCATTAGAAGATGAGTTTGAAGAAGAATTGGACACTGATGATTCCAAAGTTGAAGAAGAGGACAAAGATAGTTTTGATGAACCACCGTTACTAACTTTTACAAATGGAGAAGATAGAGAAACACCAGAGAAGACAGTAGTTGAGAAATATCCAAGTGAAAATCTGTATACTGAAGGAGATACTGATGAAATAGTTCAGCCTAGGTCTGGTGAAAAGAATAAAAATATACTGAAAACCTTAGGAGATACTATTTTCTCTATTGTTGGTGGAGGGGAAGAAGAAAAAGAAGGCACAGATTTGGATGACTCTGATCTAGATGAAGAAAAGGTAGAGGATAATGAAGAAGTCCTAACTAGTAAATGGAAAGAAGATAGCACTCCTTTGGCTATAGAAGTACCTGAAACCAATCATGACAAAAACCTAGAAGATACCTTTGAAATTGATACAGTAACTGAAATTAAGGGAAAAAACAAGAGAATATGGTCAGTCGAGGAGGAATCCATGGAGAATGGAATAGAATTAGAAGGTGAAGACATTTCTAGAAAAAGTCCTACTCATGAAATTGACCCTAAACTTAATCATCCTGATGGAATAAAATTAGCCCTTAATGACATGGAAGGTGACCTAAAAGGAACCATTATTTCCCAAATCACAAAAGGGGAGCTCTATGAAGAGGAGCCTGGAGAGAAAGTTTTAGATGACAACTTAGAGAGTGATCCTGTCCATAAAACTCTCAGGAAGAAAATGAAAGAGAAAAATACTGAACAGAAATCTGTAAATATTAAACCTTTGTTAGAAGATGAACAACAAAATGAATCCAAAGGAAATGTGGATATAATAGGTATTTCAGAAAATGAACAAGAGCAGGAAATGATTCCAGAGAAGATGGAAGGAAAGGAATCTACACAGTCAGCTGTACCTAAAGTTCCAAATCAAGTCAACATTTCTTCTGTAGGTCAAACTGATTTATTAAGAGAAAAGATGGAGGAGAATCTTATGTTGGAAGAAAATTTATTGGACCAACATGAAAAAGATATGGAAACTGAGATTAGAATGCAGCTGAATGAAAAGATCAGGAGCTCTGAAAGAGAGATTAGAGATCAGTTTTCTAAGGATGGAAGCAAAGAAATGGAGAACATACAAAATAAGGACAAAGATATTTCTAAGTATGGAGAAACAAATTATTTCAAAGAAAATGGGGGTCAACTTCCCATCATAGAGACAATAGAAATCCAGACAGAAAAGGCAGAAGCCGAAGATGAAGACTTTCACACAGCTGAGGACTTGTTAGAAGATGAAAATGCTATAAGTGCTGCTGCAAGTGGCCAGAGTAGTAGGATAAATGTTAATGCACAGATGAGAGAAAAAACTTCATCAGGAGTCCCTAATCTGATGCATGCCATGAAAGACACCAAAGAGAAAACAGGTATGGATTTGGAAACTGAGGAAATAGATAGCAGCTTGCAAGGGTCAGTTGAGTCTGCACCCAAAGGGATAACTGCAGAAGTTAGAGACTCTGTTAAAATAGCTATAGAGCATCAAGAGAAGAATCCCCTTAAGAAAGAAGAAAAATCCACCTCTGTAGCTAGTGACTCTTTTGGCAAGGCTGAAAAGCAGGCTCTAGATTTAGTTGAAGAGACAACTTACTTTGAAAAAGATAGTCTGAAAAACAAAAAAGGCTTCAGTTACACAGAAAGATCTTGGCCAGATGATTTCTCCCAAGAGGATCTTGAGCACTCACAGAATTTCACTGATAGAGAAAGTCAAACAAGTCAGCAATCTGATTCTACAGAGCTTGAAGATAACCTGGTCTATAAAAAAGCTGTAAAGTTAGAGTTTAGTGACACAATAAAGCAGCTGCCTATCATTAAGGGCTTTCTCGATGAAAAACGAGTAGAAAGATTAGAAAAGTACCTTGGGTCTGAGAATGTCCTGCAGATGGAATCTACATTCCATGAAATGGAAAGTAAACTAGAACTTGCTCAAAGGGAAAGCCTGGCATATAATATGGAAAAAGCCTTGGACGATGTCTTCCGTTCTTCAGAGTCAGACATCCTTGATATGGTAGAGAAAATGTTAGATTCAAGAGTGGCAGAACACAAGGAACTGGGCATGAAGGAGATAGACATGTTTGATGAGGAGGCTGCACTGCTGGATGATATACAGGACCTGATCTATTTTGTCAGATACAAACACCCTTTTGTAGAAGAGAGTGTGCCCCTAGCAGCTGCTGAGCCTCCAGAAGCAAGTTCTCAAGTGCCTCCTGCAGGTAAAATCTAAATCTGTTGCCTTCTTGAGTTAGGCTGGTGGATAAGAAGGGTGATTATGTTCTTTCCAAAATCCGATGCAAGGCATTGGGCTACTTATATGAGACCAGTCTGGTCTTTGTAGGTGAGAGTGTATGGCATTTCAATATTCTATGAATAGCTGTTCATTTTTCTTTACTTCACTTCAGGTTCTCTTTTCTTATTTATCTCAGTGTCATGTGGGTAATATTGTTAAAAAATATTTATTTTTGACTTGTTTTTAATCAGTCATCTCTAGATACACCATCCTCATTCTTCCAGTTGAACCCTCCATTAGGGCAACAACAAAAACAGTCAGGTAAAACAAACAAAAACATTATCTGACAACATATGCAACATTTGTCCCTAGTAGTCCTTCACCTCTTTGAAGAGGATGGCAGTGCATTTTATACACATAGGTATGATTAAGGATAATAGCTATTATTTTATATGGTATTTTAAATTTTTGAAAGCACATTCCTCACAACAAAAATAGTACAAATATCATTCTCATTTTAAAGATGTGGAAACTGACTCCAGAGGTTAGATGCTGAAAACCTCTTGGACATTTCATCTTCCTGAGCCTCAGTTTCTTCATCTATAGGAAGTGGACTAGATGCCCTGTGAGGCCTTCTATGGTTCTACATCTTTGAGCCTCTAAGATTTACAATCCTAAGTGACTTGCCTCAGGTTACAAGCTAGTAAGTGCCAAAAGCAGGGTTCAAACTTAGTTCTTTTGACTTGCTTTTTCCCATTATAACATATACATATTCAGCATAGTATTACTGTTCTCATCAGTAAGGGTAATTTAAGTTATTGAAGTATGAAAAATATTCTATCCTCCCCAAAATACTTTAGAATAAAAGTTTCTATATAGAGATAATTCAACTACTTTATTATATCTTATGTCATGAAGGAATAGATATATAAGAAAACTAAAATTTGTCAGTTTTCCCCTTGCCCCCCCAATCTTCATATTGCTTTCAACCTATGATTATACCTTTTTTCCTTTTATATTTACTTATTTCTGGGTTTTTTTGCAAGGCAGTGGGATTAAGTGACTTGCCCATGGTCACACAGCTAGTTAATTATTAAGTGTCTGAGTTCAAATTTGAACTCAAGTCCTCCTGACTCCGGGGCCAGTGCTCTATCCATTGTGCCATTTAGCTTCCCCATACTTTTTCTTCCTAATAAATTTAATAGCTACTAATAAACAGCTAACTGCAGTGGTTTACTTTATTTACCCTCAGTTATTTCTTTGAGTTATTCTTAATTTGTAAAGCTTTTAGAAGAAGGAACAAATTTCTAAAAGCACTACTTTATAGTAGCATAGAAATAATTTTTAAAGCATTCTGAATGTTAGGAGAAAAGGAGGAAAAAGAAGAGAAATGTATTAAGGTTCCAAAGATAAAAATAGATGCATATTCAGGGTGACAACCGAGAATCCATGTGTTCAAATATATAATTAATCTTAGTTCTAACTTTCTCAGGAAGAAACTTATTTCATTTAGTAGCATAAACAGTAAATTAGCCTATTTCATGGGCTAATATGTAGCATAGCTACAAATATTTAATTTTAACAACTAAGTAACAAGTTGTATAAATCTACCAGATATTTGGAACCATATACTGTGACTTGCTATACAACAGCATAAATAATGGACATTTTTAGTATTTCCTACAGACCAAAAAGCAGAACCTAGAGGAGACCAGGGAAGAAAGTTTGCAGTAAATGAAGGGGATACACTTGCACCAGAGGAAAACAAGAGACCACCAGAGAATATAGATGTAGAAGTTCATAAAGTGGAAGTGCCTGAGGAGTACATGGACATTTCAGAAAAGGATGATCTTTTGGATTCAGGAGAAATCAGAGATGTCAGTGACTCAGAAGATGAACTACCAATCAAAGAGTCCTCACCAGATGAAAGTATTGGGGAAGACTTGGTTAGAGGTAAGCCTTTTGCTGTTGCTCATTTTTGTTTTTAAAAATAATAATTTTTCAGAAAATATCCCATGTATATCATGGACAAGATTTTCTTGGTGAGTGCAGTAAAATAGTTGTTATTTTGAGACAAAATTCAATGAATCTATTGTACATGTTTATCATTCATGCCCAGTTTAAGATTTTCATATGTAAAACTGGATTAAAATGAACCTTGATAACTTAAGTTCCAATATTAGAACTTGATTATTGGAATCTTTGACTCTAATAGCCCATGAAACACATAAAAATACAAAAATAGCCATCAGTCCTGGGTGGCTTTCATTTGCAGTAATGGGGGGCAAAGTGATAAAAGAGAGCAAAAGTTGCAAAGAATCAACATGCTTTTTAAATATTTATAAACATTAATATATATGTGGGTTACTTAAAATATAAGAACCTTTTCCTGAGACTGAGTAGACTTCATACTGGAGGCATTAGATCATAGTAACCTTCACATTTTATCAGTAAATGAAACTGGGAGACAAAAAAAAAGCTGCCATTAAATAGTTCACAGATTTTACTTGTGGAGGCAAATAGAGAATTTGGTAGAATTGCCAGCACATTCCTGATGTTTTTGTTCATTTTGTTTTGCAATATTCGTGATAAAAAAAAATTTGTAAAAAAGATCACACTGCTATGTTTCTGCTACTGTCATATGGCTTCAACTCAAGTAATGTCACAGTCTTTAAAGAATTAAAGTTGCAGATCTCTCAGAGGGTAATAAAGAGACATGCATAGTATGAGTCAGCTGCCACCGAAGAGGAGGCAGGCAGTCAAACGAGGAGAGCAAAGATAACCATTGGGCAGCCTCTGGGTCTTCTGTTTTTACCCATGCAATAGTAAGAGTTATAAAGGAAGATTTTCCCAGCTGGTTGAGTGAATTTAATTTTGAAGACTTATTAGAAGATATGACTATGATTCACACAGAATATGTGATTAATAACAATAATAAATAGTGAACATTTATATAGCAACTTCTATGGGCCAGATACTATGCTAAGCACTTTGCAGTATTACCATCTTTGATTCTTATAACAACTCTAGGAGGTAGGTGTTTTTATTTTCCCCATTTTATAGATGGGGCTGCTAAGGTAAACAAAGGTTATAGGACTTGTCCAGGATGATACAGCCAGTAAGTGTTTCAGGTCTTCTTGTCTCCAGACCTTCTGCTTCCATCCACCATGCCACCTAGCTAATGATCTCTTATCCATATGCTTTTGTACCACATGCAGTGATTGGATCGATAATGGATCCTCAAGGATTCAAATAATCCTTTTGCAATAGATTTATTTTTTTAATTTATTTTTTTTAGGTTTTGCAAAGCAAATGGGGTTAAGTGGCTTGCCCAAGGTCTCACAGCTAGGTAATTATTATTAAGTGTCTGAGACCAGATTTGAACCCAGGTACTCCTGACTCCAAGGCCAGTGCTCTATCCACTGCGCCATCTAGCCACCCCAATAGATTTATTTTTTAAAAAAAAAGGAATAATGAAAGAAGTCTTAAATAGAAGGCTTTTTGGGTACAATTATACTTTTGGGGGCCTTATTTTTTTTTTTTGATTCAGCATATACAAAACTTTTCTGGAAGATACCTATCAAAAGGATAAGCTTCTGAGGAAGACGATTTTTTGAAGTTGGCAGGTTATTGGTCAGAGATTATTACCTCCGTTGCATAATCTTAACTAGTTTGCATTAATACACACATATGCATTTTGATCACTCATATGAAGAATATTTAAATGAGGTGATATGTAGAGTCCTCTGTAAATCATAGGGGACTATAAAAATGTTAACTATTATTATTCATCATACTAAAGTAATATAAGCATGGGAACAGAAACAAATTCTTCTTGAGCAGGCCATGCTTAATAAATCTTTGTCAAATAAATAGTGTTGAATTCTCTCCAACTGAGTTTAACTGAGAGTGTTGGGGAACTTTAAAAAATTGAACAAATGTAAATTTCACTTTAAGAAAAAAAATACAAGATTGAAATTTATCATCCCTCCCACAAAAAAATTCAAAATTGTTCTGCTTTGCAACTTTTAATTTCTAAAGAAAGGATCCTTCACAAAACAATTCACTTTGAGATAAATAATGAATTCTTCTACTACATTTAATAAATGATTTCATATTTAAAAATCCCATTCACATGTCAGTTTTTAGAGATTAATTTTTGTGAAAGACATAGGTTTCAAAGAAAAACAAAATTAATATCTTGTCACTGAGCTAGTATAATGTTATTCTCTATAAAAGTAATAAGTTCAGGATTTAAGCTAAATCAGTGCAGTTATTTTACTTAGGACTATTTCAGATACAAAGGCATTTTGGAAAATTCATTTGAAATGACTTCATCTTATGTATGTTCATGTTATGTATGTATGTTAAGTGTCTTATCTACAAAGCAAAGATAATGAAGACAAAAATTAAATAATCCCTGTCCTCAATAAATTTACATTCTGGGGGAGGAGGGTTGGAGGTAGGACTTAATACATAAATTGATAAGTATAATGCAAGATAGGGAGTGATGGGGGACAATAGTGAGATAAGACAGATTGATCTAGGAAAGTAAAATTTTTCCTCATTCAAAGAACGCTTCTTCCTCCTTCTGGGGCAGGAAGACTAAAAACCTGATCTCAGAAACATGAGGTATTTAAAAGTTGATGAGTGGAGTTACCAGCATGGCAGATTACATGTACAAATGCACAAAGGTTGGTGTTCACATCAAGTCTGAGTAACAGCTAGTAGCCTAATTTGGCTAGAGTATAGATTTGGTAAAGGAGTAATTTAATATTTCTGCTAAGGTCAATTGGAAGTTTCAAAATGTCAAAAATAAGGATTTTGCATTTTATCTTAGAGCCCGTTAAAAATCTCTGAAGGTTACTGCTCAGTGGAGAAAGATGTGTATGTGGTATCATAGTACATATAATTCATCTTTTATGCTCATAGATTTTAGGTGGAAAAGATGAGCAATAAAGAGTAACTTTCTCATTAAAGGTTGATACAGTTGATTCTTGTAATTCATGGTAGTTCTATAAAGGCACTGTGAACACTGAGTTAATTAATACTGAACCAGTGCTCCTGGGTGGGTGTAGAGGGTTAGGTTTCAACAAGTCTCTGGTTACATTTCCTTGAACACTTTCTGGAGTGGCCTCATGTACAGATCAGTGAATTTCCTCTCCCTTTTTCTGATGTTTAGCATGTTGTGGATTTGTTAATATTGAACCCTCAGCCAACAGCACTATAACTTATGACTGAATGAAACTTATCTAACACACACATTTTGTCCTTAAGGTATTTCACAGCCTTCTTGTACTTAGGAACATTAAACATCACTTCAGCAAAATGCTTTGAGATCATTTTAAAGAGCAACCCTCCCCACCAAAAGCACAGAAATGCAAAAAATGTGGCACTAAATAGACCTCATGGAAATAAGAAGGCAGAGCATCCCCGTGTTCTACCTTAGTTTGGAAATTTATGCACCAGACAATTCAAATTCTTTGCCACTCTTTGTCCAAATTGCCAAAAACACGAGTGTTAATATTGGGATTACAAGTAAATTTTAGCAAATAGGAGAATTCACAAATAAGGAATTTGCATGTAATTGTTATTTTTACATTTGATTTGTAGACTTTTTGGTAGCTCAAGAAATTTTTATACAGAAAGGGAACCAGGGTACCATAATTGGATAACTTTGGGGACCAGTGGGGACAGAAGTTTGTATATTTGCAAAAATTCTGCTTAGGGTTTATTCCCTACCAAGAATTTTCCCAACTCTAGGTATTACAGGACTTCAGGGAATAGGAGTCAAAGAACAGGAAAGTAAATGAGAAATGGGACTGGGACTATTTATGAGAAACCCTAAGAAACAAAGCAAAACAAACAATTGAACTTGAACAGTTTAATTTGGTTCAGCGATTAGGAAATAAAGAAAATGAGAGTGATTGTCTTTCTCCTGTTCTCTCTTTCATCTTGTGTTCAAGAATCATTATTCTTTATAGAAAATCTGTTTTTTTAAAAAATATATCAGGTGGCTAGGTGGCACAGTGGATAAAGCACCAGCCCTGGCGTCAGTGTTCAAATCCGGTCTCAGACACTTAATAAATTACCTAGCTGTGTGGCCTTGGGCAAGACACTTAACCCCATTTGCCTTGCAGTGTGTGTGTGTGTGTGTGTGTGTGTGTGTGTGTGTGTGTTTCTTTTTTAGGTTTTTGCAAGACAAATGGGGTTAAGTGGGGTTGCCCAGGGCCACACAGCTAGGTAATTATTAAGCCACCTAGCCATCCCTTCCATTTTCAAATATAGCCTGTCGCTTTCCCTACTTTGTATAATAAATGAAAAAGAGGGAGAGGAAAAATAGTTTATAAAACATAAGTTCTGTAAAGTTCCACACTCATGGTCCCTCCACATTCATAGTCAACGACAGGAGGGCTCAAAAAAAATCTTAGTGTATGTTTAGCACATCCTATAAGTAGCTGGGTGGGGCAGTAGTAGATAGAACACCAGATCTGGAGGCATCTAAGCTCAAACATTGACCATGTGACTCTGGGCAAGTCACATAACCTTATTTTTGTAAAATGAACTGGAGAAGGAAATGGCAGACCACTCCAGTTATCTTTGCCAAGGAAATCCCAAATGGAGTCACAGAGTCAGAAATAACTGAAAAATGATTGGAAAACACATTCTATGTGCTTCTTCCCCAATGCACACCCACAGGCTAGGTCCCTGGAGGGCAACTGCAATCTCTGGTTCTAGAGTTAATTGGCTTGTAACATTATATAGCCCATGAACCTCATGAAATCCCCCTAGGGGTAAAATACCTTCTCTGGGTGAGGTGGCTCTCTGGGTTACCAGGATCTGTTCTATTCAATTGCTGGCTATCTTCTCTGTTTAACCTGTAATAATTAATAACCGTTTATTTATTACCTTCTATAGGCATTTCATTTTATTAAATACTGAGAATAGAATACAGGGATAAACAGTCTCTACCCTCAAACTTAGATTTAAAAAGGGAAAACAGTGAACATATATGGGTATATACATGATACATGATAAGGAGGTAACCTTAAGGAGGAAGAAATTAGCAACTTAGGAACCAATAAGATCTAGGCAGTTTCACTTAATGGTATACAGGAGTGGTATGTACAGTGAAAAATTAAATTCATAGATGCATTTCTCAAATAGTTTTATTTCATAAGAAGAATCTAGGAAAGCTCCACATGGTTAGGTAAAATCTAAGTAACCTTATAATTCTTCATGACCTCATTTGGGGTTGTTTTGTCAGATATTGGAGTGGTTTGCCATTTCCTTCTCCAGTTCATTTTATAGAGGAACTGAGGCACAAAGTTTAAGTGACTTTTTCCAGGGTTACAGAGCCTGGTAAATACTTGAGGTCAGATTTGAACTCATGAAGATGAGTCTTCCTGCTTCTCAGGCTAGTAACCCTATCCACTGTACCATCTAACTGACCACACAACTTACTTTTTTTTAAAATTTTATTTATTTAAGGCAGTTGGGTTAAGTGACTTGCCCATGGTCACACAACTAGGTGATTATTGTCTGAGGCCAGATTTAAAGTCAGGTCCTCTTGACTCCAGGGTTGGGGTGCTCTATCTGTCATCTAGCTGCCCCCTCATATAACTTATTAAAGATATTTAATTATTGAATGAATTTATTGTCTTGAAGGTTAAGTGACTCTTTGTCTTGGAAAAAATATAAAAGTTATCTTCCCTTTTCTCTCCAAGATTTAAATACTATTATTCAACTAGCCCTTCAATAAAGAGGTGATAGAAATTTATAATTAAATTTTAGAGACCTTCATGAAAACTCAGAGGGTCTAACTTCACTTCTGTTAGGGGTGTCATGGGAATTATTTAAATGGGTAAAACCTGCACATTCTAAAACACCCAAGTGGACACTAAATTATATTTTAATTTAATTTTTCCCCCTCTAGGAATGATTTCAGCAGAAGATACTCCTTTGGATATCAGAGAACATCCTCTAGAAATAATTTCCACAGAAGAAACTCCTTTAGATACAGAACACCATCCTCAAGGAATGGTTTCCACAGAAGAAAAGCCTTTAGATTCAGAACAACATCCTCCAGGAATGGTTTCCACAAAAGATACTCCTTTGGATACAGAACAACATTTGGAAACAAATCCAGAGGTACCACTGATTCTTGCAGCTGTGAAAAGTGCAAGTCTGGTAGCAAAAGAAAACATGAAACAATATATTGAGATGGTAAGTATGACATTAATTTTCCAAATGGGTTATGGATTATTATAATTATTTAAGTACATTTTGTGTGTTTGCAGCAAGTTTCTCATTTAATAGCTCTGAAAAGATTTTGATAATCTAAAGGAATTTTTAAAGGTGGAACTTAAATACGTTATAGATTTTATTATGCTTTTGTTGTTTTTATTCAGAATTGGTTTTTTAGAGGAAACATTGAGGCATTTTATGGAAGGTGAAATATCTTGAGGTTTTTTTTAGGGCTTTGCTTCCTGGACTGATATTTGTTTTGAGGTATACTTCGGGTCTGGGCAAATTACCAGAAGTGGAGTGTTGAGTTTTCTAATCCCTAGGCCTGGTAAATGAAAGGTCTGCAAAAGGCAGAACTCAAGGTTTGTCAAAATCATCCTCCCCTCTATATTTTCTAGCTTCCTTTGGTTCAGTTGATTAATTTCTCTTTTAAAAATACTAATCTCCTTGGTATAATTGATTCTATGTTAGTCACACTTCGTTATGAACTGCTGTAATCTGACCATGTCTAACCTCATTGCTGACAGCTTCTCAGTGTGGAGGTAGTTAACAGGTTGATAATAAGAAATTTGGGAGTATTTTCTCAGTGTGGAAGAGTTAGCTCAATAAAATATAAACAAACTCTTAGAGGGCAGAGACTTTGTTTTATTTTTCTCTTAATCGTGATTACCCTAGGTGAGGGAACATAATTGTTCTTAATAATTAATTATTGAACTGAATTGATTGGAATCGAAGAGTGAGGAACTTTGGAGTGGCCAGAAGTCAGCACAAATACATGAGGAACCTAGAGATTCAAGAGTTGAACGAGGTTGCAGTTCTTTTTCTTTAATTCTTTAAGGGTACAGCGTAGCAGCTATTCACTGAACTTGGCACATTGGAATGAACATTGACTCAGAATTCAGAGGATAATGAGTTCAAATAGTGTATCTAATATATTATCGTCTATGTAAACGTGAACACTTCATGTCACTGGGCTTTTTTTTTCCACATCTGTAACATGAAGAAATTGGACTAGATATGAGCACTTGTATTTTATTGAACTCCAAAGCTATAACCTGTAAAAGTGGTTATACTAAAAAAGCCTTTGGAGATGGCCTTTTGAAATTGTTAATAAGTCACAGATTTTCAGTGTTTTCTTCATAGTATCATTATGGGTTATAGATTTATCACAGGAAAGGATAGCTAGCTAGAGATAATGTTAGTTTAAGCCTTTCATTGAAGAGAGGAGGAAACAAGTCAGTAGAGGGGAATAACTTATCCAGGGCCATCTGACTCTATAGCCAGATTCCATAGGACATTCTTCTATCCTAATGATTAGGATCAGAGAATCATAGATGATATGTCTAGTCCTGGAAGGAATCCTAAATCATATTTCATAGATGAAGTACAAGAAATTTGGTGTTTGCCCAATGTCACAAAAGTAATAAAAACCAGAGGCAGAATTTGAATCCCCCAGTTTGAGTCTAGGTCAGGTATTCTTTCCATTGAACAATCCTGCTGCCATCATTAAATTTTCAGTGACATTGGACCTGAGAGCTAGACTGGGGATTATGTAATTGGGAGGAGGGTTTGTGGAGAGGGTCTCCACCTGTGTCTTTGTAGGTGGTGGGAATTCCTAGTAATGAAATTCCCTATAACATTGAAGATGGAAGTTCTACAAATTATCATTTTAGAATAGAGGTTCTTGACTTCAAGTCCAAGGATCCTGAAGTAATCCATGGAGAGATTTTTAGGGGGTTCAAGAAATTGGATGGAAAAAAATACACTTTTATTTTCACTAATCTTTGGTTTCCTTTGTAATTCCTATCTGTTGTATATCATGTACTTAAAAACATTATTTTGAGAAGGCTCCATAGGGTTGTATGACATAAAAAACTTAGAAACCCCTGTTTCAGAGAGTTTGCTAGGGGACTGAGATTTAAGTTACATGTCTAGAGAACACAGCCAGAACATAGTTGAAATGAAACTTCGCCTTAGGTCTTCTTGACCTTCTTGATAAGCTTAAGCTTATCCATTATGTCAAGCTGCCTATCCTTTTTCATATCTAAGCAGCTACAAAATCTTTCTTCCTCTACATGTGTTGCATTGTTCCCCTTTTATATCTATTCATATGCCCAAAGTTCAGACCTATCACATCTTCACTTAACTACCAAAGTGATTTTCCTAAAGCTCAAGTTTTATTTTCCTACTCAGGTCTTCTCTTATCTTTAGAATCAAGTGTAATCTCTACTCATTGACATCTAAAGCACTTTCTTCATAGCTTAGCTCCAGCCTTCCTTTTCAGCCTTCTGGCACATTGCTTCCCTTCAGGTACTCTGCAGTCTAGATAAATCCACCTTCTTAGCTTTCTTCATAGGTGTGATACTCCATCTCCTATCTATGTGTCTTCTCCCTGATGTCCCTTTTGCATGGAATGGACTCCCCCACCTCCACCTGAGCATCTTGGAATCCCTAGTTTCATTCAAGACTCAGCTCAAGTGTTACTTTTTTTTTAAAGGCAATGGGGTTAAGTGACTTGCCCGAGGTCACACGGCTAGGTAATTAGTGTTTGAAATCGGATTTGAACTCAGGTACTCCTGACTCCAGGGCCGGTGCTCTATCCATTGTGCCACCTAGCTGCCCTCCTCACTAATCTTTTCTTTAAAGATCAATGCTGGGGTGGCTAGGTGGTGCAGTGGATAGAGCACCGGCCTTGGAGTCAGGAGTACCTGAGTTCAAATTCGGCCTCAGACACTCAATAATTACCTAGCCCTGTGGCCTCGGGCAAGCCACTTAACCCCATTGCCTTGCAAAAACTAAAAAAAAAACAACTAAAAAAAAAGATCAATGCTAGAAATGTCCTGGAAATCTAAGTCAAATTCATTTTCCTATACTTTGTAGAGTTCATTATTTTCTGATTTAAAAAACCTCTATAACTGGATATCATTTGACTTCTAATCTCCTCTTTCATTTTCTACAACCTTTCAGATGTCATTGACAGAAACTTTGTTATAACCTCCACCAGTCCTTTCAGTACCCAAGAATGCAGTTCAGTCTGGTGACTTGAATTTGTCAAAGACAGTTGGTTGCTTTCTTACAGTAATCTCTATTTACCTTGGGTGTCACATGTCCATTAAACTGAAGTTGTCCTGTCATTTTTAGTGTGGTCATTCCCCTTGTTTGCTATCTTTTCTGTCATCAGTTGTCACCAATCTCCCAAAGGCACCCCAAGGTCATACTGCCTATTCCTTCTTTGGCCCTCCTTGTTCCCCCCATTATGACCAAAGATTCTATTGTGAACCTTGCCTTCTCTCTCCAGCTCAGCAGTATTCCAAACTTTAGTATTCCTGGCACTATTGTACCACAATAGAATCTTCTATTCAGTTTCTGTTAGTTGCCTTCATTCTACCAACTGTATTTACTTTTAAAGATCTGTGCTTGTTGCAGAGTTGCTTGTACATCCACATCAGATTATGTAGACAACTCCTGTTTCCCCCTACTTCTGAGTTGTAAGAAGTTGTACTTTTTGACGTTTTAAGAATTTCCTATTATAGGGGTGACTAGGTGGCGCAGTGGATAGAGCACCGGCCCTGGAGTCAGGAGTACCTGGGTTCAGTTACCTAGCTTTGTGGCCTTGGGCAAGCTACTTAGCCCCATTTGCCTTAAAAAGAAAAAAAAAAAGAATTTCCTGTTATTTCAGATTGACTTAACCCATAGAATTTTAGTCCTTGGGATTTTTACTCTTGGATTTCATTATCGGTTTCTTCCTTTGATTTTGTCTGCTGTGATTTCTGGGAGTCTCAACTGCTAATCATTCCTTTTTGTAAATACTCTATTGTATCTAGTTTGGTGGCCTCTACTTTAGGCAGTATTCTATATCAGTCATTAAAAAAAAAACATTTTGACCAGATTTGCAGACCCTAAGCAAATTACACTCTTATTCTCTCTTTTTTTTTTGAGGTCCTTTCTACCTTCTGTCAGGAATTCGCTATGCCAGTATTTTAAATATAGACCAGAAATTCAAATCCCAGTCTTACATACCATCTTCTTAAGTTAGCTGTTCACTTTCCAAGTTAATGAAAGTTACTTTAGTAGAAGAGGTATGATTAGAGTCAAAGCTTGTAGATTCATGTTTTTTTGTCTCTTGTTATTTCTAATGTTTTTGATTGTTTTCTCTCCTCTTAGATTAACTTTGTGAATTGTTGACCAGTTTTTTTTTTCTTTTTTTATGGCTATTCTCTGTTTTAGTGATTACTCTTTTTTTAGTTTTAACAGTTTCTGAAGGGGTTGAACTTGGATAAATAAAAAGACTGGGTAAAGGCATTGGAAACATTTGAGTTGGAGATAGTGCAGTAGGAAGTATGGAAAAGAGGATGACAAAGATTTGTTGGGGATGGTTAATTGGAAGGCCTTCTACAGGAATTGCAACATTATTCCAAAGGAATAGGTTTTGGTTTCATTTAGTGGGAACTCTTAAACTCTGTCTTGTCCTGGGAAAATGCTGGAGTAGCCTTGTCTCATTTAGATGGATTATGACCTGAAGGATTCTTGCTCATTGTAGCAGTTTGGGGGTGATTTTCCTCATCCCCCCCCTCCCCTGCCCCTTTCCTTCCACTTCCCCTCTTTTTTTTCTCTCTCCCTCCATTTCTCTTGTTTCCCTCTCCCCAAGTTAATAGATTTAGACTTAAAAGGCAATTAGAGATCCTTTTAGTCTAACTCTTCTTTCATAATTTAGGAAACTAATGTCCAGAGAAATTAATGCCAAATAGTGATGTGTGATGGAGTCCATGGCTGGGGAGGCACAGACAGTATCTGTCAGCATTTGCACTGTGGGGCACAGCTCTACATCCTTTGCCTCCCCTCACTGCAGGTCCCTGACCCAAGACAATCCAATATTTATTAAATATCTACTATGATCAACAGAAGAGATAGGACGACATAATACAAAGAGCTATACTCAAACCTCAATTCTAGTCTGACCTCTGATACATAGTAGCTCTATGACTGATGAAGAGGGAACCAATCGAAGAAAGAGAGGAACCAATTGAAATTGAAATGAGATTTAAAAATGTTTTTGAAGAATGTTTTTAGTGTGGTCTAGTTTTGGGTTTAAATGTGATGAATTTACAACAAAAGTACTAGTTCTGACCCATGTGTATTTAGGGACCAAAAAAAGGTTTATTTAAGTATTGCCATGGTTATTAGAAGCTGGGGGGAGAGAGAGAGAGAGGTTAGCAGTAGCTAACAGCAGCCACCATGAGAGGATGAGCAATAAGGAAAGGTATAGGGGCAGGAGAAGTTACCTGTGGGGCAGGAAGATATAATTAGGTATAAATAGATGGGAGGACAGTAACTCAGAGAACATAGATGATATAACTGAGACATTCCCCCTGCCCTGTCCTTTCTCAAAGAATACCATAACATAAAGGAGTTGATACCATGAATGCATATGAATTGGATTTGAGTTATGGGGTGCTGTACAAAGTCACTAGCCTTACTTTCTCCTCTGGAGCAATCTGGGTCCAGAGGCTAAATATATGAATCAAGACAACTAGAGATGGCCCTGGATATGAGTCAATCATGCATTAAGTGACTTGCCCAAGATCACACAACCAGTAAATGTCTAATGTCTGAGAACAGATTTGAATTCAAGTTCTCCAGACTCCAGTCTAGTGTTCTATCCACTGTACCACCCCAATGAAAGACAAACAACACTAATTGATAGATGGCAGAGTTGACTTTAGGACTTGCTACTATACATTGCTACTTACTACTACTACTTCTAACTTGCTACTATAAGTTTGGTATGTCTATATATGGGATAAGTAAAGGCACAGTTAGCCATTTGTCAAATACTTTACAAGGAGTTAATCAGAAAAGGATTCTAACATAAGGCTGATTTATGAAAGCAGTTTAGGTGGCACAGTAGATAGAGTCCTGGAGTCAGGAAGACCTGAGTTCAAATCCAGACTCAGATACTTGATACTATGAGACCACAGGCAAATCACTTAATCCCGATTGCCTCCCACCTAGGGCCTTCTCCAGTCATCCTAATTCTTACCTGATCACTGGACCCAGATGATCCACAGGAGAAAGTGAACCTGGTAACTTAGTGCCATCCCCCTTACTCAGATCCAATTCACATGCATGTCATGGCATCACCTCCCTGGTATTGTGATCTTCTTCAGAGAAGGAAGGACAAAAATGAGAGACATCACAAGCAAATTTAGTATATTACCCTTGAAAGCAGGAACTTGTCTTATTTAGGGACGTGTAGATGAGGGGCAGTAGCTTGTAAGTCTTGAGTCCTTGCTGGGAGGATTTTACTAGAAGTTCATTGACCTCATCTAGATAGCTTGGACTATGGGATTGGGGTAGAGGCATATATCTTGCCTTGAGCAATGAATGGGATAGAGGTTAGTGTTAAATGTAAGATACATGTTCAGTGCAGAGGGAACAGATTGGTTATAGAACATATTTCTCTGACTACATTTCTCTACTACATTAATACCTCTCAGTATTCCAGGTAACCCTTTGAGACTTTTGTGTCATAGCCCCCTTTGGCAGTTTGATGAAACCTTGGATATTCCTCACAATGTTTTCAATGTATAAAATATGTAGGTTTACAAAGAATACTAATTATATTGAAATAGTTATCAAAATTTCTAGATGAAGTTCTGCTCTTAGGACAAAGCTTTGTATATAATAAGGCTTAATATTTTATTCATTGGATGCTGTGCAGGTTCATTTGTAGTTTCTGGTATGTCAGTCACTAAGAATTTATTTGCCCAAGGCTACACTGCTAATAAGTGTCAAATGTCTGAGGCCGAATTTGAACGACTATCCTTCAGACTCCAAGGCCAGTGTTCTCTATCCATTGATTGCCTCGCATCCAGGTCCATTTCCAGTTGTCCTGATTCATATCTGATCACTGGATTCAGATGACTTGAGGAGAAAATGAGGTGGGTGACTTAGTACAACACCTCCTCACTCAAATCTAATTCACGTGCTTGTCATGGCATCACTTCTCTGATGTCATGGTCTTTTTCAAAAATAAAAGATGGGGGAAGCTGAGTGGTACAGTGGATAAAGCAATGACCCTGGAATCAAGAGGACCTGAGTTCAAATCCAGACTCAGACTCTTAATACTTAGCTGTGTGACCTTGGGCAAGTCACTTGACCCCATTGCCTTGACAAAAAAATGAAGGACAAGCATCAGGTATTTATTTGGTGCTTACTGTATGTCAGATATCATTAAACACTGAGGATACAAGAAAGGCAAAAGGCAGTCCCTATTGGAACTACTGTCTTGGAATATATAGATAACATGAAAACATTTATGTCTAAATAATGTGTTTAGACATATCTATATATCTACATATGTATATATAGCATATTATTTATAATCCATATATACATATTTATATATCTATGTGTCAAGACATTAAGGGGAATTGAGAGAGAGCCTTTCTGAAGGTGAGATTTTAGCTTGAGACTTGAAGACAAAGAATCTACTGAGTGGATATATAGAGCATATTCCAGGAGCAGCCTGTAAAAATGCCCAGAGACCAGGGTCATTGGATAGACTAGTACTTGGGAGGGGGGTTGGGGAGGTTGAGTCTGTAGACTGGAAAAGTTGCGCTACTGGCAGGAGGTCAGAAGAAGTGATGCAAGGACACTCAAGGTCTTTCTTAAGAACTTGGGAATTGATTTTGCCCCATGGGAAATACTAGCACAGGACCACCCGGCACGAGCAAGGCAGAGTTGGGGCAGCTCACAGTAATTAAGAGCCGCACAAGTTTGGGGGTACCCCCTCCCCCCCCAGGTGCTTACATGCATTATGTGCGCCTGACCTTGGTGCAGTCACTGGACGGACCAGCCAGTTGGATACATTGTAACTTGCCCCTAACCTAGTGATGTCATGCAGGTGTCGATCAGCTACAAGTCGCTGCACGGGGAAGGTTGGAGGGGGCCAGGTGGGGGCCAGGTTGTGGCAGGTCTTTTTTTTTTGTGTACTTGTACAAAACACTACCGTGGGATGTTCCTGTGTCAGGCTCCCCTTCTGGAGGAATAGGTGCCCGAGCCTAGACAGGCGGCAGCAACCTAATCGGGAGAGTAAATGCTTGAAGCGCTTAGGAAGCGCGGGCTGTGTGCAGAGGCCTGGGGATAGCAAAAAGAAAAGTGACACGGTCCCTTGAAGTAAGCTCACTTTTTTTTTTTTTTGGCTTTTTTGCAAGGCCATACGGCTAGGTAATTATTAAGTATCTGAAGTCTGATTTGAACACTCAGGTCCTCCTGGCTCCAGGGCCGGTGCTCTCTCCACTGCGCCACCCAGCTCTCCCCTTTAACTTTACAAAGGTCTTGTTTACTTTGAGTTTTACAATCCCCCCGACTGTTCCCTTAGCGTGCGCTGATCCAAGTTGGACGGATGAGGGGAGACCTCGCAGACAGGGAAGGCTCCGGCACGGTCGGGAGATGGCCTCGGCCCGCTAACGCCTTCTTCCTGCCCCTGCCTCGGTGCCGCTTCCTATTGGAGGCCGAGGAGGAAGCGCCACACAGTCCCCGCCCCCCGGGGGCCCGCCCCCTGTTTCCCGCTCCCTGATTGGCTCCTCAGGCCCTCTCACACTTGCTCTGGGCTTGCCCCCGGGAGTTTGGCATTCTAACTCCGCCCCCCGCGTGCCGAGGCCGTTGCAGCGGCAGTTTCCCGGTACGCCCCCCCCCCAGTCTTGCAGTTGGTTTCCTCCGCCGGCCCCGCCCCCTGCACCCGGCTCTCCCGAGTGTCGCGCTCTTTTCGGAACGCCGTGGCGGCGGCGCCGAGTGCTGACGTCACAGGGGGGCCGAGGCCGGCTCGGGGTCAGGGCCGGGCGGGCTGACGTGTTACCTCTGGGGGGGGGCGCGCGGGCGAGCAGACAAAGTTCACTTCCCCGTAACCCGAGCGGGGCGTCGGGGAGGAGGAAAGCGCGGCGGGGGAGCCGGCCTCGCCGCCGGACAGATGGAGACGGGTCCCGCCCCGGCCGGGCCCACGGCCGCCGCCACGGGGGCCCCCGAGCTGCTGGGCCCCCTCTCGGTGCTGTACGCCGCCCTCCTGGGCAAGCTGCTGGAGGTGACCGCCGGCCCCCCGGGGGGAGGGCGGAGGGGCCTTGCGGTGGGGGCGGGGAGCCCGAGCCGCTGACGGGCAGGGGCAGGTGAGGCCCCGGGGGGAGGGGCGGGGGGAGCCCGGGGGGAGGGGCGGCCCCGGCCCCCTCCGGTCACCGGCCCGGGGCGGGGCCTCGTGTGTGTCCGTGCGCGCGTGCGTGTGTCAGTGTCACAGGGCTGGGCGGGCGTGCAGATCCTGTCTGGTGTTGTCCACAGAATGGAGGAAGTGCAAGACTAGAGTGTTGAAGAGATCATTTAGTTAAACTTGGGCAGACCTACTTGGAACCGACCTAAAAAGGGTCAGCGATTCAGAGAAGTTGCATGTTATCTCGACCTGTCACCAAGAGGAACCTTAAGTATGGTTCAAATCAAATGACAAGGAAATCTTGGAGGCTTTTTGTCTTGTCTTTTGTGAAGTGTTTTTATTATGATCTTTTAAAAGATGTACTGAGATGCTGCAGAAATTTCTTTTTTCTATCCTGAGATCAAGTGTCTTGTAAGAATGAGTTGGGAGATTTTCTATCTTCCCTTTTATTCCTTGCAATTGCACTCTGATATTTAAAAATAAACGAAAAAGATGTTCATAAAATACAATCTTACAAAGAAGTTCCTAGCACTTAAGGATTAAGATTTATTCCTTTCATCCCTTTTCTTTCCTTTAAAAAGATTATCCCCCTTTAGAGTGAAACCCTAAATCACAAAATAAATACCAGGAAAAAAAAGTGTTCTGGCTTCATCTATTAGTATCAAACTCAAATGAAAACCTGTGGGATTTAAAAACCAAAAGTTCTTTGTTACATTTGTATTTTATTTTGTTGAGCATTTCCCAATTAACATTTTTAATTTGATGTGGGGTATGCAATCAGGAGTTTGGATACCTCTGGCCTAGACAACTCTGTCCTTAGTTCCTTAGGCCTTTTTTTCCCCTTAATTTTATTTATTAAAGGCAATGGGATTAAGAATGACTTGCCCAAGGTCACACAACTAGGCAATTATTAAATGGCTGAGGTGGCATTGAACTCAGGTCCTCCTGACTCCAGGGCTGGTGCTCTATCCACTGCACCACATAGCTGCCCCTAAAAATTAATTTTTCTTAAAGTTCTTTTGAGCTCTGGTTTTGAAACTCATTAATTGCATGTTAAAAGTTAGCCCATAGTTTATGGTCTAGGATTTTGGCAGGTGACAAAGGAATTTTTATTTTATTCATTTATTTGAATTCTTTGAGCACAAAAACTTTAAATGGGCAAGTGAAAAGTTTATATAGTTAAACAAAAAATGATTTTCCAATTTTGATTTCTTCAGGTGTATTGCTTCACGTAGTTCTTTCTGACTCACTAATTGCTGAGATATACCTGTCTTGTAATGGTTATGGTTTGGTCTGAGTCAGGAAGGCAAGTGTTCCAAGTCCTTCCTCTAATATAGACTAGCTATATAGCATGTTGGGCATATTTGTTAACTTTTCAAGTCCCCAGCAAATTCTGTAAAAGCTGCAAAGTTTCAGGAAAGGTATCACTCTGCATTGAGAAGACAGAGTTCCTGTCAAGAAGTAAAATAAAAACTTCATTTGATAACACATAATTCTCTTTCATTTACTGTATTCCAGCCAATATTAACTGGAATATTAATTACCTTTCCCTTGTATTTTTATAGATCATCTCTGTGCTTGGAATACACTCACTCTTCTTTCATCTCAGTTTGTTAGAAATTCTTTCTTTTTTCAAAGCCCTCCTGCCAGTTCTCCTATCCCTTATCCCTGAACTCTTTTCTCAGATGGAAGTGATTTACACTTCATTCTTACTATATCGTCTTGTTTGTATCTTTATCTCATTCAGCTTTATGGAAATTTCTATATCTTACTCCCTCATTAGATTGTAAATTCTTTGAGGGTAGGACCTCTTCCATTTAATCTTTGTATTATAATAACCTACCACAGTGACTTATTTGTGGTAAACTTAGAGTTTGCAAAATATATTCCCCACAATCCCTTCTACTCTCCTATCTCCCACACAAATGTTTTTTATAGACTACCATTAGTATGGGAGCCATTGTTAGGAACTGGTATATTTAAAGAACTATGGCTCCAGAGGTATAGAAAGGGATGAACTTGTTGAAGTTTGGAAGGTTGAAAACCTCTTTCACCTATTTACTCCTAATTAATTTCAGCTCAGCTAAAATGTGGAAATGAGTTCTCTTTTTTTTTCCCCAAGGCAATGGGGTTAAGTGACTTGCCCAAGGCCACACAATTTAGGTAATTATTAAGTGTTTGGGGTCAGATTTGAACTCAGGGACTCCTGACTCCAGGGCCAGTGCTCCATTCACTACACTACCTAGCTGCCTCCATATTGCTTTCTTTTCATCTTTATTTTTAATATATATGGAATATAAGACTTTTAGAATATGTCCACCTGAATTATGAAGATTCCTATTAATGAAATTATTGATTTGTTTTGTGATACTTTCATGTTTTCTGTCTGGGTTTATGATATCAACCTTTTCATTTTTGAAGTCTTGTTTGCTTCCTAGTTTGAATATTTTCTGATCCCCACTTTCTGAGAAGAGGGGATACTAGGTAAAAAATATTTTTAAAAAGATGGCATTAAATTCACTTTGCTTTGAATGGTATACAAAAATTTTACAGGTAGCATTCATGTTTTCAAGAATCTTAGTTTTGTTTTAGTCTAGTTTATTAGAACTTTTAGTCTAGTTATGATATAAAGATAACATTAAAAGGCACCAGCAATTTAATTAAGTAGTCTAGACAAGGAGTGCTCTAGAAATGCATAGGAAGTAATGTTTTCTAATACTCTTAATGGTTATAATAATAATGATGATGATGATATGTTAACAACAGCACACAGGAGATAGACAAGTGGGCACACAGGAGATAGACAAGTGGGCACTCCTAGGTTTGGGTTCTGATGGCTCAAAGCAGCATTGAATAGCATGATCAAATGGAAATTGAAATTTGAATCGCACTGGGAAATTTGAATGAGAATTTCAAAAGGAATGGAAACTTAAAAGATGTTTTTAGAAGATAGCATGTCATTTTGACATGTAGAAGCCTCATTTTAAAGGGCAAAGGAAAATAAAGTTATAAATGTAGATTCTGTTTAGATTGTGTAGACCTTGGATGCCAGTATCAGTCAAGGAATTGAACTTTACTTTGTTGGGCATTGGGGGCTATTGAAATTTTGAGGAGGGGGGGATAAAATTAAAGAAATATGAATTAGTATTACTTGAACTCATCGTGAATAAATCTGACACAAGAATTTTCTCAAGTTTTTTTCATTATTTCCAACATTGATATTTCAGTTGGTTGCTTCATTGCCTGAAGATATTCGACCTGGCCCTGATTTTCATGGACTTCCCTGGGAGCCTATAATTGTTACAGCTTTACTGGGATTTGCTTCTTTTGCCATTTTCTTTTGGAGAACTTTCCTTTCAGTGAGTATATTGAATATATCTTTAAGTGAAATTTGCATAAAGAGTTATTGTTTATTTAGTTCTCTGCTAATAGGAAGGTATACTTCTCCTTTAATCTACTTTTTCCATTGTTGATGTATGAACAGAACTACTTGAATCACAAACCATCCCTTTAAAATGATATTTAATTTTGTTGTAACAAAGTGTATGCCAGCCTGAAGATGTCAAAAACTATCACTCAGAGTGATGACTGTTTCCAATGCAGTATTTCTTCTCCATCTAAATGTGAGATAAACGTTGGTGATGAAAGTCGCATCCTGGCTGGAGCCTACATGTCTTTCAGCCTGTAATTGACATGATCCGTGTTGCTGGTGTGAAGGGCACATGTTTTAAGTTCTTGTCCTTTTGCAAAACTCTCATATAGTATCCAGACTTATAAATTGATCAATTCAACTATAGAAAACACTGAAAATTTAACTTGAACTAAAAATTTTGTGACATTCTAAGAATGGTGACTTATATATAAAACTTCACTAGCAAACATTTATGAAGCAAGTATGTTTTAGACATTGTGAATCCAGAGACTAATGTAATGAATTTCACTGTCTACATGGGAAAACACGTAGATATGTAATTATATATAGACTGAATACAAAGCAGTTGTGGGGGAGGGAAGGGGTTCTTCATATTGAAAAGTGACACAAGTTGAATCTGAAATAAAGACTTAAGGTGGAAATGAAGTAAGCTAGGCATGCAGATTGGAGAATAGTATACTGTATACGAAGAACAGCAAGGTGTGCTGCTCTGTTGGACAGTAGCTAAACTACTAGTTTGGAAGATATCAGAGACAGACTTATCTGCTATTCCCCATTGACTCTTGCTTGTTGAACTTTTTCCAGGCAATTCAAATTTGTTTATTTTGAAAATTGATATTTTTACATCCATACAGCTTTATTATAACCCTAACTTCTGAATTTACCTATACTGTTTACATTGTAGAAATTCATGTTGTCCTAATTCCCATGGACCTGGGATTTCATTGGCATATTGCCTCCAGTGAGGCACTTGACTGGACTAGAGCAGTCCTTAGTCATTTTGTGTGATGGGTCCCTCTGGTCATCTGGGAAAGCCTGTAGGCCCCTTCTCAGAAATATATTTTTAAATGCCCAAATAAAATATACAGAAATGCAAAGGAAATTAATGCTATTGAAATGCAACAAATTAAAATATTGGGGAAAAAACTCGAGTTTATTGAGATTAAGATAAGAACCCTTATTCCTACATCCTATGTGTTGAACATGGGTGCACATGTACAACTTTTACCGGATTGTTTGCTGTGGGGGGAGAGATGGAAAACTATGTAGCTTATGCATATGCAGGTGGATGAATGTTGAAAGGCTTTCTTAACATGGAATTGGAAAAATAAAAATAAAATATCCAAAAAAAGAAAATGAAAGATTAACAATTTAGAGATATGAAACTATTATTCTGAGATTTTTATGAATGTTAACTATTGGGGGGGGCTGAAATTATTTTTTCTTTTTGGGGAAAGGGGAAAGAACAGGAATTTATTAAATGCTACTACATGCCAGACATAGTATAAATACCTCACAAACAGTATGTCATTTGATTATCTTGATTTTTTTTTGCCTGATTTTTTCTTATACCTAACATAATGTCTTGCATATAATGAACAGATTATTGTTTATTGTAATTGGAGAAGAAAAAAACACCCATTACCTTAGACTGTTGCAGAAGGTCAATCATTTTGGAATTTATAGAGTGGCCTGGGACCCTAGTGAAGTGGCATGTGACTTAATCAGTTCCACAGACAGGGTTGAACCCAAACTTTTCTTGTTTCTGAGGCTTGCTTTCCACCATTTCATTTCACTCTGCCACCTGATATTGCATTTTATATATATATATATATATATATATATATATATATATATATATATATATTTAATGCTTCACACTTATGATTCTCAAGAAATGAGCTCATCTACATAAATGAGTTTCTCAAATTAGAGAAGTTATTCCTTTAAAGTGCCAGAACAATTTTTAAATTTCAAAAATTTTGCATGCAAATCTTTGGATGAAAATCTAAGCGGGGGAAGATCTGTCTTGGCATCCCAAACTGAAATTATGAAAGCATTTTTTTTTCCCCTCATTGAAAGTGTTAAAAATAGTGGATAGTTTTTGTAACACTCTTGATATGTTAGGAGAGGCATTTGCTCTTATTCTTTGTCTCTGTCAGGGGGACAGTGTCTAGCAGTTATGTTTCTTTTACTCATTTTATTTTGCTTATTATGATTTGAAGTGGTATAAAAAAATGAATTAAAGTTGTTAGAAAGCAACATATGCCTTGAGTTGAGAGTGTCTTTTCCTGATTTGGGGTGCTGAAGGCCCCCTTTCCTTTTCTCATTTATCCTTCCTTCTTGGAATTTGCCCTCTTGGATTTCGGGATAAGTGATCTTTAGATAAATTGAAATTTAACTGCCATAAAAATAATTATAATTTTCCAGAATATGGCAGATGTGTTGATAAACTCAGAAATGAGACCTCAGAGAACAACTAGTTCAACTCGAACCTGAATAAGAATACTTTCTACAAAATATATGACAAGTGGTTATTCAGCTTTTGTTGGACCTAATAGCTCTTTGGACAGCCTTAAATATCTCTAATTGTTGGAAAATTCTGTTATCTCAAGTTTAAACTTACCTTTCTACAAATTACATGGAAATATTTAATAGTTAAGTATTAAGTAGATCTTTATTCTGTCTCTGAAATAGGGATATTAACCTAGAGGCTTTTAATTTAGAAATCCTCCTGAGTATATTTATGTAATTTCACTGACATTTCACTTACATTTCACATTAGTAATATCAGTCAGTTTAAAATAGAAATTATATCTACTTGTGTTAGTGTTTTTAAAATTTATAGAAAACCTTGACATTCTTTTTTTTATGTTCTAGGTAAAGAGCAGAGTTTATCAAGGTAAGATTTTTGGTTTGCGTGTTACATAGTCACTCAAATATGTTTGGCAGAGTTTACATGTAAATCTGTTATATGTAGATACTGTGATTTGTAAAAGATTGATTGACTTCTGTAAATGGTTGCGTTTTAAATTTGACAAGGAAATTCAGATATGAATCCACAAATGATCTTTTTGATGCTAGTTATTAAAGCTATGAAGACAGGACAAAGAGAAAAGGATCTTAAACAAAATAAAAGGCATTCTTAGCACAGTTAGCTGATAAGTAGCTGGTATATTCAAAAACACTTTCATTTATGTTCAGACACAGTTTTTCTGGTAGTGGTGACAATAGACCTGTTTTAACTAAGATTATGAATTATTTGTGTGTAAATAGTATGAAGTGTAATATACATACTTTTAAATGATGCTTTTTGTTTTTCCCAGAGATAGCCCTCTCTACCTCCCCTAGTCAACAAGCTATCTCTTATAATAAAGATTTAAAAAAAAAATAGTTGGGCTACATTGACTTTATTTGGAAGCAATGTTCCATGCTAATTGTCCCCCTTCTCTATAATGAAAGGAAGGAAATTCATTTTCTCAACTTTTCTCTGAGGCCAATCATGATAAATCAGTCACTAAGCATTTCTTCAATGCCTACTATATGTGAGATAAGCACTGGGTTGGTTTAAACTAAAAGGGACAGTTCCTTTACCATTAGATTTAAGGGAATCTATAACAAGGAGTAGAGTATGAAGATTGGAAAGATAGAAGGGGAGAGTTAGAGGATTTTATATTTGATATTGGAGATCAACTACTATTGGGAACCACTGTTGAGTGCAAGTGGGGACTATATGTGACATGATTAAATTTGTGATTTAGGAAAATTGCTTTGGTAGCTAATTAGAGGATGAATTGGAGTGGGGAGAGATTTGAGGCAGGCTGACTCTCCATCAGATAGATCCTTATAATTACACATCGTTGGTTTCATTTTTATGGTTCTTTCTTTTTACATAGTTATTAATCAGGTTGTTTTCTTGGGTTTCCTGACTTCATATAAATTTTTCTGTATTTCTGAATTCTTCATACTCATTTTCTGGCCCAGTAATATTTTACATTCATGTACCACCTTTGGTTTAAAATAATTTTTCATTCTTAGATAACCTAGATTGTTTCTAGTTTTGTGCTACTTTGGTATATGTGAGACCATCTTTGTTTTTTGATCTACTTGATTTAAATGGGATCTCTGGATTGGAAGAATTAATAGACATTTTAGTGACATTTTTTGGTATGATTCCACCTTGCTTTGTAGAATGGCTGGACCATTTCTGTCTTCCCATAACCTCTCCAACTTTACTATTTCCATCTTATTTTTTTTCTCTGATAGTTTGTTGGGTGTGAAAACATCAGTGATGTTTGATTTGTTGTATTTTCTTCTTAATGATTTGGAAAAAATCTTTGTTTTCTTCTGAAAATTGTTTGTGTCCTCTGACAACTTATTCATTGCGATTCACAAAATATTTTAGGACCAGACTTATATGAGAGATTTTCAGTACAAAGGTTTTTATTTATGCAAAATCTTTTCAATTTCTTGTAATGTGTGTCTATTCCTTCTTAGTTTAAGAATTCTCTCTCAGCTATAATCAGAAAAAATACCTACATCTTTTTTCTTCATATTTAGCCTTTTACATTTAAGTTGAATATCCATTTAGAACTTCTTATATAGAGTTTAAGGTGTTGACTTAAGTTCACTTTTTGACAAAAGTGCTTTTCAGTTTTCCTCCTAGTTCTTGTCAAATAGGGAGTTTTTTTTCAAGTACAATTATGTTCTCATGTTTAGCAAACACTATCTTATTGAGTGTTTATCTGATCTTTTGGACAAAACTAACAAGAATATGTTGTTTAATAGAGAGGGTTTAAATGTGAACTCTTGCATTTAAGATAAAAAACAAATTCCAAATTTATAATGGGGGGGAATGTAGCTAAAAATAAGTGTGGAAAAAGATCTCAGTGGATCTTAGAGGATTTGTCAGTTCAGTATTGAATTTGCAATGTACAGCCAAAAAACCAATATGATCTCTGCCTATATTAATAAAGAAAAGTATGCAAAACAATGAAAGTATCATTTCCATTTGTTATCTTAACATGATCTGATCACATCTGGATCCCTGGTGTAGTTGTAGATGTGTTAGGTCTTTGAAAGGGGTCATTTTCTAGGTTACAACATGACCAGAATGATAAAGGAATTCAGAATCTCGGTGATCAATTGAAGAATTTTACCAGAGAATAAAGATTTGGTGATTTGATAGCAGCCTTCAAATTGTTGTTGGATTGTCACCACAGAAAGTTATCACCAGAGCAGGTACTTAAGGTTAAGTCATGGGGAAAAAGATTATTGCTTACCCATAAATATTCAAAAACTGTTAAGTTAGAATGAGCCAAAAATATGGTAAGCCCTCTCAGAAGTTAATGAGTTCCCTGTCACTTCAGATCTTCACCTAGTGAAGATTAGTGATATGGGTAGACTTTAAATTAGACGAACCTGAGATTATTTTCAGCTCTTAAGATTTTAGTGATTCTACTTATATATTTTTTTAACAGCTAGACCCTAATTAGTGTGCACTAATTTTGTGAAATGTTTGCATGTATTTGTGGTTTTGTTTTTTTTTTTTAGGTTTTTGTAAGGCAAATGGGGTTAAGTGGCTTGCCCAAGGCCACACAGCTAGGTAATTATTAAGTGTCTGAGAGACTGGATTTGAACCCAGGTACTCCCGACCAGGGCCGGTGCTTTATCCACTAAGCCACCTAGCTGCCCCCTGTTTGCATGTATTTGAATTCACATTCATGATCATGTTAAAATATGGTCATTGGTTCCAGCCCAATGGAAATGTTCAGTGTGAATTCAGATAATGTAACTACTTGAATAGGATTCATTATACTAATTGTACTAATCAAGATCTATCTGTACTTAACATTGAGACTGTGTAGAAGCTTTATGATTAAATCGAGCAATACTAATTTGAACTGTATAGCTTCCTCTAGTGCCTTTCTGTATAATGTTGATTGTGTTTTTATGGTCTAGACAAGCAAAGTAATTTTTTTAGTGAGTGGGGAAAGTTCCTTCGGAAACAAGGACACATTATTAGAAGATGATTTATTCAATCTAAAACTGTTACAGAGATTACTGTATGTCTTGCAGAAGGGTACAGAAGTATAGGAAGTTATTTCCTTTTTTTGTTACACACACACACACACACACACACACAAAATTTATTTGGATAAGCATCAAATAACTGATTTTTAAAAATAAACCCAACTTTTAAATTTATTTCTTAAGCCATTTTAGAGGTCCTTTTGAGAATTACTGTCATTCCTCAAAATTTGATGAGGAAGATAATAGAAGTGAAATTCCTGAATTCCTTTTAACTTCTGACTGGCGAAGAGTGCTTATCTTACAGACTAGTAGAAAATTTGAGTTGGAATAGCTAAAGAGAGGTCATATAATGGAAAACCTTATATAAACTTTGCCTTGTTCTGGTAGATAGTTGGGAGCCTGTTACAGAATGGAGTAACGATTACAGCTAATGTTACTGAAGGATTACTTTTTATGTGTCATGGACCCCATGTTTTCAGTTGTATAAGAGAAAACATAGGATTACAAAGGAAACAAGTTAATGAAAATTAAGATATAATTCTTTTTCTACCCTCTGAAATCTATCCATAGATCTTCTGAGGGATGGGAGTATTCATGGGCCCCCAGATTAAGAACCCTTGCTCTCAAAGCAGGGGAAAGAATGGTTTGGTATGGTGAGAAATTCAAAATAGTTAAGTCTAATAAGGTTTTGCAATAATGCAGGCATGGGTCCTTTGTACTAGAGTGGTAGCATTAGGAAGGAAAAGTTAAAAGAAATTGGTGAATGATTTGAATTTGGGACTCAAAGAGAGAAAACAACTCCCGAAGTTCATAGGTGACGATGAGAATGTGTAAAGAAGCACCATGCTTGTAGAGAAAAGCTAAGGTGAGAGAAGAGTCTGCTTTTTTATGTGTGCTTTTTAGATACTTGATAAATTTGAAATGGGAATTATTTAGTAGATAGGAATGCTGAGTTGGAATTTAGGATTTCCAGAGCTGATAGTTGGAAGTAAAAATGGATATTCCTTGGAGAGTTGAGAGAACTTCATTAAAAAAAAAATTAGTGTAAATACACAAGGCAAATTATTTGACTCTGGATATAGTCTGGGGAACATTGTTTCTTGTTCTTTAAATTTTTTGGTCTATAATGACAAAACTGCTTTTCTTCAATTTGTGTTGTGAATTCATTCTATCAGTCCTTTATTCCTGTAACGTTACATAATAGTATGTACTATGCCATAATCCACAGCAGAAGACCTTTGATCATTGGTGTTTAGAGCTTGAAAAAGTTTGGACTTGAGTTCCTGATATGAAATGTAAAATCCAAACATCTTTTGCCACATAAACCACTTTTTTGATTGGCTCATCAGAAAAGAACACTTTGTTTTTGGAATAGACTTATATATTATCATGACATCGATGATTGTTAATTCCTTTTTTCCTTGATGATTGTATTTCTGCTGTTGTCATAAGTCATGATACAATGGAAAGAATTCTCGTTTTGAGATCAGAGCACTGATCTCACACCTAGGTTCAAATTCCAACTCTGATACTATTTGTTTGACCTTGGATTTATTTACATGATTTTTTGGACCTAGGTTTCCTCATCTGTAAATTGGGGGGGGGGGGGAGGTTGGACTGTATGTTAGCCCTGCAAAGGTTCCAGTATATTCTAAATCTGTCTTGCTATAAAATCTAATAAAAAGGACCCATAAGGAAAGTGCAGATTGCAATGTGTTATCTTAAGGCTCAGATATAAAACTATTTGACATGAGTTTTCTACTCACAGTGCAGTGATTAAAGTTTTGTATGGCCTTTTTTCTCCTTAGTGACTGAAAAACAACTTGCTGAGAAGATTGAAACTCTCTTAAAAGAAAAAACAGAAATTTTAAAAAAGATGTCAGAATATGAGCAGAAGGTATGGTAGTCCTCTATTTGGTTTATTTTCTTTCATTTCTAATAAGTCATCCCTTTAATCATACTATCCTAATCTTTTATTTGCTATGATATTTTCTTTCATTTCTAGTAAGTCAGCCCTTTAATCACACTATCTTAGTCTATTTTTTCTATGAATTTTATATAAATCTGAAGGAAATAGAAATATAATGCCTTCTGTGGTATCTGTTTAGATATATAGGGTATGTCAGAAATCTTAGTGGATTAATAGTTAAACTGAGTGGATTAATACTTAAACTGAACTTTAAGAAAGTCTGTCTTGTGGTGTTTATACAATTTGTTTTTTACTTCTTCTGAATCTTTTTTTGTCTGTAGATCCAAAAAGCAAAGGAATCAGTGAATGAAACCAAGAAACAAAATATTAATCTTTCTGATGAAGCAGCTGACCTTAAGGTAAAAATCCTCCCTATTTTTAGGATTATAGCAAAAACAAAAATATTTTTAAAGTGACCATTGTATGTAATTGGCACTTTAATGTTTCATTGAATTCATTCATCTTGATAATTTTTAGGATAAAATCAGAGGGCTTGAAGAAACAAACCAAAAACTTGATGACAAAGTGAAAAATCTCCGTTCATTGTTGGAAACTGAGAAGGAACAGAATATAAAGAAACAGGATATGGTAAAAGCATTCCTCTAAGTTAGATTTGGACTTTTTGTGTTTTGAGTTGAGACTTTTGCTTGAAATTGGTGGAAGACAGGATAGTCTGTTTATCTTTGTATAATTCCTTAGAGCATTAGTTCTCAAATGGTGGTCTAGGAACTCACATGGGCTCCTGAGACCCTTTCAGCAGAGAGGTCTATGAAATAAAAATTGTTTTCATAATGCTAGGGATGTTTCAATTTCTGACTTCATAAATTTGGATATTTTTCCTTCCATTTTCTTTATTGCATTATCCATTTCAGTAAGCATGCTTATATATGATCTTATAGGATTGTGTAGAAAACTTGTTCTTTTTATTAAATATTCCTTGCTTGTTGTTTTCCCTCCTCCATCTTCCTTTATTTCCCTACAGAAGTAGACAATTAGATCTTAAGTTTGTACCTTTACCAGAAGTATAAAAGAATAAAATTTTGTCAAATGTTACTTATAAAAGTATGCTTTTTTTGGGGGGGGGGGCTACTGAAATGGCTAATGTTTAACTTTTTTATGTAATTTTGTTTTTTGCTTTTTTAAAATCCAGATATTGGAAACTCAGAAGTCAATAGAAAAACTGCAAGAAGTTATTACAATGCATTCTGTTGAACTTTCTGAGGTAAATTTATCTAACTTCTTCCTGCAGGATTGTAGTGCCAGGTGAAAGGTGAAATGACTGATGAAACAAAGATTTGAACTTTCAAGTATATTGATTTAAGCAGTGTATGCCAGTTGTCCAACCAATCAGCCATTAACTTTCCACTGGAGATCAAATGGGAGATAGATTTTTTTATGCATTAAAAACAGTTAATCAATTCATAAATAGAAAACAATTAACCAGGATACAAAATTAGGTAATCTGATTTCAAAGTGGAGGAAAGATTAGGGATTATTTTCCAAGTTTGGATGGGATTAGTGAACAGAAAGAGTGTTCTACGTTCTCCAAGTGTCTGTTCAATCAAAGGAACATGGAAACAATAACTGATTAACCTGTAAAGGGACAGTTTTCAGATAAGACATATGGGTTACTTGAGATAATATGATTGGGGGAAAACTTCACATCAATCTTCAGATCTGATTGAGTTTCTTGTCAGCATAACCTAGGTCCTTACCGGGTCTCTGTGTAGTAGATACAGGTGGTCTGTCTTTCAGCCACATGAGGCTAGGTCCAAACAGTGAATAAAGTTTTCTCACAATTCTCATAATTTAATAACTTTTCTCACAAGACAGAAATTGGAGTAGACCCATCACTGAATAGAAAGGGAATCACAATATGGAGGCAGTGTGGTTCACTCAATTCCCACTATCACTTGTTTTAATTCCCTCAATTCCCTTAAGACATCCCTTAAGATAGAGTTCATGACATACTAACTATGCATGTTTTTGTATTTAGAAACTCAAATCAAATGTAGATATGAAGTAGCAGAGAGATTGCAGTCTTAATGATAATCTTTTGCTTTAGGTGCAGATAGCTCTCAATGAAGCTAAGCTCAGTGAAGAGAAAGTGAAATCTGAACTGCATCATGTGCAAGAAGAAAATGTGCGACTCAAGAAAAGAAAGGAACAGGTATAGTTGGGTTAAGTGCCATAACTAAATAGGTTTATGCTTTCTATGTCTAACTTCTATCAATCGCTCTTTTGTGTATTAACTCATAGGTAATTCTCTTTTGTGTTCATAGTTTTCTGAATGTAACAACCCTTTGAGGTATATAAGAAAAAATAGTGGGAGTTTAATGATGCAGAGCTTAAATTTTTGTTATCCTGCAACATAAATATGTTTTTTGTTATCCTGCAACATAAATATGTACATCATAAATAAGCCAGTGCATCCAGATTTTTATGCCTTTTCCAAATTTATAAGACTATTAAAAGGATAATTGTTGTCTTTTGACCCAGTATTAGAAACAATTACTAGGAAATCTAATTTTGGTTTAGCTTTATAGAGGACTTCTAGACTAAATATTACTAGTTCCTTTAATCAGTCATCATATGATAGGGATACAACACTATTCATGAACCCAGTTGCTTTCCTTAGAACCCTTTCCATTTCATTAATGTCTGTCTTAACTCTTATCACCCAGAACTGACCAAAAAATACTCCTGAGGAGTTTGAACTTGGCAAGAGTACAGTGGGACCACAACCTCACTATTTCGGGAAGCATATTTTCTTCATGGAGCATCAGTGCTCAAGATCTCAGTTTTTTTGGCTGACAAATCATTCTGCTGACTAGTATTTACTTGCAGGCCACCAAAATCCCAGATCTTTTTCGAAACTGCTATCTAACCATGCTTCTCCCCTCTCATGTATCAGTTTTCTTTTTTACCTAGGTATAAGACTTTACATTTATACTTACTAAATTTTATCTTCTATTCAGTATGATGCTGTATCCTATCAAGATCTTTTTGGATCCTAATACTAACTCTTTCAGCTTCAGGCTCATCAAAAAATTTGATGTACATGCCATGAATTCCTTTAATTCATAGCATTTCTAAAAACATAAAATAGCCCACGGGCAAGCCCAGATCCTTGGGATGGCACAGTAACATTGAGGTGTTCAGGATTAGCACCTGTGGTGTGTTGACTTGCCGAGCACTTTCCAGAGTTGCTCATCCACCTTTGGTATCCATCCACCTGATGCTCAACTCTCATTTATGACTTTAGGGTCATCAGGGGTCAGCAGCCCCATCCTGGTAAACCATTTCAGCATATAGGCTAAACCAGGTTGAAGGTAACCCACAGACTTCAGATCTGTTGGTGGATTAGGGGAATGTCTATCCCCTAATGCTGAGATGAGAACTATTTGTTTCAGTGGTCATGAAGTTGACTGAAGCTGGTGCTGTGAAACGCTTAGAGCTTGGTTAGACATCAAAGATACCAAGGTCATCCACTGCATTCTGAACTGTCAGAACTCTTTTGATTTTTGTCTTGTCATTGAATTTCAGTGACTCTGGGAGAGTGAGGTAGAACTTGTTATGATGTATACTATATTGACAAATCCTTTTAGGAACTCAGGGTTAAAGCTCATATCACATTTAAACCATGGAGTAAAACTTTAGTAGAGATTTTCATAAGTACTACCCAAAAAAATCTACCAATGATTCTAAAGAATGGCAATTCTCTAAAACTGATATTTATCTAACATTAATATTTGAGAAAGCTTTTCTCATAACAATCCTATGAAGAAGGTACGACCAATTTACAGATGAGGATACTAAAGATCACAAAAGTTAAAATCTGCCCAGGGTTACACAAATATGTGTCACAACAAAGATTCTAATTAGCGTCTCATCTCAAATTTAAATGCCCTTTTCACTGTATAAAATACTATCTCTTTTCCCCTCCCTGTATGCTTTCCTCTTACCTCCACTACCACAATTGAACTGAAATTATTCCAGGAAAAACTCTTTTTGCATGATTTTACTGAATGAATCAACTCAAAATATGAAACTAAAGGTTTAGCTAGAATCACCAGGAATAAGGAATGGTTGTCAAACTAATTTAATTAAAAATATAAACTTCAAAATACAGTTTGGTTAGGGCTGCTAGGTGGTGCAGTGGTTAGAGCACCAGCCCTGGGGTCAGGAGTACTGTACCTGAGTTCAAATCCGACCTCAGACACTTAATAATTACCTAGCTGTGTGGCCTTGGGCAAGCCACTTAACCCTATTGCCTTGAAAAAAACCTAAAAAAAATACGTTTTGGTCTCAAATGACAACAGTTCTTAAAACTGATAATTCACAGACTGGATCCTTAATGCAGATGATAGTGTAAACCTCACCTTGTCTCCTGATTAAATACTGTCATGTCCATGTAGGAATAGCTTTACAAGGAGTAACACAAAATATGTCACCTATCTTTGACAATTATACAAAATGATTGTACACTACTGCCTGAAAATTCTTTCAGTCTCTCCACATACACACGGAATGTGAGATGAGAATACTGTAAAGTTTGTCTAGATTTTATCAAAAGTTTTTTAATAAAATTATTACATACCATTCCAGAGGGGAAAATAGAGCCAATATAGTATAGATAAGACAAATTAATTCAGAAATGATTGAAAATTCCATTCAATGAACGGGATTTAAAGGTTCTGTGTTTCAGTCCTTCATTTTCAAAGAGGACCAATGACATCAGAGGAAAATGTCTTGATTTGTGCACAAATTAGATTTAAGTGAGGCAGTTTTGTGGGAATGGGGGTATGGGAGGGGGGTGTGTAGATGATAGAAGAGAGGGAAGATCATGGGAGAGGATACTCAGATCCAGCATACTTCTGAGCAGGGATAGGATGAAAGGAGAGAGAGAGAAAATAGAATAAATGAGAGTGGGGAGGAAATAGAATGGAGGGAAATACAGCTAGCAACTGTGGGAAAAATATTGAAACAACTCTGGTGGACTCATGATAAAGAAAGGAACTCATCCCAGAGACAGAGCCGTTGGAGTCTGAACTCAGACTGAAATACACTTTTTTTCCCCTCTTACTATTCTTGAGGTTTCTCTATTTTTGGGGGTGGGGGAGGGGAGTTTATGTTTACTCTCACAACAAGATTATTGTAATAATATAAAATAAATAAACCAAATTGTCACTCAAAAAAATTAAGATGTGACAACAGGTGAGTCAAAAAAAAAAACAACCCCAGCCTTAGTGACTAAAAAAGGATTGTAGTTTGTCAGTAGAGGGAATAAAATAAAAATAAAATTATGCATTGGTTGAAGTTTTTATGGGAACCCTAATTGAATGCAAATTCAGAGTAAAAATTAATTTTGCTAGACTTGTTGCCATATAGGAATCAAGTACCCTAAATTAGGAACAAAGTAATGAGCTAGTTTTAGTTTTGTTAATCCATAGAAATGATGATCATTTCTGTTCAATGGAATCTGCTATATGGAGACTGGAAGTCCCAAATTTGTCCAGGTTTTAAGGAGGACAGTTGATTCTGCTATTAAGAATAGTCTGCTATAGATGATTAGTTCATATGTCTTTTTTTCTTCTTTCAGATGCTTCTATATATACCTGAAAAATTTGTAGTTTTGTGGTTGTCTTGCCAATTCAGTTTTTATTTCACTTAAGAGTAAGCTGTAGAAGATACAGATTTTTATCCCTTGGATTTCAGGAAGGTGTTAGTATTGCAAACTGCATATATTTAATTTTGAACAGTATCATTGGATGTCAGTAAACAGGGATCCTATCTTTTGAAAGAAAACATTTTAGTTGACTCTTAAATATTACTAATACACAAATTGTGATTTGTGGTAATGTCTTTTTTTTCTAGCTGCTGCAGGAAGCAGAAGGTTGGAGTGAGCGACATACTGAACTCAGTGAGCAAATCAGATTATATCAGAAGACTCAGAAAGATTCAGAAGAAGCCCTTGCTTACAAAGAGAATGAAATTGAAGTAAGTTTTTTCTAAGGAACTTGTTCTTTTGAGTTCTCCTTATGCAGTGGGGTGATATTTGGAATTTTTCTCTGATGCTTTTTGGTTTCTTCGTTAGGTTTTGACTAATTGCATTATGCAGCTGAAACAACTTGATCTTGATTCTGAATCGGAGGGCAAAAATAATGAAGAAGGAAATGAATGGGATGACTTAGCCAATGGAGATCTGTCAGATAAAATCACCTCAGGTAGCTTGTGAAGTTTTTTGCCTATCCCATTTAACACTGTTAATAAGGTTTAGAACTTTTAGAATGTCTAGAAATTTCTCTGGGAGGTGTGTCCTTAAATTTGTTTCCTTAGAACTGTTTGGAAAATACATCAGGGAAAAAGCATTAGTTTTATTTTTTATACCATTGAATATTAAATGTCCCTCAATCTGGAGTTAGGTGTGCCTACTAATAGGACCTAGTTCCAATAAAAGTTTTTTTCTTTTTATTTTCATTTGTTGGGGATAGGAAGAAAGGAGGAAAATAATGACTTACTTTCCATTTAACCTGAGCCACTTCTAAAGAGTAAAGGAAAAAACTAGGTTTAATCATTGGATTTATTCTTAATGTTATAACAATTTCAGGATGTGGTAATGAGGTAAATTTACTTACTACAGGATGGATATTTAAACCCAAGAAAGAATTGGTTCCTGCCTTTAAGGACTTTAGTGAATCTATACAGATTTTTTTTTCAGTGGGTTTCAAAAACCTGGTGCATTTGGCCTTGGGGAATAGAAAAAAGTGCCAACTTCTAGAAAAGTAGAAAAGAAAGCCATTTTCCTAGTATTTTTTAAGTGGAATGTCCATTTTGTCCCACAGTTAATATGTTTTGTTTTTATTTTGTTTTTTTTTTTTAACCCACACTGGAACAACTTTTTATGTGAAGGTAAAGAAGCAAGACAATAAGAATTGCCATTAGGACAGGCAAAAAAAATATACAAAGGAAGTGTTTCTCAGTTGAAAGAGAAATTTGTACTATGTAAAGCTCTTTCCAATTCAAGAAAACACTGTATTGAGCAAATACAATCTTGATATGGAGGTTTGTAATTTCCTGAAGAGTGAATTAGAAAGTCCCTAACTGTTGAATTCAAATTTTATTAAGGTGTTTCATTTTTAATAAAATATTTGCCTTGGATTCTTAAGGATTTTTGGAGATATAGGATTATGAAATGATAAAATAGTAAATTCCTACTTTTTAATTTTTTTCTTAAAGATAACCGGAATGAGAAGATGAAGAGCCAGATTAAACAGATGATGGATGTCTCACGCGTATGATCTAATTCCTTGTAATACAGTCAGATGTCTTTGTAGTTCCCATCTTAAATTTCAATTTAATAATTCTCTCTTCTCTAACATATAGGTTAAAACTACATTAACTATAGTTGAAGAAGATAGAAATCATTTGCAATCCAAACTAAATGATGAAATAAAAGCTCGACATGAATTGGAAGGTAGGCTCTTGCTTGGTGTTTCATTTTTTAAAAAGAGAAATGAGTTTTATATGAGAATTGAATATTGTCCCTTATCTGTCCCTGGTGTCATTTGCCATGTATGCACACGCAAACAGACAGAATTTTTTTTTAACAGAACAAATTAAGAAGTTGGAACATGACTCTTCTTCCCTACATTCAGCCAAAGCACAGTTAGAAAATGAATGTAAAACTTTGCAACAAAAAGTGGAAATTCTCAATGAACTCTACCAACAAAAAGAGATGGCTCTACAGAAGTAAGTTTCTATATACTCAATAAATATTTTGTGGATTAATGAGTGTGTACTGAGACACACACGATGGGTGTATATTTATCTTTTTTATTAATGCTTCAGTCTTTTTTTAATCCTGTCCAATTCTTCATGACCCCATTTGAGGTTTCTTAGCAAGGATACTACAGTGGTTTGCCATTTCCTTCTCCAGCTCATTTTACGGATGAAGATACAGAGACAAATAGGGTTAAGTAACTTGTCCAGAATCACAATGCCAGCACATGTCTGAGACCAGACAGATTTTAACTCAAGCACTTTTTTCTTACTTTAGGCCTAACATTTTGTTCATTGTGGCATCTAGGCACCCTTTCATAAAAAAGTTAATATATGAATACAACAAAATCAGATAGGAACTACATTTTTAATCTGGTTTGGGCTGGACTTGAAAGTGTGTGGGCCACAAAGAGCCTCGTGCCCATGGTTGATAGCTCTTGTGTAGCAGCTTAGGCCATTTGACTTGGAGTCAGGGAAGCCTAAGGTAAAATTCCCTCAGACATTTACTGGATGTGGGACATTCTGGGCAACCTCAGTTTTCTCTACCATGAGAGGAGTTGAGCTAGTTAATTTCAGAGTTCTTTTCCATCTTTAAAACCATGATCCTGCAATCCCAGGCTATGTACTTGACACGATGTCTTTTACCTTTTATCAAATTCAGAAGCCTACATTTAGACAGCAAGCTTTTTGTTATAACATAACATTGGTAATGATTACCTGGGAGCGATTGTTATATGTTCTTCGTTTTTAACTTTTCAGAAAACACCGTTTTAGCTAATATGGACTATTGAAATAGAAGATTTAGATCATCTAGTACAACCCCCTCAATTTACAGATGGTGAAACTGAGACCCAGATTTGCTAAAGGGTACATAGGTAATGAATAAGATCTGAAGAGCCTCTCTGTTGATCTTTCAGAGGGAAGAATCCTGAACTCATGCTAGTTATACTCAATATTGAGTATACTTAATATTGAGTATATGTTTATTTTAAAAAAGGGTCTTAGGGAGGGTTAGGTCTAGGGATAGCATGGCATGGCTTTTGTTTCTACATATTGCAAAATGGGAAACTTTTCAAGAAGCGAAGAATTGTTTTATGTATTTCATTTCTGTAGTACTCAATATTATGTCTGGGCACACAGGAACACAAGCATCATTGAGTGCTTAATGAATACCTGATTGAACAAACATTTATTGAGCATAATACCATATGAAAGTCACTATCTGGTTCCTGGGAACACATGGGGTTTATATCTAGTTGTGGAAATGAGATAAATATAACTTTTTACTAATAGATTTCTTTTTTGTTAATTTTTTTTAGCTTCATGCAATGGTAGTTTTCAAAAGTCATTTTTTGTCAAGGCTTTGAATTTCAGATTTTTCTTACTCCCTCTCTTCCCTCCCCTCCAGTTAAAAAGCAGTTTAACATAGGTTGTACAATATATAACTATGCTAAATATAAATCCATATTAATCACATTGTGCAAGAAGAATTAAATCAAATTGGGAAGAAAAAGCAGCTTGGAAAAAAAAATACATAAGAGAACTTTTAAAAATTGAAGATAGAAATCTTTGGTCTGCATTTAAACTCCACAGATCTTTTTCAGGATATGGATGGCATTCTCTATCATAAATCTTAAAATTGTTTTTGAGTACTGTACTGCTGAAATGAAAAGTCCATCATGGGTAGAATATCATCCCATGTCACTGTTTGACTAATGTTCTGGTTCTGCTCACTTCACTCAGCGTCAGTTCATACAAGTCTTTCCAAGCTATTTTGAAGTGCTGCCCCTCATGTTTTCTTTTTTTTTTTTTTTTTTGTTTGTTTGTTTTTGTAAGGCAATGGGGTTAAGTGGCTTGCCCAAGGCCACACAGCTAGGAAATTATTAAGTGTCTGAGGGCAGATTTGAACTCAGGTACTCCTGACTCCAGGGCTGGCGCTCTATCTACTGCGCCACCTAGCCATCCACCTCATGATTTCTTATGAAACAATAGTGTTCCCACACATTCATATACTACAATTTGATCACTATTCCCAATTAATGGGCATTCCCTCAATTTCCAATTCTTTGACACTACAAAAGAGTTGCTATATTTTTGTGCATATGAGTTTTTTTACCCTTTTTTAATGATCTCTTTGGAATACAGACCCAGTAGTAATATTGCTGCATCAAAGGGTATGCACATTTTTATTGCCTTTTGGGCATAATTCCAAATGCTCTCCAGAAAGGTTGGATCAGTTCACAACTCCACCAGTAATACTCTAGGGCACATCTCTCCAACATTGATCATTTTCCTTTTTAGTCATATTGGCCAATCTCTGATAGGTGTGAGGTGGTACTTGAGAGTTGTTTTAATTTACATTTCTCCAATTATAGAGAGCTTTAATTTCTTCATCTGAAAATTGCCTTTTCATATACTTCAACCATTTATCATTTGGGGAACTAACAGATTTTTATCTCACCTTCCTTTGATCTTATACCACTCTGTTCCTCTATGTATTTATTATATTGAATTTAATTTAGCTACCATTGATTGAATTATGTGGATAGCATTTCAGAAATTGATAAGCTGGAGTTTCTAGAGGAGGTTAGCTAAGATGTTTAGGGGCCTTATGGTTGAGTTGATCATCTTGGTATTACATAAAAATGAGATGTTACTTATCAGTTTGCAATAGCAAGCATTCCTTGGGAGCTGCTATAATCCTTCAAATGAAGATTTGATTTTCTGTTAGACAGAAGGGGAACCATATCTTTTACCTTTTATAATGTATGGCACCTTTTACCTTTTATAATGTATGGCACCTTTCATGTAGTAGATGCATAATACCTACTTACTTATTTAAGTTAGAACTTAATATATTGGAAGCTAAATTACTTGAAGTTAAATAAAAAGGATGACACCTTTGTGACTTGTCAAGATGATCTGGGTTCTAATCTTGACTAGTGCTTACTCCTTGTTTGACCTTGTGGGCCTCAGTTCCTTCTGGGCCTCAATTTTCTGATTTACAAAATGAAAAAAAATTAGATTATATAGGCTTTGAAAACCTTTGTTTAATCTTTGATCCTGTGAAGTACATTTTTACTTTTCCTTAAATGACTTAAATATCTTCTAATATATCATTAACAATAAATATGATTCCAGGAAGCTTACTCAGGAAGAGTATGAAAGACAAGAAAAGGAACAGAAGCTCACTGCTGCAGATGAGAAAGCCAACTTGGTTGCAGAAGAAGTGAAAACTTATAAGTGAGTTCAACTGGTAGAATCTTCCTATAGAAATTGCTGCTTGCCTTTTTTTCTTTTTGATTTTAAAAAATCTTTTATAGGCAAAGAATTCAGGAGATGGAGGATGAATTACAGAAAACAGAGAGGTCATATAAGAATCAGGTATGGATCTTCATTCATATACTATAGGGTATTTAATACAGGTAATCATGCCATTCAGCATTATCAAACTGCAAATTTTTGTTTTGTACCTTTTAGATTGCTAGTCATGAGAAGAAGGCCCATGACAACTGGGTAAGAGGATTCCTTTTGTTTCTTGAGTGCAAAATCTTTTAAAAATACTTTTGTAGTTTCTATTCATAATTTCTACCTTTATATTATCTGGTCTGATGTTAGTTTATTTTATTTTTACAATAGCTCATTGCTCGTGCTGCAGAAAGGGCTCTTGCAGAGGAGAAAAGGGAAGCAGCCAATCTGAGACAGAAGTATGTATGTGATGACATTGATATCCACGTCTCAGGGTGGTGGTGTGTTTTGGAGTTATAATGTTGATATTGTTAAATTACTTTATTATCTCATTTTTTCAAACCTCATTCGAGTCCATTATATCTCTTTATTAAAGATTAATAGAAGTGAACCAAAAGATTGCGATGCTCCAAAGACCAATAATTGTTAAGCCAACTCCAGGAAGACCTGACCATCAGATTCCCCCACGAAGAGGTAAGTAACTTTTCATAAATTGCACCAGAGAGATAATTGGAATGGAGATTAAACTATATGGTCTGTGAATATTGTGATCTTTTTAATATAATCTTTAGCACTTAGAGAAAACCAGTTGTTATATGATAGTGACAAGACAATGTCTTCTTCAGGACCCCTGAGCCGAGATGGCTCTTTTGGACCATCCCCTGTGAGTGGTGGTGCACCCTCGCCCCCACTGATGATGGAACCACCTATACGGTCTGTCTCTGCTACTCTTAACCGAAGAGATGTGCCTAGAAATGAATTTGGTAAGCAGTTGGATTTTTTTCTGCAAAAAACTGTTGACAACTTATTTCTTCTTTTTAGGGATCTGTATGCAAATTACATATTAGGAATTTTGTCTCTTAAGAACCTTTTTTAGAAAGTGGTCTCCCATTTGGTTTGGTATGCCACTATCTACCATAGTAGAATCTGCTATAGAACTGAATTTCTTTACTGTTCTTTTATTTACCAGAGAGATTCCCTAAAGGATATTTTTCTGGTATGATCATGAGTGTTCATGAAATTTCTAAAGAATCTTAATTTCCTAACAAATTTGAAAATATATGAATAAGTTAAACAATGTGAAACATAGTATGGTTGATACAGTTTATAAATTTTATTCATTTTCCCATTTCAGTTTTCTTCAACATTTATATTCAAATGTCTGCTTACCTTTTTGTTTTTTAAAATCCTCAGCCATATCCTATTTTTTTTTAATTAGGTTTTTGCAAGGCAAATAGGGTTAAGTAGCTTGCTCAAGGCCACACAGCTAGGTAATTATTAAGTATCTGAGGCTGGATTTGAACACAGGTACTCCTGACTCCAGGGTCAGTGCTCTATCCACTGTGCCACCTAGCTGCTCCAGCTATATCCTATTGATGTTCAAATATTTTAGATTTTTTTTTATTAGAAACCCAAGACTATGAATATTATATTTTAAAAGAAAATTATCATTTTATTTTAGGAAATGGGCATTATGTTAAATGGCAAGACTGACTTTGTTTTTTAATAATAGGGGGATCTTTTTTTTTAAATCTAACCTGCCTATGTGCCATTTACTTAAAAGTGATCATTTAAAGCTTATTTCATCTTTTTTTCTCAAGGGTCTGATACAGTTTAAATATAAATTTTATTCATTTTCCCATTTCAGATTTCTTCAACACTTATGTGCAAATATTTACTTCCATTTTTCTATTTATTTTAAAATCCTCAGTCCTACCTATTCTATTGACCTCCAAAATTTTAGATTTAAAAAAAAACCCAAGACTTTGAATATTTTATTTTTATGAAAATTCTTATTGATAACTCTTAAAATTTTGTTTGAGGAAATGGTAAGACTGACTTTGTTTTTTTATAATAGGTGGATCCCTCTTTATTTTTAGGGTTTGACATTTAATCTGCCCTACTGATGTGGCATTTACTTAATGATCATTTAAAGTTTATTTCATCTTTCTTTCTCAAGGGTCTGTGGATGGGCCTCCCCTCGGACTTGGTCTGAGGAGGTTATCTGAAATATCTGGAAGAACATCTGCCTCTGATAAGAAAGCTAGATTTATTCAGGGGAACAACAGCTAGGGAGGGAAATTGCAAAATACTAATTGATTAATGAAAGTTTAAATTAAGATTGTATATAAATGGATTAAATATCCTATTAACAGATTTGGGCCCTGGTCCAGGCCCTTTGATGAACAGTGGCCCAAGAAGCTCTTCTCCCTCAACAGTGCTGGATGGCATGGTAAGGTCACAATCATTTCCATTGGACTATTTTAGGAAACATTTTTATAATAACCTCTACTTGCCTTATCTCTTAATTTTATGTTTTGTTCTATTATATCTATACTTTTTTATTAAAAAAAAAAGCAAACCCTTCCCCCAGAGGCTGAAGGCCCCTGTGTTTCTACTGTTACACCATCAGCTGAGGAGTCAGCACCAGTAAGTATTTGGAGGCTGAAAATGGAAGTGGGTTTTTACTTGCTACTTTTTGGGAAATCTGGGAAGAACTAAGCAGCAGCATGACACTACTTTTCAGTGCTTTAAATGCATGGCACATCTGGTTGGCCTCTCACCGGGTTTTAGAGGATTGCTGTGTTAAATTGACTTTTCCTTGTCTGTTGTAGGTTATGAGACTAATTACTTTGGGGCACTTTGGTGGTAGAGGTCTTTTATGCAAAACAAAATTATGTGTGAAGCTGCATGCTTCATATACAGTATAGATTACTCTTAGGCAAATAAATAATAATAATAATTATAATTCACTTATAGCAAATTTAAGTTTGCAAAGTAAAAAAGGACAACATTTATGATAACTTGGGTTCTTATTTTGGAAATCTTAACATTTTTAGACTCATATATTAAATAATACTTCTTGATATCTGCTAAGGTGATGGTTTTCTAATGTCTTCTGGGAATTAGAATACTAAGTATAAACAATTTTACACGAGATCACTAAAAAGAATTTATAAAATTAACTATAAGTTGATGCATTCTACTTTTTTACTCCTGCCCTTAATTTAACTCTTTCCTAAACAAGTTTTACCAGTTCTTTGGTACTGAATATTCTAAAACCTTTGTGCAGTCTACAACATAACAACAAGTTCTATTCTAAAAGTTCATTTCAGTCAATTTGATCATGGGAATACATTTTCCTGTACATAAAGTTTTATGGCTATTGATGAGGTTTTGAAGCTGCTTATTACATCCTAAACAAGAAAATCCCCTTTGTAGAATCTCTTAACAATTAGTTAGACAGACTTTGTAGAAGATCTCCAGTAAGGTGGAACCCACCATTTTCCAAGGCAGTTTATTCTCATTTTGGCTATTTCTAATCTATTTTAATTAGATCTATGGTTTTACTTGGTGGGAACTCTGTGACAAACTCTCTTCCAATGTGGGTTGATTGCCCACATCTCAAGTCAGAGATTGCTTCTGGGGCACCAAGAGTGCTTTCCCAGAGTCAAATAGAGAATTAATTTGAACTCTACTTTTTCTGACTATGAGATCTTGCTATTATTCACTCAGCTCTAATTTCTTTAACATTTTAGCATTTTATTTGGATTTTTTGTTTCCTTCATTTTTTGCAAGGCTCTGAATTCTTCAGTTTTTACCCCCCCTTCCCTCCCCCCAAAGGCTGTCTGATAGTCTCTACATTGTTTCCATGCCATACACTGATGTAAATTGAATGTGTTATAAGAGTAAACATTAACCTCCCCCCCCACCCAAGAAGATGAGAAACCTCATGTATAGAGAGAGAAAAAAAAATTGTACTTCAGTCTATGTTCAGATTTCAATGGCTCTGTCTCTGGGGTGAGTTGCTTTCTTTATCATAAGTCCACCAGAGAAGTTGCTTCAATGTTTTTCCCACTGTTGCTATTACTAGCTGTACCTCCACTATTTCTCCCCACTCTCATTTATTCTTTGTCTGTCTGTCTGTCTCTCTCCCTCTTTTATCCTGACCCTGTCCAAAAGTGTGTTGAATCTGAGTACCCTCTCCCCCCGATCTTCCCTCTCTTCTATCACCTATTCCCCCTTATCCCATCCCTTTCTTCTCATTTTTCTCTAGGGTAAGAGTTCCTCACCCTATTAAGTGTGTATGTTATTTCATCTCTGAGCCATTTCTGATGAGAATGAAGGCTCTCTCATTCCCCCTTGCCTTTTCCCCCTTTCTACTCCACTGAAAAAGCTTTTCCTTGACTCTTATGTGACATTTCTTAGCTTCTTCTTCATCTCCTTTTCCTTCCTCCCATTATGTTCCTTTATCATCCATTGACTCCATCTTTTTACTACATTATACCATTATATTCCACTCCTTCCTATGTCCTGTCTATATCTATGTTCCTTCTAACAGATCTTATAAATGAGAAAGTTTATATGAGTTATCAATATCTTCTTCCCATGTAGGAATACAAACAGTTCAACATCATCAAGTTCCTCACAGTTAGTCCTCCTCTTCCACTCCCTCTATGATTCACCAGAGTCCTGTACTTGGAGATCAAACTTGCTGTTCAGCTCTGGTTGTTTCAGTAGGAAAGTTTGAAAGTCCCCTGTTGCATTGAAAGTCCATCTTTTTCCCTGAAAGAGGATGTTAGGTTTTGCTGGGTAGTTGATTCTTGGTTCTAAACCAAGATCTTTTACCTTCTGAAATATCATAATCCAATCCTTAAGAGCCCTTAGTGGAGATGTTGCCAGATCCTGTGTAATCCTGACTGTGGAGCCTCAATAGTTGAACTGCTGGTTTCTGGCAGCTTTTAGAATTTTCTCTTTGATTTGGGAGTTTTGGAATTTGGCTATAATATTCCTGGAAGTTTTTCTTTTGGGATCTTTTTCAGGAAGTAACTGGTGAGTTTTTCGATTTCTATTTTACCTTCTGCTTCTAGGATCTCAGGGCAGTTTTGATGTATTATTTCTTGAAAAATGAAGTCTAGGTTCTTCTCATCATGACTTTCAGATAGCCCAATAATTTTTAAATTATTTCTTCTGGATCTGTTTTTGAGGTTGGTTGTTTTTCCAGTGAGATAGTTCACATTTTCTTCTAATTTTTGGCTTTTTTGGAAGAGTTTTATTTCTTCCTGATTTCTTGCAAAGTCATCAGCTTCCTTTATTTCCATTCTGCATTTGAAGGAGTTATTTTCTTCAGAGAGCTTTTTTTATCTCTTTTTCCAGCTGGCCAGTTCTGCTTTTTAAGGCATTCTCCTCATTTGCCTTTTGTTTTGCTTTTTCCATTAGGCCTAAACTGGTTTTTAACATGTTTTTTTTTTCTTCAGTATTTTTTTGTATATCTTTCACTAAGCTTTTGATTTGGTTTTCATGATTTTTCTGTATCACTCTCATTTCTCCTCCCAATTTTTCCTCCATCTCCCTTAATTGCTTTTCAAATTCTTTTTGGAGCTCATCTATAATCTGAGTCAATTTTCTATTTCTCTTGGAGGATTTGGATACAGAAGCTTTGAGTATGTGTTTTGATCTTCCATGGGACTAAAATAATTCTCCATGGTCAGATTCTTCTTTTTCTGTTGTTTACTCATTTCCTCAGCCCAAGACTAATTTACTGTACTTCCGAGGCTTTGGGGGTTTTTTTGGGGGGGGGGGACACCCCACTGGGACCTTTATATTCCTCCAAGGTCTTATATGCTCTCTAGTCTGTGCTTTGATATGTAGATGACCATGGCACTTCCTCTGCCCTGAGGCTTGAAGGGGCCAGGAGAGAACTCTACTGCACCTGGGCAAGTAGAGTACAGAGCATCTGCAGTGAGAATCTGGCAAAAGCAGCCTGCAACCCCCAGAGACCTTAAGGGAAGTCTGCAGAGATTTCTCTGCTCTCCCTAGTGGTAGGACTCTGCTGTTTGTCTACACTCAGATATTGCAGTTTGGGCTTCCATACTAAGATAGCTGGATCCTCCTTATAGCCTTGGCCCTCAGCTCTTAATTTTGAAAAGGTTCTTCATGATGTCAAGCCTAAATTTTCCTCTTAGCAATTTGTTCTCATTGCTCCTGTTTTTTTCTTTTGGGGTGAAGGTAGAACAAATTGAATCCCTCATCCATAACTACACATAATTATTATAACCATAGCTTCCTCAATGAGACCTAGAAGGGCCCTTAGAATTGAATTCACTTTTCTCATGTTTTAGCTTGATGTTGTGACTTGTCAAGATTTTTAACTCTCATCTTATAGTGCAAGTCTGATAAGGAGTCTTTATTCAAGTCATTGAAATTAAATGTTAATATTGAATAGCGTAGGGAAAAGCACTGAACCTCCATCATTCTACCCGGAACCTTACTGCTCTTTGAGACCAGTTAGTTAGCCATTCCCAACTCCATCTATTGAAATTATGGTTGAGCCCACATCTCTCCATCTTTTCCAAAAGCATATCTTGAACTGAGTCATATCAATAAACTTGGTCATATATATATATATATATATATATAATATATATATGTATGTATATATATATACATACATATATATATGTTACCTAGATTTTAGCATTCAGTCAGAAGAGGAAATGATTTGACAAAATTTGTTCTTGCTGAAGCAATGATGGTTCTTCATGATCATCACTTTGCTTTTCAGACTTTTATTGAGCATAGTAGAAGTCAATCTTTCTCTCATCCTCTTAATTGAATTCCTTTCCACAGTTGCTTTAAGTGTGTTGATTCTAGGATTCCTGATCTTGTTCTGTCAAGACTGACAAGCCCCACTTTTGTAGTCATCTCTTTTTATCCTTAATTTTTAATCTTACTTTTTTATAAATTTTTCTAAAATTGAAGTTGGTTGGTGAGTTCCCCCCTTTCTCTGCACATAGACCAGTTACTCTTTTTCTTCACTGGAGAATTGTTCCCATTCCTGATAGAATTTCAGACCATAGGATCTTTGTATTTTAAAAACCTTTGTGAATATTGATTTAAAAGACTTCAGGCAATTAATAGTCCTTATTAGGTCTGCTTAATCTCCCCCCCCCTTTTTTTTTAGGTTTTTGCAAGGCAAACGGGGTTAAGTGGCTTGCCCAAGGCCACACAGACCGGATTTGAACCCAGGTACTCCTGACTTCAGGGCCGGTGCTTTATCCACCACTACACCACCTAGCTGCCCCCTGGCCGCCCTGTCTACTTAATCTCTTTCCAGGAACTTGTCATTTTTTTATATTTAAACCATGGTCCAGAAATCCATTTCTCATCCTCAAAAACCATTTTTTTAAAAAAAATGCACACATAAATATATATATGTATATACACACATACATATACATTCATACATAGACACAGATGTGCCTTTTCATATATTTTATTAAATATTTCCCAGTTACATATAAAAATTTTAAATAATTAATTTTTTAAAATTTTGAGTTCCAAATCCTCCCTCTGGCCCTCCCCCTACCAATGTGAGTTCTTGCAAAACACATTTTCATATTAGCCATGTTGCAAAAAAAAAAAACACATGTGCTAGGAAAAATTAACAAAGGTAGAAAAAGTTTTTGCTCTCTCTGAAATTGAATAGCACTTTTCATCATGGTTCAGACCCCATTTTCTTAACCATTAACTTTCTAAATTTACCTTTATTTTTTTTTTGGAATCCCTTGCCTTTCTTTGGGTGGTGATAAAAATACCTCCTACTTCAAGGTCTGAAGTTTGTTTGGCAATGCTTTCCAGCTTCCTTCTGAAAGTGTTATTTGTAACCTACTTGAATCACCATCATTGTCTCTACTATGCATCATGCTTAAGAAGTCTCAGGGAATTTTCTCTGTTGTTTCTTATTTATAAACTGAAAAGAGATCAGACCTCTTTGTCTTGGTATTAGCTTGTAAAATGACTCTCAGTACATTCAACTGGGACCCAGACTTGTTTTTTTCCTCTGGCTCTTAGAGTATACATCATTATTCCAAGGGGACGGGCAGCTTCCTATCTTTTTTTTTTGTTAGGAAAAGTCTCTTAGTTGTCATTTCTCTTTACTCTGCATGACATTCTTCTACTCTCCAACTTCCTTGACAGATTAGTCCTTTCTGACTTTTCAGATACTTTTGCTTTCATATTGAGCCACTTTTAGTTGGCTTCTTGTTTTCATAGAATGCTTTTATTTTCCTTAGTAGACTTGAGAGTAAAGTATTTCTCAAGTCCCTTGACCGTCTTTTCTTCTGGTGAGTAAACAAATCACTTGTATTTTGCATGTAATTTTATTATGAAATGTTGCAGTCTTTGAAGACCAGTCCCAGGAAAATTTATCTAGTATTGTGTTTTTCTTGGGAGATGAGATCCTTAGTCTGTAATTCTCACAAGTGGTTTATCTGTAAAACTGCTTTGGTAAGCTGTTTTTGGTGAGGTCTCTCAGATTCATTTTCCTTTCTAAGCCTTAGCTTCTGGTCTTAACCATTTTTTGTCCTTTTTCCCATCCTGAATACTTAGCCATTTCTTCCTCAGATTGTCCTTGTTCTGACCTGTTTAATCCTTTACTGTTTCTCTTAGATTTTCATTTAGCAAATTTCTGATCATTTTCCTAACTCTCAGAATCCTTCAGATTACCCTTCATAATCTGATAACAAGCTTCAGCTCTATTTACACAGTGCTTGGAAGCTTGAAACTCCTTATGTCTAAAGTAAAGAACTAATAATGATACTATTTCAGCCATAGATAATTAGTATATTTATAACATCTTTAAAAGCATTCCATTTTCCAACTTGGGATTTCAGTTTGAATTCTCACCTTTTGTTTGGGAAGGGGCATTCTGGACATGAGTTACTTGGAAAAATTCAGTGAGCTTAGTTTTAAAATTACCTAGATATTCTGTTATCTGTGTAACTCAGCAGTTTCTGACAGTGGAAGCTATGACTTCATCTTCTTATTTTATATAGCTTTTGTTCTTAAACCAAGCACTGCCTGCATTATGTTGCTGCATTGTTTGTACTGGCAGGAATATTTTGTTTGATGCTACCTGTTACTTAATTGAAAAGAAACAGTTCTTTACCTTTTAATTTGCTTAAACAACACATGGTGAGAGACGAGCAACTTGTTGGAGATAATCTGCAGTAGCAGTGACTATACTTCCAAAATGAGTTGGAGGAGGGGGTGGCTAGGTGGTGTAGTAGATAAGAGCACCAGCCCTGAAGTCAGGAGTACCTGAGTTCAAATCCACACTCAAGACACTTAATTACCTAGCTGTGTGGCCTTGGGCAAGCCACTTAACCCCATTGCCTTGCCAAAAAAAAAAGACCTGAAAAAAAAATTTAAAAATAAAACTAAAGCCAATGTGTAGCAAACAATTTCTTTTTAGTAATTATCTTTCTAATGTGTCACTGGATGTATGGTTTCAGCTTTTTTGGTTTGGTGCTTTTGGTCTATGTCAAAAACAAAATATTATTTTAAAATTTGTACCTGTGTTATAACAGGTTAACACTGGTCCCAAAGGTCACCCACCATTCCCAGGAATGCCTCGCATGTCACCAATAGGAGGACCTCCACCACCACCTCTTCGATTTGGACCACCTCCTCCACTACGAGGACCTTATGGGCCTCGACCTCTTCCTCCACCTCTTGGTACGGTGCTGCTGCATATTGATTAAGTAACTGGCAAGGTGTTGTTTGCTTTTAAATATTCAGCGGAGAATGGATAAGAAGAAATTATCCTGGCTGCCCACCAAGCCTGGAATTTGCATCTTTTTTAGTAGCGGCTGGCTTGTGGGCTAGATGAGACTGAAATCATTTGGTCTGGTGCTGCCACAGCAACTGCAGGCAGGCCTGAAATTCAATGAATCTCAGAGCTTTTAGGGGTGAATGAATTAAATGTTTGACCATATTTAACAGGTAAATGATGTTATAAATAACCAAATGGCACTTGGCAGAAAAATGGTTCCTCACCTGTTAGGAAAGAATCACCTGGGAAGAAAGACTTATATTTCTTGTTTAAAGTTTTTTAGCCTATTGTTTCTCCCATCCTATAGTGATCTCTTTTCTAGGGCTTAAACTTTGTGCCTAGCACTAGGTGCTTTGCGAGACAAAGATATACCTAGCTGTGAAGTCGGGGCAGCCCACAGTTCTCGAGTAAAAGAGGTTGTTAGTCGGTGAGAATTTTACGCTTGAGGTATGAGGGTAATAAATTCTAAATTCATTTATAATAGACATGGTAGTTCTATATTTGAATAGCTATTAAGCCTTCAACGTAGCATTTAATTCTCTTATGTTATGCTACTCCACAGGTTATTTTGTATAATTCAGTTTTGTTTTTTCTTTGCTAGTTCCAGGTGGTCCTCCAGGCTTTCGGGAGTACTTACATGGTCTTCCTCCAGGAATGAGGGACCTACCTCCTGACCCTCGAGAGTTTATGCGTGGACACCCACAGTTTGGACCTCTAGGCCCTCCTGGCCCAAGAGAGTACCTTCCTCCTGGCCCCCGATTACCGCCTCCAGCCCATGGTCCAAGGGACTTTCCACCTCCACCTTTTACAAGAGACTTGACACCTCCAGGTTCTAGAGACTATCCTCCCCCTCATCCACCTCAGGCCTCTCAAGGAAGCACACAGGACTATGCACAGGCTCCAGAACAGAGCCCATAATTTGAGCCTTCGGACTGAATGAACTGTTGAACGCCTCATACAGGTAAAAGACTTCAATGGTCTCAAGATAAATTTTAGTTCAATTTCATGATTAGGTTCATATGTAGGTTTGTTTACTTTTATTTTTTTTGCAGGACTCCCCCCCATTAAGCTGCCCCTTGGCATCATTGTGCATTCATGAGCCAAATTATTCAACCTCTCCATAATTTGGGATGCAAAAATATATTTTTTTGCCATGAATTAAGGACCTGTTAAAGCTGTAGCCTTTGCAGCTCTTTAAATGTGCAATACAAAAATATACCTGTGTTTCAGTTTATGTAGTTTGTGTAATTGATGATTTTAAATGTCATAAATGTAATCAGAACATTTCCTGTGGAAATACTTTATTAAAAAAGGTTAAGTGCTATCCCCACTGCCTTCTTTTCCCTATTATTTTGTCAAACTGCTATTAGTGTAGATCATTCTGCAGTATACAGTTAGTTATTACAAAGGGGACTATTTGGATAAACTTAATTCTTTTTTAAAGGATCTAATCTTGAAGATTGAGCATAAACAATTAATCTTAAAATAAATTTACTAATAATAGTAACAAAAACTACTCTTCCCTTTCCTGAATTCCTGGGAAGATGATTATTGTATTAGTGCTGTATAACATCATCCAAAGAAAAACTTTTGTTATTATTTCCAAGTAATTCAGAAATTGGTTGAAATGTTGAGATTAAATTCTAGTGTTAAGATTTCAATTCATAATTTGTGGCCTTTTGGAAATATGAGGGTATAGCAATTAAGGAATGATTTAGATAAGTGCCAAAGTTATGGATACTTATCCCCATTTAAAACCCATCTGTTGTATTTATCTGGTGCAACATATTAATAACAGCCCTCATTGAATTAAAAGTATAAAAATAAAAAAATTAACTACTAAAAATTTTATGCTTATTATACATCTTCTCTGTTATAATCAACATGTTGCAAAAACTCCATTTGCATTATGCTAGAATTTGATTTTAATCTAAGTGTGGAATTCATTTTCTTTTTGAACATCCCAGAATGAACAGAAAAAAGAACAGAACCATGTATTTTATTGCAATTGAAATAAAACTTTGAAGGTGAAGTGTCATAAAAAGGGCTCAGAAATTGTCCTTAACATGATTAAAACATTCAGGTGGACAAAGCTTATCAATATCCTTTGAATTTATTTGTATTTCTTTTTATAAATCTGAAAATAAAGGTTTCTCTGCAAATTGTTCTTTTATTTGGTAAATACAAAATACCATATTCATTTCCTTTAGCACTGTAGAAATGTGAACACTTGGAAAGGAAATTATAGATAAGCAGTTCTGGCCAACTTCTAAATAATGAGCACTTGTTTTTCCTTAAAAACAAAATGCAATGATTTGTTATACCCTAAAAAGATTTGCAGCTATTCGTGTTCTTAAGCAACACAAAATTGCCATGAAAAATTCTGCATCTATATAAAGTTACTGAATTTTGACAAAATGTATGTGGATTGGAGTTAATGCAGTTAGTCCACAAATCCTATTTAGATGTAAAAGTTTATAAAAAAAAAACTGCTTAGGGTAGGGGATATTGGTGGACGGCAGGATTTTGATTGATTCTGGTCTTTCCCTGACTCCAGTCTATCTAGTAAGCTATTTTCATTGAACAATATTCTCAAGTCTGACCTTATTTTGGATGTTTCTTCCAACTATGCAGATTAAAACCCATTTTATATGACTCTTGTCCATGTCCATCATGGATTTGATACCCCTAAGTATGCAATCATAAGTTAGTTACCATCCATTATGGTCTGGACACAATTATAAATGAATTTAATTTTCCTGTGTAATGGAATAAAATTGTTAGATGGAGATTTAAATATAGGTGAAGAAAGTGAAAAATTTCTAATTTATTCCTTAGAATTGAAACCTGTTTTCTTGAAAAGCATTCTTTTCTTTCCTGGGCTGGAGGGAAGAGGAATGTATGTTAAGTGGATGAAAAGAACTCCCAGGGAATAAAAAACATGCATATAAATGTTAGATTTATTTTACTGTGTGTTTTGTTCATTGGAATATGACTGAAATATAGATCTGAAAAATGATGCTTTATTGAGGCAAGAGATAAGAATTTTTGTAGGATTAACATTTCATGGGATTTAGAGTCAAAAGGGACTTAATATCTACCTACCAGTTATGGAACAATTCTACATACTAAAGTAATTTTAGGGGTAACTACCTGAAGAAGTCAACTCTGTTACATGAAAGATAGTAAATATAACAAGAGTAGAAAGGAACATGTCCATTCCAGCATTGTGGAAGGAAGTTTAGGTTGTTCCACGTAAGTGAATATTTTCCAGGAACTCAATGAAGCCCTTCCTATTTAAGTCTAAAAACTTATATTGACAAATTGTGTCAGCAATTAAAAATAGCCATCTTTGTATTTTGTGCTATCATAGACTAATTTTCATTTGGGGGCTACTGATAGTTGTAAAGCTATAGTTTCTACACTTATTTCATTTGTTTTCTCTTCCATTGTATGGTTAATTCACATCTATGCCTGCTTCAAGCAGCTCAGTATATTTATCAGTTTACAAATCATATTACAAAAAATCTTTAATGAAATTTTTAAATAAGAGTAAGGATATCAGGGGAGTTTCCTTTGTTAAAGTGCATTGGTTTCAGCACACAGATTGTGATGACTATTTTGGGAGCTGATTAGAGACTTTTCCTCTTATTTACCAGTCTAAAGCTATATTCTAGAGACAGCAGTCAGACTTCGTGATAACATAGGTATTAAACTCATTAAAATGTAGTCTATTAAAAAGCTTTATCCTTTATCCTGACTGTAAATTTTAAATATAGCTGAGTTGTCTCCATGTGATTAGATATGTATACCAGAGAAAATTGTTGTGTTTGCTGACAATTCAATACTGCAGTGATGAAACATGTAAAAAGTAATGAGCATCACTGCATTATCATATAACTTTAAAACAATGTTTCAGTAAAAGACAGTTTGCAGGTACTTCAAATCACACTACTTACAACTCATGTTGTATAGGTTAAGATTTAAAATTTATAATTGAGTTGTTATAAGTCTAAAACTTAGAGTAGAAAGTTTTGCTGCTTTTCAGACCTGTCCCTTTAATTTCCACATCTTATGTTAATTTACATTAGCATGATTTTTCATTGCCTCCATTTTTTGCTTCCAGTAAGAATGGTATATAAAAGGTGCAGTGATGTTAAGTGTAAAAGGAACTATCTGTTACACTAATGGCATTACATTAATCACAATACTTTTGAGAGAAATAAAAAGGGACAACTACTTTGAAGTTTAATCACTATTATAAAGGAATAGTTAATTTTTTTAATAACTCCAACCCTTTAAAAAAAAGATCAAGAGTGTAAAAACTGAAAAAAAAATTCATACTTCACAGTAAAGGACATGTGTTTAACAATAGTAAAATAACAAAAACTTTTATTATTTGATCCACAAACACAAACTTTTTGAATACCTATTGACACCGGACATGTAACACAATGCTGAGTCAAAAAGTTGTAAACACCAGTTGGATACAGATTCCAGTTAGGTAGATAATCACAGTAGCAAAGCTAAATCCAACCTAATCATTTACTTAGAATGAAATCTCTTTTCCTTTCCAAAACTCTTTTATGCCTAAGAAATTTCTATGGTATGTTTTCATGGTCATATCATTTGAAATTTAGAAAAACTCATTTACATGAACCAATCCACAAACATCATAAATCTTTTCAAATCACATACTAGTTGCACCATTTCTCCCCCAGGAAAGTCCAAGGTTGGAGTTACACTATCACAAATCATTTTTATTTTAAATCATTAGATTACATGCCAAAAAAAATTTAGCTTGTATTGTACTATAGTAGTCATCCCATCCAACTGTGTTCATTTGCTCACTTACTAGTGCTACCATGTAAAATTCATTCAATTGCAAAAAGCCATCTTATTTGTGAATCAGCAGCACTCTTACCTTGGAAAGACAAATGTACAGTATAGTTATTGCTCACTGTTTCAGATCAGTGAAAAAATTTATCACATAAAGGAAGACTTTATAAATTGCCTAATCTCTGTATACCATTTGGTGTGTCCCAAGTTAAGTAAATGGTTGAGTTTCTGCAATAACAAGTGCTTACACCAGAAAACTGAAACCCAGTCAA